>NW_027043000.1:655000-982500 GCF_036013475.1 Columba livia | reverse complement strand
CCTGTCTTTCCATAAATGTTCTGGATTGTGGGTCCAGATTTATACACTTTAAAGAATAGAGGAAACATATAATGATATACTAACCTGACGTTACAGAGCTGGCAATGGTATCATTTTTGCATCATGCCTCTGAATCCTATTTCAGCTAAACCATAGTCTCTCTCGGAGATGAGCTTTCAGACTTGCTTTAGAAATCTCAAGAGATAAAGAGTCAAACAGCACACCTAGGTAATATAGATCTGTAATTTAGTTTAAGAGGTATCTAAATACTTTTGTTGAATTCAACACAACATCACAAACAGGAAGACTTAGAGCGTGGGTCTCATGTGAATATCACAAAAGCAGGTTTGTATCACATAAAATGGAACTAATATTCCTGTACATGCTCTTCTGTGGCAAGACAGGTGGATAATAAATACACTAATAAAGACATACATAATCAGATATGCAAATGAATTTCAAATTCATTTGAATGAAATTACACATTTGAATGAGGCAAACACTGAAGGAGACTGTCAGTTTGCTAGTGAGGTTGCATAAGCCTGAACCACGCTTCCTGTTTTTAAGAAAGCTGGTGGAAAAAAAATAGGCTGGAGACCTTAAAGACTGGTGGCAGCTGTAGAGATAGATTCATGCTGCCAGGTCCAACACAAAAGAGCATCCAAGGTTTGCCAACATAACTTGATTGTCTGTTGGATAAAGGGTGGGGAGTATTCCTAGAAACAACAAAAACAGGTAAGTGTTAACTTTTCAGTATTATAAACTTGTAAACAAATCAGCAGTAAAAACACACTGGTAGAGCACTAGTATTCCAAGAAAGTTGGTCAGGGCTCTGAATTCAAATTATTAATACTAATTATTATGATGATGAGTCATCATCGACAACTTAAACCTTCCTTAATTAAGGTTTATTAATGAAGACTAAGGATTGATGTTAGTTTTGTGCTTAATATATTTACTGTGCTGAAGGCTTATTTCACAATGTGCTGCTTCCCTTCTGAAGTATGAAGCTGAAAACTTACAAAGCAATTAGTTGTGCACTAATTAATTGCAGTTTAAGGAATCCTTTCGGGAGAATTAATCTTGCCTTAAAAACTCACACAGGTGGAACATGTTTAATGCTAATTTAACATTCATCAGTTTTTTAATGGGTTTCTTTATCTAAGGGTCATCAGTATGTAATATTATTTATCTCACCACTCAGTAACTGAGGGGGGAAAACGCTAATTTTATCTCATCTTGACAAATTTGCAGAAAGAACAGGAAACAAATAATTTTGTGCTCCAGATGATCATTTTAAATCCAGTAGCGACCAACGTAATGAATCTGCTTGTATGAATGATGAGTCGATACCATAGATGGCACGTCCAGCTAGACATGTATCTATATTGCGCACCTCACGTTCCTTTTCAGTAGGAGAAACTGGTCGAAGTATGGTATCTTCCTGTTAGCCTTTGTGAGAGATTCTCTAAACAAAATACATTAGAACAAGAAGGAACCAAACATAGTACTTCTGCTACCTATTCTTATGCTGTTAGGAGGACAAACACCTATTTCTAGCCCCAAATTGTTAAATCTGTCCCCTGCCCCAAAGGTAAGTACAAGACTATATCTTCTCCTTTGAGTTGCAGTAGTATTGAATTGCAGAAATTAATCCAGGAAAGTTTAGAATGTCTGGGGGGCTTCTGTTTGTTTGGTTATTCTTTTTGGTTTGCTTCCTCCTCTCCATCCCCCTCCAATTACAGTATAACGAGCCCTGCAAAGAGAAAACCTGACAAGTGACCAAAAGTTTATTTGTTCCCGTGTTTTTTCTCTGTTGGTAGAGAAAGTTGTCAATAATAGATTTAAAAAGGAGAAAAGGCACAAATAACTATGTCTTTAGAAAGTCTTTTACTTGCCTGTATTTTGTTGTTGAATATAGTTTACAGCACTGTAAAATATACTAAGAGGAGATGAGTAACTCCATCCCTAAGCTCAGAAAAGTAAAAACATCATCCAGATGGAGCAAATTACCGAAGGTAGGTGTTTACTTGGGTGCAACTCCAAGTTTGACCCTGTTTCCAAATAGAAGTGAAAGAACAGCAGAACAGGAATATATAATTAATACTAGAGAGATTCAGGTATTAGATAGTCAAAACACTCTCACCTTTATAATGATTAAATATAGTACTTCTGCCACTTACACTTCCCAGCTTGGAACAATAAAACGAGAATCGTCCTTCTCATGAAACCTTTGGCTATATGATGAACTCTTTCACAGAGGAGCGCATTAGTCTAAGAATAGCTTCAATATAGTTTCTTATGAACAAACTACCATGGCTCTGGCTTTTCCCCATCGGAGATAGACTATGACAGAAAACCCTGATGAAATTTGAGCTTATCCCATTAGAATCATAATGTACTATTTCCAGGAGCCTAATTTTTGCTTAGGACTTTTTTTTTCAAAGATATAACAAATTTTTTTAAAAATATGCAATTTGATTGCAATAGAGTGAGAATGCCCCTGAACACAGTGCTACAGGAGCTTTGGAAGAAATATGTAATACGTAAAAAATAATAATCTGCTTTTGCTACATTTGACAGTAAATTACTTGAATGATAATTAAAATTAGAGTATAGAATACAAGAGACTATTTCAGAACAGACTATAATTAGTCTAATAGACTTCTCTTTCTGTTTATTTCTCACTCTCCATCAACAACCAGCACAACCAGTTAACCGTCATGGGTTGCATCTGCTATTATACATACAGGGACAGCAGTGTAGTTATCTGAGGAGGCGAATTTTTTTCTTCGCACAGGTATTCAGCTTTTCTTCTATTGCTGCTGTTGCCAAAGTAGTAAATATTTAATGTATTCAGTTATAAATGTAAACATCAAACTGGCAACAGCTGTAAGGGTAGTACAAGAACACGTGGGAAAGAGCTGCAAGTTGTATATCTGTAAAGCTAAGATATATAATCAAAATCTCGCGTATTTTGTCCTTGGAACGTAAGATTAACTTGAAAGGGACATTGGGAAAACATAGAGAACTCAGAGTGGCACCTGTATGTCTCTGATCATGCCTTTACTATGGTTTTATAGGGTAAATGAAAACTGCTGTTGTTTCTCAGATACAACTAGTGTTGTCTGACAAACAAATAGCTCCTATGGCAAAGACAAAAACCAAAACAACCTGAAGTCACACGTATGTTTGTATACATTCCCCTGAAATACAACCAGGTGTTTAAGTCAGAGTTGTGGAAAATAAATTTAAAAATAAACTCAGTTGTGTTCAGCTAGGAATACATATAAATATTGTTTTCTTAATCTCCCCACACCTATGCAATTTCCTAAATCATGTTTAAGAAAGAACTATAGATAGTGAGGTTTAACACATTGGTACGTTGTATTAGAAATCCAAGTTTCGTGCCTTTTGTTTTGCTAGAATATTTTTAAAGTCCTAGAGAAGTGGGACTGCTCAAATACTGTAGATGTTAAACCTGAGACTGAAAAGGGAAACAATTTTTTTTTTCAAACCTTTACTTTTTTCCAGATAATATTCCAATTTAAATCATAATCAGAAACACAAAAATAATACTTGTCATCAAAAATTTGTTTTCCTCCTGCACTTCAATTAAGGGCTGAAAATATTAAAATAAAAAAGTAAAACTAAGAGTTCTCCTTCTGCCTGGAAACACCAGGGAAAAAAAAAGTATTTCTGAATCAGAAAAATAAATGACAGCATTCAGGATTAAGAAAAAGGTACATACTTAGATCAGAACTTTATTTTAGGTATTGACTCTCTTTCAAACGAATCACAGGGTTGTAGTTCCTATCTCAGTTACACGTGCTTCACTTCTCTTATGCAACAATACTGGTTTTGTTCCCTGAAAAAAAAAAAAAAAATAAATAAATAAAGAGATTTTGTAGGAGAAGAAGGAAGGAGGACAAAGATGACCTTTATTATTTAGGCACTACCTTGAGACTTAAAAGCTCTTGCCTTTGACACAGACTTCTTGTAGTTTTGGACAGGTTGCATAGGATGCAAATGCCGAGTGACTAATTGTAGACTAACCACGTTCCAAGCACTGATGGTTCTTGACGTGGCCTGACAACATCTTCTCAAGGTATGATGTCCCTTTCTTTTAACTCCTTCTCTGAAAAATCAGAATGATATGTAGCTGCTTCATGGAGGTGTCATCCCTCCTCAAGAATGTCTGTACCTTGTAAAAAAGTGTCTCTCAATATGAAAAGTAGTATTGCTGTGATGGAGAACCCTCAAACACCTTTGGGAGAGCTCTAGGAGAAAAGAAAGGACTGGAAATTGGTTGTTTAGTATAAAAGGAAGGATAAATGGCCACTGGAAGTAGAATGTGATAAAACCAGCTACAAGCCTGTCAGAAAGTTACATCTCTGTTTTGTCCCTTTTAAAAGAGAGTTCTGATATGAAGGAAACCTGCATCATAGAATTCCATGTGATTTGTGATTTTTTACTACCAAGGATTATCTTCTCTTGTTTCAACATCATAAACACATCTCTGGCTTGAAATAAAACAAAACTAAGAGAGCTTTTGCAACCCCAGCATATTTAGGGAATAAAGCCCGTAAAGGGGCTGTCCCCAAGATGAGCTGGAGCCAGTCAACCAGGGAAAAAAATCTCTGTCTTCTCAGCAGGAGCACATCTATTGTCTCCGCCACCTGTGGCTGGCAACACAGGAATGTGTATTCCTGTATTCTTTTACCTCAGCTTTCCTTTACGGACCAAACAAAACATCAGCCCCCTGAAGGATTCCAGCTACAGCAAAACCAAAAAAATGTGTTAAGAACCTGCTCTAATCTCATTCTGAGAGTACCATCTAGTCTCTCCCCTTGACTGCTCTGTTCCAGCTAGACCTTTTAATGCAATATTAGTGGAATTCCTTAGTTTTGGGGGCCAGGCTTTATTTCAAAAACTCTGAATCTAGAAAAATATAAAACATGCCTCTAGGGAAGGTGAAAAATCTAGCTTCAAGCTCCTTTCACTCATGTATTTGGCTCAGCATTTCCTCTGTAAATGAAGGGTTTTCACAAGCAATTTGCGGCAACGCCGATCACTTTGGCCACTAGACTGTCACAAATAGGCTATTTTCTTCAGCATGGTTTGTGATGGAAAATCTGTATGAGTTAGGTTAATCGAAGAATTAATTAAATGGCAAAATTCACTTGGTGCAGGGGGAGTTCCTTCCTGTATTTCTAACATGGCTCCAAGGAGAGGTGAGCTCAGTGCAAAAGGAGGCTTTCTTTGTTTAAGTTGACACACGTTTTCCAAAGTGATTCTTGAGGAGCTGTTCAGGTTTTTCTTTGTAGTAGTTTACTGATTCCCAGCCACTTCTCCTCCTTTGCCACTACAATATCTACTTTCTCAGGAAGGAGAGCGAGGATATGAGTACAAGTGGTTTTAATAGGAAATGCAAGAAAAGACATAACCAACCTTTGAAATCTGTTGCAGAGATTCTTAAACCCTGATGGTCTTAGCTATTATTCAGAGACATTTCCAGTGAAGTTGTTTTGACTGAATTAATCTTCAGAACTACATTCATGAACTCCAGAACTGAGCCCAAAATTTACTGCAAATAATAAGTTAAAGACAATTACAAAAATAATTTCAAAGCTATTGACTTTTTTCTTTATCGATTTCTGACTTTTACTGCATCTTACAGGTAAACCAATAGTCCAACCTTTGGCCGAATTTCTACGAAATAGTAGTTCTGTTAACAGCTTATTGACATTGCTCTCTTATTATTGAGCATCTGGGATTGATATTAATTATTTAGCTTGTATAGCAATGGCTGTCACAGAGTAAACAACAAAATAGTAGCTTCAATTACAGAAAGCAAAAATCAGCCCACCACAAAGAATACAGTAAAATTGTTGACAACACAAACTATGGAATTATTTTCTCTCAGTTGCAGAAATGGACTGCCATTTTTCTGTCTGGGGAGTTTTGGCCTTTCTGAGTTTGGCTCTTGTTGTTTCGTTGATACTGAACATTTCACACTATATGAAAAAGAAGCAAGGTAAGTAATGTCTCTGTAAGGAATGGAGTTTGAGGGGTTAAAGTGTTTGCAGAGAAAGCCATCACTGCTTGGAGATTTCAAGCCAACAAATGGATTAATTATCTTTCGGCAAGAATGATTCTAGTAGAGAGCATGCAACTTTTAAACATGTTTAGGGGAGCCAGGTATGATTATACAATGGTTGCTAGCTGCCCAGTCCACTGCCAAACACAGCTGAGTCCATTCTCTGAAGAAAAACCAACAGAACACGTACAAGTTGAGGAATTAAGTTTTGGCTAAATTTGTATTTTTAATGTGCATTTTTAACATCTGTAACTTCCTTTATTAAGGTGTACTTTTCATGTAACTGGTTATTATTCATACTTTAGTTTAAAAAGAATTTTAAGTAGCTGCACTGATACAAAATACATTTGAGAAAATTTTATCTTCCCAAAATTCCTGAGTGCTTATTTGAATTTCAGATTTCATGCACATTTTATGCTTAATTAGTTTGTTTTGAAAAAGTCCAAATTGCTTTTCATCGTGGGATGCTAATGTAGCTCTTAAATCAATGTGTCACTCACAATAAGGAACTGATTTGTTTAATTCACGTTAGAGGGCGACTACAGTCATACTCTTGTTTCGGTTAAAATTAACTATGACTTTCAACAGATTTGATGATGCCATTGCAACCTCTCTTATGCATGCAATTCTGTAGATTTCAGTTGCACATCCTCACCACGCCCATTCAGAGAAAAAGTGCGTTTCCACAGGGAAAACTGCACCTGTGCTATATGCACATGGGTGCTCAGGCAAACACTAGCGGGTTCAATCACGTTAAACACACATATGTACATAACCTACATAAACAGGCCTATGCTTATAAACTAACCTCACCAAGTACAAGCGAATTAGAATATGACAGGATATTAAAAGAAAAGCAGGGGGACAAATGAAGGTCCTCAGAGTCTAGAGCATTCAATTTTACTGTCTACGGTGAAATCAAAAGCACGTCAGTTGGACAGTTATCTGAAGCGTTCTAAAAATAGCGTGTTTCATTTGTCCTTTATTTTTTTTTAACAAATTTTCCAGCTAAAAAGTATAAAGACTATGAAGACAACAGTCCAAGGTAAGATTGATAAAATATTTCTTTCTGGAAAGGTTGAAATAAGCAATAAATAATGAGAGACGGCTTTGGAGGGACAGCATAGGGAAAAATCCAGTATGTCATGAAGCCCGCCTGGAAACACCAGAGAGCACGCTGGTTGTGGAAAATAAAAATCAGAAGAAAACAGGAAAAAAATTATGTGGAAGTGATGTACTCCAGTCATTTCATCAAAAATGAAATAATTGCATGTTAATATGAGAATTTTGTATACTGAAGTGCAAGATATAGAGATAAAACAATATTTACTATCACTCAAATTGAATAAGTCTATAATAATTTAAGATAAATATCAGAAAACAATAAGTTACAATATATAAAAACATGTATTTACATTTCATACCCTTATTTTATACATGATGTTCAAAAGCAATGAAATGGAGTCTGTATACAGCTGCTGGATACCTAATGATCTGTTTCAAGTCTGTTTCTCTTATCCCACAGTAAAAAAAAATAGGCCAAACTTTAAAAAACAGAAATGGAAAGGGTCTCATGTCAAGCAAAATATAAAAGGCCCTTGAAACAAATATACAAAAGCCTTCACCTGTTTCCCCTATCCAATCCTCAATTACAAATTTACCTGAAGTTGGGAAGTCTCTGTCTACTGCTGCCTGTTCAGTTGAAAAATATCACGGTAAAAGTGGTGTTAGATTCCATTATTTCATTCCCTTGACAAGGCACAGTACATGGATGCGAAAGGAACAAGGTTGCTCAGTGCTTCCCACTAACAATTCCCATTTTACAAACATGGTTAAAAATATTTCCAAGCAACACGGGCTGATAAAACACAGAAAACCATTCAAAATTCAAAGCTGAACTTTGCCTTGGTCTTCTCTAGTTGGGTCAACGTAAACATTTTAGTTGAATCAAGACTGGAGTTTTTAAGAACATTGCCCCAAGAGACCCATTTAATGCTTTAGTTTGTATTGCAAAGCGGGCTCAGAGGACATGAAGTGGGTTCGTTTCAGTGATCAATAATACCTCTAGAACTACATCAAATGGTAGCTTAGTGGTCTTGAGATTAGCTTTATACTTAAGTAAGTTCCAGGAAAGAAGAGTTCTATTCTTGGCTAGATAACAAATCTCTCTTCAGAACATGCACATAGCCATTTCTGTGCTGTGTTCCCACACTTGTTTCCTCCCCCACCCCGATATTTTTGGTCTTGTTTTTCAGATCACATACAATCTGCTTGCTACTGCCACATGCGTGTAAAATGTTTAAAGTCTAATAGTGAAGTCCTAAATCAAGCATATTCTGTGAATTAAAAGTATTTTTCCGTTGCCCTTCTAGCTATGATGGCTACTACACAGAAGATGACCCAGTTTATGGCAATCTCAATCAGGATATTTTAGGTAAGCTTCACTTTGAGAACACGTGTCTGTTCAGAGGCTGTGATAAATGTGTAGTTAAAAACTGACTGACCAACGCTTTCTGTGTTTCTCAACACAGAATTAATACCAGCTTGGGATAGAACTGCAAACCATCATACTGCACTACTCTTTTTAAGACCAGGTCTCATACTGAATTGGATTTTTTGCAGTCCAAATGATCCTGTTCAGCCAGATATCTCAAAACCAAGAGCTGTTCTTCATGTAAAGCTGCACCAGTTGAAATAACAGCTTCATCCATGCAGTTACAGCAATCTAAGACACATATTACTCCATGTTCAAAGTCAATGCTCCCACACAAGCTGGTAGAATCAGACACAGACCAGTTCTCTGTTGTGGCTGTCCACAGATCATCAGCAATGTTGACAAATATGCTGGAACAAGTCTGAAAACTGTGAGGAAATAATCTGTTTTACTGATGGCTAAAATGAGATACGTGATGAAAAAATGACTTACACCAGATTTTTCAGAAAACTGGAAGTAGAGTCAGGAATACAATTTAATCACCAGCTGCTGCAACTCACAGCCTCTTTCGTGGCCCAGTATAAGTTTGCCCGTGCTGAAAAATACCTTATTATGTGGTTACGCTCTAATTGCAAGATGTACCCCTAGCAGTGTAAAATGACGCCCACTTAGTGAATAATGAGAAACTTTCCATCCATATGAACAGAAAATGCTTTTCATTTTCACAGTATGCATGTCTGAATTTCTTAGCTATTCGCCCTTCTGTTAATAGAGAAAGAGATCTGTGTGTGAATTCAAACCAAAACAAACTTCTACCAAAGTAAACTGGGCAAAGTTGGTTCTGTAACAGGGAGGAGCTGTTAATTTCATCTTTTAAGACTCAGTAGTGTGCCTTAATAACTAAAACATTTTTCTACTTTGATAAACTGTAGAGGAATGTTATTACGAGCAGATGAAGTCCCAGCCTCAAAGGCCAGTTAACCAGCTACAGGTATCTCTAAGTTTAATTCTGGATTTCTGAATTAGGGTAATGTGGTCTGTCTCAGAATTTTTGTGTGTATCCCATGACAATATATAACAAAAATTTTCACACTGCTCATCACGAAAATTACCATGCATTAGTGTCGTAGTTCATCAAGAAATTTAAGCACGGACTTGACCCTTTATTCCATCTGGGACATTAATGAGGGAGCAGAAGAATTATAGACAGCTCATTTCCATCCATATGGCATAATAAAGCTCAGACACAGGCATGCAGATCAGGCTGAATTGAGCCTACATCTAATGCCATGGCTTATGTAAAGAATTACTTGTATTTATTTTGGACATCATTTAAGTGAAAACACAAGCGGCATCACGTGATAAGCATGAGTTTGACTGGCTCTCTCTTGCCCAACACAAAATCTATATGCCTTAAATAAATGCCTGGTTTTGTATCAATTTATATTTTGTTGAGATACCTGGATGCCTAAAAGCATGCAACCTTCAGCTGAAATTTGTCTGTAATTGAAGCATTCCTAGCATTGATTTCCTGAGTTGATTTCCAGCTTCTCTCTCAGGATAATTCCAGGTGGTGGAAAATTTATTTTTTTTTTCTTTTTAAATCTAGACATTTGCTTTATTAACTTCACAGAAACAGACTAACCTATGAAAATTCCAATATGAAAAATGTTTGATAATTTTGCTTGAAACACACAGAGAAAAACACGGGAAAGACACAGGAGGCATACATTTTGCACTGCAAATGAGATCATATTTACAGACAAGAATCACCCATCTTTAGTTTTCTGCACAGACCAAGCCTATGAAAAATGTTGCTAGTAACTGGATTATAATTTAAAAAACAAACAAACAAAAACAGTAAGAAGAAAAAGAGATCAAATAATGTCTTGCATCCCAAAGAACTTGGACCAATTATATAAAGTACCCGCAGTCCCACAGTGAGTCTTTCCAATAATAGCTGCCACTACCCTGTGGAGGGGTTTTGATAGATAAAGATTTGTTGCTGAATTAGTCTGGCTCAAAGGAATCTCAAGGCCACTTTGAGAAGCTGAGAACAGAATCTGCTGTGAGAAAGAGGTGTGTTCCTCAATCAGCGGGGTCCCATCATCGGACGTATCATCAGTGAGACTCCAGCGCATGGACAGCCCATGACACTCATTTAGCAAATCCATGTTTGGAGCGTGGACGCGTGATTAGAATATAGTTGCATATATAAGGAGGCTTGTTTCTGTAATAAATGGCTTTGCGTGATTCACATTGAATCAGAATGCTGAGTCCTTTATCGTTCCAACAAATGGTGACCCCGACGTGATACTCTGGCATACCACTACAATCGGGGAAAAGCCTGGAGCGGCCCAGCCGGGAGTGGCTTCAGCTGGACTGAAGACTGGACAGAGGCGTAAGGACGCCCCGGGAATAAAGTCGTCAACGCAGCAAAGGGAAAAGGTGAGTGGCTGGGAGCAGGAGGAGGGAAGAGTAAAGTTATGGGGCAGAACGTATCATCTGAAGCACAAGCTACAGTTAAGTTCCTCCTGCATATTCTCTCTATGAGAGGACTTACATAGGAAAAAAGTAACATATGTAGGCTATTAATTTGGTGTAGAATTCACAGCTACCCGGGAGAAAACGAGAAGGCTTTTAAATGTTAACTTTGGGACGATAAAGGGCAGAAAATATGGAATAAGGTCAGCAATGGATATGATAAAGAAACTAAATCATTAGCGACTACATGGAAGCTTATAATTTCCACCTTAAAAGACTTTAAGGCTGAGTGGGCTGCAGTTGCCGGAATTTTTACAACGTTGCAGCCTGATAGGAAACCTAATAATAACCATAAAGTTTACTCGGATTGTGTCTTTTGACCCCCTCCCCACTCCATCCCCTGTTGTGCCGTCGGCACCCCCGATGATACAGCAGTCTGTTGCGGAGGGAGGAAAATTACCGAGTGGATGGACTCCTATACCATTACCCGACTCTAGAGAGATCAAGAAGTCTAAAGGACTGGAATCAGACAATTTGTCAAAAGAACTGGTGAAAGCTAAGAATGCTAAAGTCGTAAATAAGTGTAATATCAGTCCTTTTACTGATTCGTGCCCGCCTTTACCGCCTTCTACCCGTCTAACTCCTACGAGAGAGCAGAAGGAGTCGCCGGATAAGAACTGGGCAAAAGAACTGTGTGAAAGATCAGATCAGCTATTAGCGAGTGAATCCAACAGTCAGCAATGCGGTCATGCTGATCGTGACGGGAAAGGGGATGCGCTTGGGGACTCACGTTATACAAATAATTATGATGCTACAAAGTATTGGCGAGAATGTGCACCGTTCCAAACCTCCCTGTTACAGTTACTAATGATTCTCCAGCACTGTTCAAGTCCGTGTTATCTGATGACTCGGAAGAGAATGAGGGTTTGAAGCATTTTTCTTGAAAAGTTAAGTATGTGTACGAGTTGCCCCGAGATCAGATAAAAACCATGAAAGACTCAAAGCAAAATTAGACCTATGCAATGTAACAGCTATAGATCATTTAGGACAGAACGATGGGGATTCGTTGAAAGGGGCAGGTATCCCACAACTCCTGGAAGAGACACTAATTGACACACCACAACTACAGGCACGATAAGTTTCTGAAATCCTGAGGCAGTCAACAGACCTCGCATATCAAGCTATAGTAGAGGTGTCTGAAACCAACAAAACAGCCAAATCATTTGCAACTATTAATCAGGGTCCCAATGAGAATTACATACAATTTATTGACCACTTTCAAGAGGCCATCAATAAGCAGGTTGAAAACTTAGACGCTAAGGAAGCATTAGTATGTATTAGTATTTATTCCAGCATTCAACTCTGTGACAGGCTGTGTCTCATCTCGGTGTGCTGGATTTGGCTTTTCCGTATGCACACCATGTAAAGAATCCTGGTTTTGGAATAACAGCTGTACTGCACCAGATGAGACACTTCAAAAAGAAAAAAAAGCCTTGCCCAGTCCAGCTTGCTGCGGCGGTGGAGGAGCGGGTGCCAATGTGGCTCCAGCGCTCACTGACCTGTTTTGTGAGGGAGACCCAGAAGTGCCTCCACCTGGCTGGGCAGTAAGCGGCCCAAAGGTGCAATGCAAAAATGGAGATATTGTCTTAAATTAGTGTAACTTTGATCCATCTGCATATTTGAACTTGGTGTTTGGTTTTCATATCTGAGCTCAGTATTTTAGTTTGCATATTTATATTTGGTACCAAAAGAATCTTGTTTGGGGAGATAATTACAAAATGGGAACCGGTTCCACTGCTAAAATTTCACCTTGCTCCCCCTTACGATGCATCCTTACACATTAGAGTAATTGCTTATATTGTTATCTAGTAATTTTGAGACCAGAAAAGCACTTAAATTGTTAAACTCTGCTTTGAAAACAAAAACAAAACAAACAGAAAAAACCCAAAACACCTAAATGCTATGATAGATGTGAATTTGGAAGAGGTTGTATTTAAAAGTTGCTAGAATATTAACTGATTTGGATCTAGGAGAATAGAATAATGGATTGATGTTTATTATACTGTTTTTTGACATCCGTAAATTGTAAAAGGTAAATGGAGCTAAGGAATGTAACTATTGCTGAGCTACGTGGAATTGCATATAAAGTGTATTATGGTTGGAATGAAATGGGAAAAGAAAAGAGCAAAATATCCCAGGCCTGTGTGCAGCTCACTGTAACGGAGAAATTTCCCAGAAGAGCCTCCCACTTCATACCAGCCATTATGCCAGCTGCATGACCTTGGGTATATCTAAACTGCAGCAAGAAGAGAAAGAAAAAAACAAACAAACAAACAAACAAAAAACAAAAAAAAAACTGGCTGCCCGCTTTTAAAGCGGTGAAAGGGGGGTTTTCTCTCCCCCCCACTGCAGCGATGTAATACTGAATGGAGCAGTCTGAGGGTGAAGTTTAAAGGCATCCCTAGCAGACCCGTAGTTCTAATGAAATTGGAAAATTAAACCAAAGATTTGTTAATAGGCTTATTCTGTGGTAATTATTTGTAAGAGACTTCTCAGTAAATTCACCATGCTAGTTTTTGAGGTCATGGGAGAGAACGAAAGAAAGGCTTTTTTTTGAGACCAGTAGAATGACAAATTTGGAACAAAGTTTTGATACATGAATTCTTGTAGTTGCCAGAAAGTCCTATACCTCTCTTGGGTCAAGATTTGTTAAGTAAATTGTAAGCTCAAATAACGTTTTCTGAGAATTCTGTTTAGTTGCATGGCCTACAAGAAGCTGCTTGGATGGCGCAGATCTGCTTGCTGCAAGTGAGAAATCTCCAAGGAAATTTCGAATGCTGTATATCCACTATTATTAACAGCCAATGTTTTGATAAAGCAAATACTACACTGATAGATCTGAAACAGGACTTCGATCCGGTAAGGGAAAACAATATCCAATAAATATGACAGCCAAAATGGAATTAGAAATGTTGAGGAATAAATTTATGACAATCTTACAGGCTGACTGCATTCGATTGGACTTGCACATTTGTCTATGAAAGAACCTGTGGCTATTGTGGGACAGTATGATGACATTGCTAGAAGACTGATATACCGACTGTTATGTATCAATTGTCACTCTGATCAAGAAAATGCAGGGAATGAATTTAAGTCTTAATAGGCTATGAACCTTTTGTCATATATGTAACATTTGTGAAATTTAATTCTGATTTTTTTATTTTATTTGTAATCTATGTCTTTGTCAATTGCACTAGCTGGTTTTCTTAACAGCACAGCTTTTGGCATGCATAAATGTAAATTGCTGCAGAGCCTGCAAGTCTTTAACATCAGGTCATAGGCCATACTTGTATTTGGTCTGATCCTACATACTTGCAAAGTTTTTGTTGATGGTTCTGGGAAGTCTCATAAAGCTGTAGTGGTTTGGTGTGAAGATAACGATTGGCATCATTCTGTAAAAATTATTGAAGGTTCAACCCAATTAGCAGAACTTGGCACAGCTTTAAATTACTTAGAGCTTTTTAAGGAGGAACCTCTAAATTTGATTTGTGATTCTGAGTACGTAGTCAAGATCCAATGCATATTGCTAGTTTAAACTGGGTTTTTAAACCAACAAAGTCATGGGCATTGAAAAAATGCAAACTATCTATCTACACAGACTCATTTTTATAAAGGCATTTTAAAGAGAATATTTTATTTTAAATTTGACTAATTTGTCTGTCTAACTGTAATTATATCAAGTGAATTACCTATTCAGGAGGAGTGTTGTGTTGTATTTAAAAAAATTATGTATGTAAGGAATTTCTTAGCCATTTTTTGTTAAGCTAAATTTTAAAGTAGCTGACATGGTAATTTTCCACACTTTGATCTAAAATCATTTAGCAGAAACCTGTGTAATTAAGAAGCAAATATCTTTACTGCTTAATGTAAACACTCTGGCACATCATATCAAAAAACATTTACCTACAGTGACTCCACATGTGTTTGGGACAAGTCATAAGATTCTATCTAGATTTTTATAAGTTGATTAACATAAATTTCCTTTAACTACTTAAGCATCATTTGATACACAGCTGTTTGAGATAAATGCATTATGGTCACCATTTTCTATTGGTGTCATTCTTCTGAATTCATCAGCTGTTCATAAAGCATCTCAGTGAAAACAAGTGGCACATGGAAAAAAAACTTTCAAGTGTGACTCCCCAAAGTCTTGTTCTAAACCAACATGAAGCTGCAACTTGTTGTTGGGGAGGTGCTTTGAAGTCATGAAGGTATATTGTAAGTTGACCTGATTATCAGAATGCTTCTTGCTAGTTTAATAGGCAGCAGAAATGGAAAAAGAAAGCCTAATGTTAGCTCATGTTACATTATAACCCTTAGCAAATACGAGCGGTGAAGGGGCAGAGCTGAGCCGCTGATCCTGAGGGCTGCCAGAGCCCACAGGAATGCTTTTGCTTCAAAGCCCCGCCTGGGAGAGAAAAAAGCAGTCTAGCACTTGCTCTCAAGAAGTGTCTTTGTCAACAAGATTGATGCAGATGCCAGCTGTGAGTGTCTGGAGAAGCTGGGCTGCCTATATCATCATCACAGGGGGGGTAGGTTTTAATTAAGATAGATGTGTACTGAGAATGGCTAATGATTTTGTCACCATATTCACCTTGAGAAGAATCACAGGTTTCAAACTCACTCTGTGCAGCTGGGTGAGCTTTGCCAATCAATGGGGTGATTGGTAGTTTCCAAAAAAGAAGTACAGAGGAGCACTCAGAAAAGACAGGCCATTCTCAGGTCACACAAGACAAATGACAGCTGCTGTTTCCTTAACATCAACATTTTAACATTATAGTTTTTCCTTGTTTCATTTCTTTTGCTTGTTTACAGTTTGATGCACAATCTTGCTTTGCAGTCTGCATAAATGCATACTCTGGGAAAAAGCATTAGCTAGCGTTCATTGACTTTGGATTCCTAAGGTCATGGAGTTTGAAATTTTTGGTTATACCCTATCAAATATACCAGTTACTACTGCTATAGGATAGTTTTCATGTGCAACAGCTGAATGCCACTCTCATTTTTTCACAGGGGTGGTGTAAGAAATTATTTACAATTGAGGGCTCCTGTCAGTCTAGTGAAGTGTTGCAGGAATTCCAAACAGCCAAAAGGAACTACTGGGTAGACTGGCTGAAAGACTGATCCTCTCCCAATGAAACTGAAATAACAGGAACACACCCTTATTTTCCCAGGTTAGTGATTACCTCAAATACAAAATGTCTGCGGCTACTTCTATTTCTACTTTAAAATTACATATTAAGAAATTAGAAGATGGTTGTAAACTGAGTGACTCCTAAGCTAGGGAATGTCAAAGGAAAGTAATTAATCTCATCCTGTGTGTGCACTCTATTGGTGGCTTTACAGGGAAATGAAATGTTCTACCAGTTTTTATTATCACTGAAGTGATGATTATGTTTTGTAAGTTACTTTATCAATTCTTGTAAAGTAGAACTTACCACACCTACACGTGATGTGCTACCACAGTACCAAGCCTTATCTAATCATTGCACCAAATATGATTTACCTTTTAAAGGCTTTTACAGACTGAGAAACTTGCATTTCATAGCATTTTGTATACGTTGTCCATCAAGAGAAGGAGAGGGTGGCATACAGCACTGTAATTCACAACCGTTGATTTGTAAAGTTTGGTTATACTTTTGGTTTACTAACCTCTATTCAGTATGGAATTAATATGGATCTCAGTCCTGTCAAGCCTTAACTATGGCTTTAACGAACGTCAGATACCATGTAGTCAGCATGCATTCAATAAAATTTTAAGAGTAAAATAATTTGCTTTTTTTCCCCTCTTCATGGCATGTGCGGCTGTAATGCTCCTTGGATTTTAGCTTAGTGTTGTTAGACTTAGCATGTGATTTTTTTGTTGTTGTTTTGGTTTTGTTTTGTTTTGCCTGACTTCTCAATTAACTTAGAATTACAATTTTCTCTTGGCTTGTTTACCTATGAGTTTTTGCTTCTACAATTGTATTGGATGCTGTTCAGATTTGAAAATGTGTTGTTACTATGTAATATGTTCTTCCTAAATGTTTATGTTTGTTAGAATGATACTGGGTATATATACTGCTATAAGAAAAGCTGTGTTTATACTGATCTCTCTTGTTATTTCTAGGACCAAAACCATGGGAGGATGTGTGTGGGAAACTGCAGCGGGTCTGTGGAATCCTCGACAAAAAATATGAGAGTAGAGATCAGCCTTGACGTTTTAAGATTTACCCTTGAGGATGGGAGTAAAGGAGTATCCGGAGAGAGGAGAGATGTACCCGTGAGAGAGAAGACGATAGAAGAATAACATGGATGATAGCAAAATTAACCAATGAGGTGTTAGTGCTGTAACTTGTAACCAACAGTGAAAAGACACATGAACTGGTAGAATTGTATAAAAATGCATTTGTAGCAATAAATGGCACCTATTACTTTCATCTTGAAAGAACTTGGTCCATGTCATTTGTCCGTCTCAACCGCGACATATGGTGACCCCGACTTGATCCTGCCTGAAGAGGATCTCGCTTGACAAGGTGACAGCGTGAAGCTGTGAACAGCTGAAGAAGAGCTGTGGAGACAGAGCCCGGTACAGCTGATAAGAGCAGCCGAGGAGAGCTGCCGAAGATCCGGATCGATTGAAAAGACACCTCGCTAAGGAGTAGGTGAGCTACCGGGAACAGGGAGGGTGAAACTTATCTAAAGAAGAGGGTACTGTATTATCCACATGGAAGCTGCTTCTGAAGAAGCAGGGTGTTAGCCTTCCGGAACTGACTTTAAGAAAAATGTTACTATGGGGCAAAGCACAAGGTTTAGAGGTTAATCCTGTGACAGCATTTAGTGTGTCACAATGGATGGACTTGGGAGATAAATTGTTTGATAGTGCTACCCAAGGGTCCAAGGAAGCAACTGAACTGTTAACGATGTGGCGCTTGTCATTAGATACTCTGAAAGAGTTAAAACAGCAACAGGCAGAGGCGGCGGAGGGGGATGGTCTTCCTGGCTCTCCTGGGCCAGATTCGGAGAAAAAAGCAAGATTAAGTACTGCTCCGACCCCCCCGTTACTAAGGATTCGTCAAAACCACCCAAGTCCATATTATCTGACATGGATAAGGATCTGCGGCACTTTCTTGGAAAGTTAAAAGGAGTAAAGGAGGAGCGTACGTATGTGTGGCCCCGAGATCAGAAAAAAGTTATGAAAGACTCATATACATATGTGTGGCCCAGAGATCAGATAAAAGCTATGAAAGACTCACATGAAAAAACAGCGTTGGAATATAAACGATCTCAGGAAGGGGCCCTCGGAGTACCAGTCGGAGCGGTGCGTTTGGCCGACCGCTCCGCTGTCATCAATCATGGCTCGAACCTCTCCTCTACCATAATCAACTGCGGTTCCGCCATTACTCACAGTTCAACCCTCTGCCCCGCCGCTATCAGTCGCGGAAGAAAAAAATGGACATTTTTTTTTTCCTATCCCCCCTTGCCTGGAGATTTAGGTGGGGAGGACCCCCCTGTGGTGAGCCAGACCGAGCCAAATAATGTAATTCCTACAGATTTGGGTCCCCCAACCTGCCCCCGCCTCCCTCCCACGCTGCTAAAAAGCAAATTCCTGAGGGTGAGGGTAGAGTTTCAGAGCGTAAACTGAACTTACCAAAAAGCTGGGATTTACCCCCAGTTTCGATTACAGTTAATCCACGGGACCCTGTGCGTTTCTGGAAGAGACACTAATCGACACACCACAACTACAGGCACGATAACTTTCTGAAATCCTGAGGCAGTCAACAAACCTCGCATATCAAGCTACAATAAAGGTGCCTGGAACCAACAATACAGACAAATCATTTGCAACTATTAATCAGGGTGCCAGTGAGAATTACATGCAATTTATTGACCATCTTCAAGAGGCCATCAATAGGCAGGTTGAAAACTTAGAAACTAAGGAAGCACTGGTGTTGAAATTAGCAGTAGAGAATGCTAATGTTTGCTATCAACATGTTATCTGCAAGTTTTACAGTACATATTATGTGTTTTTGTGTATTGCCTCTCTGAAAATCAAGCATCTTGTTAGGAATGTGAGTTAATTGTTTTACTAGTTGTTTTTCAGTGCGCCGTAAAACTCTCTCCCCATTTTTCCCAGTCGTGCTGCAAGCAGCCTGTGTTTTCTACCCCTCCCTCCCCCCTCTCAAAGTCTTTACTTGCAAGATGGGGTCAGGAATAATTGTTTTCAGTTGTGTTCCTGAAAAATCAGTATTGGGAGGTGTTTTAAAACTTAGGAAAGCACTCGGAATTATGAGGAAGGAAGATCATGTTAAATATTGAAATCAGCGTTCGCTGCTGTTTACATTAAATGATTGGGAAAAGTGTCCGGGGAATAGAATCTCGAAGTATAACACTTTGTTGCAATTCATGTTGTTTTTAAGGTGAGAAGAGCAGGACAAAACAAATCTCTACAAGAGATCATTAGATCATTACAGACAGTTTTACAGCTGGAACGGTTTGAACGTCAACAGCTGAGAGAGAGTTAACTGATAACACACAGGTCACAGTAAACTTGCTAAAGTCTGCAAGATGCTTTCCTCATTAACCTGTTTTCTTTGTGGGTATCGGTTTAAGCATGTTGCAGTTTTGGTAGGTCTTTGTTATATGGTACGATAAGTTCACAGTCTGTTAAATCATGAGAATTCATTGAGTCAAAATGTGCGTTTTGTGATAATACAGAAGATCATAAGTAATTTAGTTCTTTACTGCGTGAATGTGATGGTAAAATTTTGCGTGTAGTAGCTGTTATTTTTTTTTCTTTTCTCTAGCATGCTACCTTTATCCCGGCATTCAGACTTGCGCAACTCTGTGACAGGCTGTGTCTCATCTCGGTGTGCTGGATTTGGTTTTTCCGTATGCACATCATGTGAAGAATCCTGGTTTTGGAATAACAGCTGTGGCGCACCAGATGAGACACTAAAAAACAAAACAAAACAAAAAGGCCTTGCCCAGTCCAGCTCGCTGCGGCGGCAGGTGCTGATGGGGGTCCAGCGCGCATTGACTTATTTTGTCAGGGAGACCCAGAGGTACCTCCACCTGGCTGAGCAGTAAGCAGCCCCAAGGTGCAATGCAAAAATTGAGATATTGTCTTAAATTGGTGTAACTGTGATCCATCTGCTTATTTGAACTTGGTAGATGGTTTTCACATCTGAGCTCAGTATTTTAGTTTGTATATTCATATTTGGTACCAAAAGAACCTTGTTTGGGGAGATAATTACAAAATGGGAACTGGTTCCACTGCTAAAATTCCACCTTGCTCCCCCTTAGGATGCATCCTTATACATTAGAGTAATTGCTTATATTGTTAGAAAAGCATTTAAATTGTTAAAATGCTATGATAGACGTGAATTTAGAAGAGGTTGTATTTAAAAGTTGCTAGAATATTAACTGATTTAGATCTAGGAAAACAGAATGATGGATTTATGTTTGCTATACTGGTTTATACTGTTTTTTGACATCTCTAAATTGTAAAAGGTAAATGGAACTAAGGAATGTAACTATTTCTGAGCTACTTGAAATTTGTAGTTGGAATGAAATGGGTAAACAAAAGAGCAAAATATCCCAGGCCTATGTGCAGCTCATTGCAACTGAGAAGTTTCCCAGAGCCTCCTACTTTGTACCAGCCATTATGCCAGCTGCGTGACCTTGGTTATATCTAAAACTGCAGCAGGAAGAGAAAGAAAAAACAACTGGAAAAACCTGGCTGCCCGCTTTTAAAGCAGAGAAAGGGGGGCTTTACTCCCCCCGCTCTGTCCTTTTTTTTTCCCTGAAGTATTGTCATCCATTTTTGTTGTGGCACTGTGTTGTTTTTCGGCTTTGAATCAGGGGTTGTTGGTGTTGTTTATTTTTGCTTCTGTCTTGTTTCCTAGGTTTTGGCACATCTGGGGAAAAGAGCTCATAATTTTACCTCCTTGCTGAAGTCAGTCCTTTCACACTGGTCAGCTTTGGGGGGTCACAGTGTTCAGTGCTTCTCTGGGTCAGACTGGTACTGATTTGAGTGTGGAGTGGAGCCAGATTGGTTTGATGTGGAGTTCTAACTGATGTGTTTTCATGCTGGGCTGTACGTCTTGCCATCTCAGATGGGGGTGAGAGGGAAGTTTTATTCCCCCCGCGCCCCTCCCCCAAGCAATATTACTGCTAGAGAGCTGTAATGCTGCATGAAGGAGTCTGAGGGTGAAGTTTAAAGGCATCACCAGTGGATCCATAGTTCTAATGAAACTGGAAAATTAAACCAAAAATTTGTTAATAGACTTATTCTGTGGTAATTAGTTGTAACTGACTTCTTAGTAAATTCACCATGCTGGTTTTTGAGGTCATGAGAGAGAACGAAAGAAAGGCCGTTTTTTGAGACCAACGGAATGCCAAATTTGGAACAAAGTTTAAATACATGAACTCTTATAGTTGTTAGAAACTCCTATACCTCTCCTAGGTTAAGATTTGTTAAGTAAATTGTAAGCTCAAATAACGTTTTCTGAGAATTCTGTTTAGTTGCATAGCCTACAAGAAGCTGCTTGGATGGCGCAGATCTGCTTGTGCAAGTGAGAAATCTCCAAGGAAATTTCGAATGCTGTATTTCCACTAGTATTAACAGCCAATGTTTCCATAAAGCCAATACTACACTGATTGATCTGAAACAGGACTTCGATCTGGTAAGGGAAAACAATATCCAATAAATATGACAGCCAAAATGGAGTCGGAAACTTTGAGGAATAAATTTATGACAACCTTACAGATTGAGTGTATTCGATTGGACTTGCAGATTTGTCTATTTATAGCTACAACATAGAAACAACCTGTGGCTATTGTGGAACAGTATGATGAGATTGCTAGCAGACTGATATACTGCTTGTTACTCTGATCGAGAAAAGCAGGGAATGAATTTAAGTTTCAATAGGCCATGATCCTTTTGTCATATATGTAACATTTGTGAATTTTAATTCTGATTTTTTTATTTTATTTGTAATCTATGTCTTTGTAAATTGCACTAGCTGGTTTTCTTAACAGCACAGCTTTTGGCATGCATAAATGTAAAATGTAAATTGCTGCAGAGCCTGCAAGTCTTTAACATCAGGCCATAGGCCATACTTGTATTTGGTCTGATTCTACATACTTGCACGGTTTTTGTTGATGGTTCTGGGAAGTCTCGTAAAGCTGTAGTGGTTTGGTGTGAAGATAACGATTGGCATCATTCTGTAAAAATTATTGAAGGTTCAACCCAATTAGCAGAACTTGGCACAGCTTTACATTACTTAGAGCTTTTTAAGGAGGAACCTCTAAATTTGATTTGTGATTCTGAGTACGTAGTCAAGGTCCAATGCACGTATCTGCTTCTGAACTGTGTTTTTTGTTTTGGTTTTGTTCTTTTTTTAAAACAAAAAGGGGGGAGATGTAGGGAAAACACCATAAAACCAATTGTCAAAAGCATTGTATGTGATGAAATACTTTGCAAGTGTGACCCAAAACCATGCTAAATCAGAAAGAACCTACATTAGTTATGGCCAAATCACTAGTTAATGGTCAATGGAAAAGGCCACATCAGTTGATAACCTGGGGGAGAGGTTATGCTTGTGTCTTTACAGATCAAGGGCCGCAATGGTTGCTGGCACAAAACGTGAAACCTGTGTTATCTTCCTGACAATGATTGTTGCAGCTGCTGTGTTTTGGATGCCCGCACAGACAAAGACTAACATGTGGAGTACTTTAGCCAACATGACTGACCAGGACTCCATATGCCTAGCTATGGCATCTCCGGAAAACCCGTTCCACACATGCTTGGTTGGCATGCCCCTTGATGACTACAGCAGCATCACACAACTGTTTCAAAATAGTGGTCAATGCACAGGCATTGCATCTAACTGTAATAATACTAACATGGCACCTTGGATTAATTGCCTCCTGGAAGCAGATCTTGAACCACAGGAACTGGAATTGCTGGCATCTATGCCCATGGACACTTGTATCCAGTCGGTTTGTGAAAAGTGCCGGGACAATATGCTAAAGCATGAATGGATAAAACTGCAAAATGCTAATGCTACCCTTGGTGACTATAGAAATGAAACTCATTGGTGCAGTGCCTCGCAGAAGAATCCAAGGGATGTCATTGATAATGTAGGAACAGCGACCCCAAAACCTCCTGTATGGTGTATTCTTGATCTGTGGAGATAGAGCCTGACCAGGAATTCCTTCTAATGCTGTTGAAGGACTGTGTATTTTGGGACTATTAACTCTCTTAATGCCCAATGTATCTATGATAATAGATCCCAGAAGAGCAAGATGAGAAAAACACTTTTTGTGTGTATATGAGTCAAAATGTGATGATAATGTAGATTTTTGGGGATCAAGGTTAAGGGTTTTAGGATCTCTTGTATCGGGTGTTGGCACAGCTAAAAGCTTTAAATATTTTAGAAAATTAGGATGCTGGCTAGTTAAGCAAGCTAACAGAACTTAAAAGGCTTTAAGTGGATTTTTTTTTAGATGTAGATTCTGTAAGACATGCCACATGGCAGAGTAGGGCCGCGATAGATTTTTTGTTATTAGCTCAAGGACATGGGTGTGAAGATTTTGATGGGATTGGTTAAATAAATTGTTTAGTAGCTGGTGGCTTTCAGGATGGTTGTTATCAGTAGTGAAAACAGGACTGATCATTTTGATGATTGTTGTGGTTGTGTTACTCATGTTCTCTGCTGCAAAGGGCCCTGCAGCGGACAATGAGGGCAGCATTTTTAGCAAAAATAAAAAAAGGGGGAATTGTGGGAAACTGCAGCGGGTCTGTGGAAACCTTGACAGAAAATATGAGAGTAGAGATCAGCCTTGAGATATTAAGATTTAGCCTTGAGAAGGATGGGAGTAAAGGAGTATCCGGAGAGAGGAGAGATGTACCCGTGAGAGAGAAGGGGATAGAAGAATAACATGGATGATAGAAAAATTAACCAATGAGATGTTAGTGCTGTAACTTGTAACTAATAGTGAAAAGACACATGAACTGGTAGAATTGTATAAAAATGCTCTTGTAGCAATAAATGGCATCTATTACTTTCATCTTGAAAGAACTTGGTCCATGTCGTTTGTCCGTCTCAACCACGACAGATGTGTCAACCGAGGACCTTAGAAAATGGCAGGAGGAAGTACTTGAGGTAGCTATTAATGTAGTCCTACTATGCAGTTTGTCGTAATGTTTCTTTTACCTTAATATATAATATCTACAGGAATAAATTCAAATCTCGCTGTGCCATATCATATTTGCAAGAGGTATTAATCAATTAATTCAACATCTGCCTTAAAATAGGAGTTTAGGATAAATTGGTTAAGACTGTCAAATGAGACAGACTAAAATAGATGACACCACTAGTAAACCTGGAAAAAATAAATATTTTTTTTTTTTACATCCAGGCTGATTGCCTGACATCTCAATTAACTTAGAATTACAATTTTCTCTTGGCTTGTTTACCTATGAGTTTTTGCTTCTACAATTGTTTTGGAGGCTGTTTGGATTTGATACATTAAACAAGCAGTTATTACTTTTACTATTTCCTGAACTCCCTGGTAAGTACTCAACAGTGAATTTATTCTAAATCTCAGTGTTTCTGCCGTAACTGCAAAAAGTCACCTTGTTGCTACATTCCTAATATCTGCCTAAAAAGCTAAGTTAGGTGGTGTGCCTTGGTAGTTAACACAGAAGCTGTTTGGAACCTCACAGAGTGAGGGGACAAGGGGTAAAATTCAGTCTTGGGAAACAAGAGAGTATCTAATGGAGAGAGCAAAGGGGCTGTATTTCCCTTTCCTTTTCCACTCCTGGGTAATACCTTGTGCATCATCTACTAATCCTTGCTGCACAACTTTACAGACTAAATACATTAAGGACTGTAAGAGGAATTATCTGTCTTAGCCTGGGACAAGGTAGCTAAAGTTTACATTCTTGTAGCGATTTTAACAGCAATAGTATGACAAGAAGTAAGTGATCAGGTAACTTTTAACATGTATTGTATTTGTGGCTTTTCTGATCAGGCCATGGGAAACCTGATGGAAACGGAATTATTATTTAGGAAGTGCCTAGTTGTGAGATGTACCAAAGAAAACAAAGGCATCCATTAATTACTATTCTAATATTCTTCTGATGTTTCTTCTTTTCCTGTTTCTAATTGCAGTGTAACAGAGGAAGTGAAAGGAATGCAGGTAAAGTGTTTAAGAAAATAAGTGCCATAGATTATCTTATCCAAAGAGTCTTGACTTAATAGAAGACATCCTGGTTTTATGCCAAACTCTCTAGGATACTCACTGTTTTTTGTGGGGGGAACCACACAAAACCAATAATGTTCATAATTAAAAGCTTGAGTAAATACATTATAATTGATATTGCTGTCATCACAAGTTGTTTAAAATAATCTCACCTGAGCAGTTATACAGCTTTTTGTTGTATATGTCAGTTTCGGCAGATGTTAATTGAATTTGAAAATTCCAGCCCTAACTTACATGGATGTTCAAGTGGAGAGATTTGGAAGTTTCTAACTTTTTGAAGTAATTAGATAAGCAGGCATATTAAAAAATGAGTGTTCAAAGAATCTCATTAAGTTGCATGATGAACTATCAAAAATTTAGCAGATTATTCTGTATACTGAATGAATCAGTCTGCCTGCAGGAAAAGGTTCATTAGAGACCAAGTATCACGATGAAAGTCAAATCAAGACTGCACAGCTAAGTGTAATTCTGATACTACTTAGGGAGATGTATGCCATATGAAGATTTTCTCATTGTTCTGAAAAGGTCCTGTATGTTCCAATAAAATACAAGTTTTTACTGGAATAAATGATTGGGGTGGAAAGCTGATGTGTAGTACAGCACAGATATGTTGGTGTCCTGGTTTTGTTAAAAACAAGTTTCTCTTTTAGTGAATTTGCCTGTCAGTTAAAACCTTCATAATGGCTGCATTTTCCTGAAGAACCAGATACATGTTTTGGTAAACCTAGCAATGGAATGCAAACTTATTGATAAGCATGGATGGACATCTCGCAAGAGGGGCAACGAGAAGCAAGTGAGCAAGAAACTGACCAACTGTGTATAACATTCCATTCACGTGAATACTTCATATAAAAGTGGGAGATCACGAGGATCTCGTCCCTTTGCCCTTTTTCCCTTCTGCTTATGGCCGACATTAGGAGAGGACCTTGCTGGTCGTTCCTGCAAACTGAGGCCTAGTGAAAGACTGAATCCAGCTCCGATTGGCTGCAGAGTCTAATCCAGGACTTTGGGTGCCGGCTCTGCAGTTGCTGAGACTTTCAAGATTGGTTTTGTATATTTGGTATTATTTTCTCTATTCTTATTAGTAGCATTAGTAAAACATTGTTAGTTTTTCCATCTCTCTTCTCTCTGTCCTTCTTTTCCTCCCAGTCGCCTCTCCTTAGTGGAAAGGGGGGAGAGGGAGGGTCAAAATGGGGGAAGTGGGGGGTTGGGAGGGGGTTAACAATACATCTGCCAGGGTTTTATTGTCACCCCGCAATCTTAACCCTCGACAGATATTTGGCGTCCCATGTGGGGCCCAGAGAAAGGGGTAAATTTGAAGATTTTTGGCTTTTCTACTGCTCTAACGTACCTTTCAATTTTCTTGGCACGGTGTCAGCTCATAGAGTTGTGATACTTGCGCGTCCGTTTGCTTTGGATATTATTTAGTTGTATTAAGGCAAAGTGAATTACACTGATTTAAAGATGTTATGGCATAAGTTGTATCAGTTATTTTCTACATTGTGCTCACTGTTTCCATATCTGTGTTGGGCCTTCTTTTTAAATTGAAGTATTCATTATATAACAACAAGGAACTGGACAATGGTCATGATGATACTGTGTGGTTTGTCACTGGTTTATTTCATTATACTGCAGCCGCTAATGAATTTCTACTCGCTTCTGCTTTACCTTGAAAAGCCTCCAGGAGAGATTAAAGAGCAGTACGGCTTTGTGTTTGCTAATTGGTCGAGCGATTCTTTAGAAAGGCTAACTAACAATACTTTCGTTTTTTCGCTAGGACAGTTCGCAAATGTTTTAGAGAGCTTTGAATATCCTTGGAGTTTTGATAGAACTGTGATGGTGTTATCTGGTTTGCTGAATGTGTGTCAGTTTGTGCTTCTGTTAAGAGAAATGGCATTCAACAGGAGGTTTGCGTCTCTTTTTAGTCCTGAGTGCTTTAGCAAAAAGCACTCCTAGCCGCTTGAGAAAGAGCAAAACAGCAAAAGCTGCTGCTGCAGCCACTGCCCCCCCAACGGCGGCTTTGCAGGCTGAAAGCTATAGCTCCTCCGCAGAGTTCCTCTGCCGAGGTCGCTGCAGATAACATTACTTCTCCAGCCTCAAAGGCTAACAAGGCAGCCCCCCCTTCTTCACACACTGGTCACTGTTGCTGCTGTAACCACAGTAACCACTGTGACAGTCATTCCGACTCTGGAAATAAATCAAATGATGGTGAACCCATATCAGCATCAGTTGCCGGTTGTAAGAAAGTCACTAGAAAGACTACCCGTGCAGCACATGATGGCACAGGGCCAACATCAACCCAAGGGGCACCATCAGGACAGGGAGGAGATGAAGTGACCACCACTCGGTCCTTTTCTCCAGGTGAACTGAGAGATCTGCGAAAAGACTTTAGTCGTCGTGAAGGCGAGAATATTTTAACCTGGCTGCTCCAATGCTGCGACAATGGGACAGAAACAATTGAATTGGAAGGTGGTGAAGCCAGGCAGCTGGGATCTCTGTCAAGAGATTCCACCATTGATAGGGCAATTTTAAGAGAGTCTAATGCCACTACCCTCTGGACCCGACTCCTGGCAGCTATGAAAGTAAGATTTCCCTACAAGGAAGATTGTATATCCAAGTTAGGGAAATGGAATACTATGGAGAGAGGTATTCAGTTCCTGAGAGAATTAGCTGTGCGAGAGATCATCTATTTTGGATCAGACAACCAAGAAGGGACAGACCCAGATAGAATCAATTGTACACGATCTCTGTGGCGCAGATTTGTACAAAGTGCACCCCCTGCATATGCTAAGTCATTGGCAGGAATGGTCTGGTCAGCTGGAGTTGTACAAGAGATTACTGAAGTGATTGAGCAGCTCCGGAACTTTGAGGACAGCCTTGCTGGTTCTCTACGGGCTTGTGTCTCTGCTGTGGAGAAACTGTGTGAAAAATCTGATGACCGGTTTGAAAAGCTGTTGCAAGAAATCAAAGAACTCAGAGAAGACACATACCATTCACGACCTGCACAAACCTATGTTTCAGCTATTAGGAAAAGGCGTTTCCAATCTCGAGAGAGAGGACAGAGGCAGCCCACAAAAAGAGGTTCACTGTGGTTCTTCCTACATGAGCAGGGAGAACACATGAATAAGTGGCATGGAAGACCTACCTCAGAACTTCAAGAACGAGTACGTGAGATAAAAGGAAAAACTCCTAGGAAGGTGGCTGCTCCAGTTTACAAAAGGAGCAGAAGAGATTCTGATGCTCTCAAAGGAACCTCTAATTCACACCCAGAGACTGTGCAAAACAGAAATTAGAGGTGCCCTGCCTCCAACCAGATGGAGGAAAGGGATAACAGAGTATATTGGACTGTACAAATACAATGGCCTGGTACAACACACCCCCAGGAGTACAAAGCTTTAGTGGACACTGGTGCTCATTGCACAATAATTCCTTCTAATTATAAAGGAACACAATCCATCAATATTGTTGGAGTGACTGGGGGATCCAGGAACTGACTGTTGTAGAGGCTGAAATGAGCCTAACTGGAAAAAAACTGGCAAAAGCATCCCATTGTGACTGGTCCAGATGCTCCATGCATCCTTGGCATAGACTACCTCAGGAGAGGGTATTTTAAGGACCCAAAAGGGTATAGGTGGGCATTTCGTATAGCAGCTGTGGACACTGAGAAAATTGAACAGCTGTCTGATTTGCCTGGTTTTTCAGATGATCCTTCTGTAGTAGGACTGCTGATGGTTGACGATCAGCAGGTGCCAATTGCTACCACCACAGTGCATCGCCGGCAATATCGCACCAATCGAGACTCTTTGATTCCTATCCAGAAGTTGATCTGTCAATTGGAAAGCCAGGGTGTGATCAGTAAGACTCGCTCACCTTTTAACAGCCCAATCTGGCCAGTGCGTAAGTCTAGTAACGAGTGGAGACTAACTATAGACTATCGTGGCCTGAATGAAGTTACACCACCACTGAGTGCTGCTGTGCCTGACATGCTAGAACTGCAGTTTGAACTGGAGTCAAAGGCAGCTAAGTGGTATGCCACAATTGACATTGCTAATGCATTTTTCTCTATTCCTGTAGCAGCAGAGTGCAGGCCGCAGTTTGCTTTCACCTGGAGAGGCATCCAGTACTCGTGGAATCGCTTGCCCCGGGGGTGGAAACACAGTCCTACCATCTGCCATGGACTGATCCAGACCACGCTGGAGCAAGGTAAAGCTCCAGAACACTTGCAATATATTGATGACATCATCGTATGGGGCGACACAGCGAAAGAAGTCTTCAAGAAAGGTGAGAGAATAATTCAGATTCTTTTGGATGCTGGTTTTGCTCACCTCGAGAGCCTGCCTGTGAAAGTTCGGCATGTAGATGCTCATGTGCCTGAAAGTCGAGCCACTGAGGAATATCTAAACAACCAACAAGCGGATCAAGCTGCTAAGATTAAAGTAGCTGAGGTGGACTTGGACTGGCAACATAAAGGTGAACTTTTCCTAGCTCGGTGGGCCCATGATGCTTCAGGGTATCAAGGTAGAGATTCAACATGTAAATGGGCTCACGATCGAGGGGTGGATTTAACTATGGACACTATTTCACAGGTTATTCATGAATGTGAAACTTGCACCAAAATCAAACAAGCGAAACGGTTAAAGCCTGTATGGTATGGGGGGCGATGGTTAAAGTATAAGTATGGAGAAGCTTGGCAGATTGATTATATTACACTTCCACAAACACGTCAAGGTAAGCGTTATGTACTTACAATGGTGGAAGCAACCACTGGATGGTTGGAAACATATGCCGTACCTCATGCTACAGCCCAAAATACTATCTTGGGCCTTGAAAAGCAAGTCCTTTGGCGACACGGTACGCCAGAAAGAATTGAATCAGACAACGGTACTCATTTCAAAAACAGTATTATAGACAATTGGGCCAAAGAACATGGTATTGAGTGGGTATATCATATTCCATATCATGCACCAGCCTCTGGGAAAATTGAAAGGTACAATGGTTTGCTAAAAACTACACTAAAGGCACTTGGTGGTGGAACCTTTAAAAACTGGGATTCACATTTAGCAAAAGCCACTTGGTTGGTCAACACCAGGGGATCCACCAATTGAGCCGGGCCTGCCCAATCAGAAATTCTACGGACTGTAGAAGGAGATAAAGTCCCTGTAGTACACATGAAAAACATGTTAGGAAAGGCAGTCTGGGTTACTCCTGCCTCAGGCTAAGGCAAGCCCATTCCTGGGATTGTTTTTGCCCAGGGACCTGGCAGCACCTGGTGGGTGATGCTTAAGGATGGAGAAGTTCGGTGTGAACCTCAAGGGGATTTGAGTTTAGGTGAAAATATTCAATACTGAACTGCATGATGTGAATTGCCATACTAACAGTGTTTAATAAGTGTCTTTCAGATCAAGACAGTGATGATGAAACCAGAGCTAGCTTCTTCGAGTGGCGCCTGACAACTTCTTCGAAGTTGATGTCTTTAACCCACAAACAGTGGTCATGAGATGCACTTGTACCATTTTTCCTGCCCTGGGAGACTGTCGTGACAAAATGAACTTAATGAACTTTTTAAAGGATGGTCCACTAATTACTCCTGTGTATATATGTACATATGCATATATATATATAGTAGTAGTGATTAATTAGATTGTATTGATAGATTGTATTGATAAGGTTTAAGCATTCAGTGAATGGCATATTATAAGGGGTGGAATGTCCTGGTTTTGCTAAAAACAAGTTTCTCTTTTAGTGAATTTGCCTGTCAGCTAAAGCCTTCATATTAGCTGCATTTTCCTGGAGAACCAGACACATGTTTTGGTAAACCTAGCAATGGAATGCAAACTTATTGATAAGCACGGATGGACATCTCGCGAGAGGGGCGACGAGAAGCAAGTAAGCAAGAAACTGACCAACTGTGTATAACATTCCATTCAAGTGAACACTTCATATAAAAGTGGGAGATCACGAGGATCTCGTCCCTTTTGCCTTTGCTTTTTCTCTTCTGCTTATGGCCGACATTAGGAGAGGACCTTGCTAGTCGTCCCTGCAAACTGAGGCCTAGTGAAAGACTGAATCCAGCTCCGATTGGCTGCAGAGTCTAATCCAGGACTTTGGGTGCCGGCTCTGCAGTTGCTGAGACTTTCAAGATTGGTTTTGTATATTTGGTATTATTTTCTCTATTCTTATTAGTAGCATTAGTAAAACATTGTTAATTTTTTCATCTCTCTTCTCTCTGTCCTTCTTTTCCTCCCAGTCGCCTCTCCTTAGTGGAAAGGGGGGAGAGGGAGGGTCAAAATGGGGGAAGTGGGGGGTTGGGAGGGGGTTAACAATACATCTGCCAGGGTTTTATTGTCACCCCGCAATCTTAACCCTCGACAGTTGGGCTTTATTTTCTTAAGGCTTTGTAGACTTTTTTTCTTTTTTCTTGGTGTTGCTTATTTCATGACATTCATCTAAGAAACCCTTAGCTGAACATCTGAGGACAAAACACAATCTAGTGTCTCTGTCTCTCTATAATCCTACCAAAAAGGATTTCCATACAGGCTTCAGGTATACTTTGAATCAGCGTATAATTCAAACATTGAGGTGGGAAGGGTCTGATATAAAAAGATTCAGATGGTCCAGGCCTTTGCCTCCAGCTTTTAGAAAATATATGCCGAAGGGTCTGAAAACTACAAAAAAATGACTGGTTACAATCTGTGGTAAAACTCGGAAAGTAAGCATCCAGCAGTTAGTTTTTTAAAAAGGTACAGTGTTGGAAGTCTTTCAGAAGTAAGTTTTTGTTAATCTTTGTGTGTTGACCTAAGGTCTGAATACCTTAGCAGTTCTTATTGAAGGAATTGACTTGAAGTCTATTTAATGCTATGAAGATTTGATCTAATTAATTTTAAATGTACTGCATCACAGATAAGGTAGAAAAGCAAAAAACCCCGATGTCTGTCTTATTTTTTCCAACTTTGAATATAACTTGAGCAAAGTCTTTATCATTTAGTTATGTTTTAAGTTATGCTAGGGAAGATATATTTAACTGAATATTGAAGGCGTTAACAGCTTTTGTTATGAGGAAAAACCTACTTTTACAGATTAGTATTTGTACCTGTATATTTATATATGCTATAAAAGATGGAATCTCATAGATTTTGTTCAATTTAAGAAAATCATATATTATATTGACTTTTTTAATTTGAAATACAAAAGTAAATGGAGTGAGCATTTGAACTGGCTGAGAGTATGGTTAGTGTAACCCTTTAAAAAAAAAGGGCTTTGGCTATGGATTATTAAAGCTACTGTGCACATTTTACCTGTTCTATATTCTGATATGTCTTTTCAGTTAGGATACATAAAGTTCTATGCTATTAAGTGTGAACATTTAAAATATCTTTATGAGATCCAAATACTTATTAGTGAACCCTTTGTTTAGTGACAGTCTTGAGTCGGGTAAACATACCTGCTTAAGCACATGTACTATTTTTATTATTTAAGTCACATGCATTCAATCATGAGAAGTCCTGCTACAGCTTTAGTACCAGCAGAGTCATATGTTTGGGGTACAGATCTTCTCTTTTGGGAAAGATTAAGTTTCTGTAATTTATGCAGCATTAGCAATAGATTTAAGCAATATTTTTTTTTTATACACACCTTATCATATGCACTCTATACAGACTTGAGAGGTTGTGGCTTGCTATAGATACGTTCTTATATCTAACAAGGCATTGGTTAGAAATGTAACTTTTTTTCTGCAATATCAAAAAAGTTTTCAGTCGGATTAATTTTAATAGCAACAGTATTTGTCTTAGAGGTTCATTATGAAATAAACTTGTGTGGAAGTCACATTTATTTGAAGATGGCTGCTTCTCTGTGGCTGGGGGCAAGCTGTGCTTTTGGGCAGTGTTTGAGGATGTGCCTTTGTTTTGTTTTTGCAGGTGCTGGACACAAGCCCAGAGGGGTGAAGGCACACACCAACCAGCCGCTGAGAAGGTGGGGCGCTCCTCGTTGTTAAGGAGCATGGCCTTTTCTGGTGAATTAGTGAAGCGTTTCCTTCTTGCTTTGCAGGCTGCCTTTGGAATCAGTTGAGCACTTGCGCTGAGCTGGGCTAGAGGCCAGAAAGAGCGTGGGGCTGGGGACTTGTCCCAAGCATTACAGGCATTTTTTTATTTTTTTTTTTTTTGCTGTCTTAGGTTCCCATGAGTGACAAGGGCTTCAGCGTCCCCCTCCGGAATGAGCAGGTGAATGGAATGCCATGGGTGTTTTGCGCAAGTGGTCATACAAACCACTTCAGAAAGCAAGAGTTTCACTAATGGAAAACATTTGCTGTTTATCACCAAATGCTTTTAGATTTTACATAGAGGTGAATTACAGAGTAGGCCTTAATTTGTATATGAACTCGGGGAATATTAATAATATATATATAAAGATTTGCAGCTGTAATTACCAGTGATTTGTAACCTAACACTAGGACTCTTTTCTTTTTTTTTTTTTCTTTGTTGTTTGGGGTTTTTGGGGTTTGTATTTATCAGTAGGTCTTCTGAGGCAGTGTGTGCTTTCTGCTGCATCAAGAAACTAGCTATTTATCTCTTTTTTTTCATATGTCTTCACATACGGTTCCCTCTTGGGCTATTTTTAGCATAAAATGTCTTCATTAAAAATAAGTTTATGCAGGTTGGGTATCCTCATCTGAATAATAGTAGTTTGAAACAAATCTAAGTAATGTTGTTTGGGTTTGTCAGTGTCAGTATCTTCTGTTTGACTAAATTTGAAGGTTGTAGAGAAAAAGGGAGTTTTAGCTTTATTTTGGGTTTGGAGATAAGGGAGATTAGGGGCACGAAGGATTCTGTTACATGGTATGGCTTCTGTTTCCTACTCAAGTTGCCAGGGATGTATAGATTATCCAGGTGTATATATATCTCCATGTATAGATTCTCATATTTGGGAAAGGGATTAAACTATGACACATAATGTAGAATTTGCAAAAATAAATAGCCTTTCCAAGATTAAACTGCTAACTCTTAAAAATTGTTACTGAAGTCTGACTAGACATTTTCTTCCTTGTCTGAAACTTACGAAGGCCCTTAGGACCATAACTATACAGAATCTGTTATCGTAAGGAGAGAGTAGGAGAAGTCAAATATTTTAGTTACAAAGCATGTTTCTATTAAAATTTATTAGAAATATTTAATTTATTGAAAACACAGAGGCACTGTTTATCCAACAGTAAAGTTCAACGGACTGGATTCTTGAAGAGAAGACAGACATGATTTTGCTTATGGCAAAATGTGTTTGAAAAAATAGAAAATAAATAACTTGTATACATAAAAGCAGCTTTTCTTAAATAGCCCCAGGAAAAAAGAAAATGCATAGTTACAAAATTCAGAAGCATTACGCTCCATTAAATGAAAGCGTAATTTTTTGTTTCTGGAATGTCATGAATGGCTTTGGGTTGGCTGGTAACTGGTACTCAAAGTGGTATTTTACTAGTAAACTTCCTTTTTTCAGAAGTTCTCCAGACTTGGTGCAAACCTAAAATAGAATTTAGGTGTAAATACTTCAAGCCTAACAACTACAAAAAGCATTATGTTAATCATGCTTTATGGCAAGCAAAGCTGCGCTGCTACTAGCCAACTACAATGCTTTAAAGTAATATAAAAATAGAGTAACAAAACCTGTTGGATAAGGCTGTTCCTTCTGATCAGAAATCACGAAGAGCAAAGCAGTCTTCCTCTACAATGAAAACATTTTAGATCTCTGTCTATCTATCTATCAAGCTATTTTAAGATGGGGGGAGGGGCTCCAACACATCTCTTTTTTTCTGTCTTCTATAGTCTGTGAAATCAATATGGTTAGGAAAAACCTTTTATTATTTTTCCTAATAGATTCTATGTTAATAATCCATTTAGCCTGGCAAAAAAGCTTAATGAAATATGCTATTACAGTAAGACTTGTTTCTAAGTCATATACATTAGTGGAATTGCCCTAATAGATTTGGGGCTTTTTTTCTTCTTCTTGTTTTGTTTTGTCATTAATTTGGTTGGGTTTTTTTAATAGGCAACCAAGCTGCTGTTTGCAGAAGGAAAGTAGAATTGTCAAATGAATGTTCTTCATCCAGACCTCCACAGTTAGGATTTTCTGATGTTCCCATATCAACAAAGACAATCACCATACCCAGGCATCAGACTTCCCCAGAACTGAATAAAACTTGGTGTGATAGTATCTTGGAAGAATACCAGTCTGCAGATGAGGAATGCTCCTGGAGCAATGTAACTCTTGCAGACTTGTATCCAGGGATGTCAGAGTTACTTACAAGGCTCATGACAAAGCACACTCGGAGAAAAGAGTCAAAATACATGTTTGGACAATTAAGGCACAGAAGACACCCTTCTGGAATACCAAAGCTCAATGTCACCTTAGTCAAAATAAGAGGGTTCAGACCTCCTAAACTGAAGCGAGCACAGCCTAGCATATGCAGCAGTAGACATGAAGACATACAGAATCAAACTTTTGGAAATGAGAATAGAGAACTTCGTGATGACAAGAGGTCCATTAATAAGTTGTCTGGTGTGGTACCTTATTCTTACATTGATACAAATGAAATCAAAATGGACTGCTCTGACTCAAGTTTAGTACCTAGAAAAGGCCCAAAAGTCTCCAAACGGACTGTTTTTCCTGATGTTATAACTACAATGGGAGAGACGTTTCTAGTTGAAGATGAGTTACACAGACTACTGTCTCACTTAATCCAAAATGCAAAGAAAGTGAAAAATTTGCTTACCAGTGTCCTTCAGAATACTGTTTTATAACTCAAAAAAATTACTTTTCTTGTGGTGATACCTCAGAGTTGTGTTCATCTACTTGCAGTTCCTATGGCAATAGTCATGCTTTTACACCTGTCGCAAACTGTTCTCTTGCAAGAGCATCAAATACTTTGCTCATAAATCCCGAAAAAATAACCTCTGAAAGACAAATTCCTTTCGAGCACAAGCACTTATTTTCCTTGTTGTCTACAAAGCGGAGTCCTTCAAAGATGCCCCAGAAATACAAAGATGCATTTGAAAAGCTCTACTACAAGCTGTGTCCCCAAGAAATCCAAAAGCCTTTGACATTGACACGATCTCTTGCAAATTCACAGAACATTGAAGGTAAAGGAAGATTAGTGAAGAGTAATTTAAGTCATTCTGTGAGGTCCCATACACCGTGTGATAGAGAATTTGACAGGATCTATGAGCAATTGTGTAGTGGGGGTGTTACAAAACTTCCTGGGTTTCAGAGAGCTTCAAATTTAAAGAAGTATGAAGGAATACAGATGTCTGAAACTGTAAATGCTCTGGTTAACTCACCTGTTCAAACTTTATCTGTATCTCCCAGAGTTAAAAGACTGGGGAATTTCCAAAACGATCCTCTTTGTTCACCAGTAAAGCGACTGAGAGGTATACCAGAATGTTTTCTTTCTTCAACAAAATGTGAACAGATTGCTCACAAAAGAAACGCTGAACTTCAGACTGATGGCATGAGGTTTTTGAACCCATACATTGTCAGTAACCCCAGCATTTTTGACAGTCACAACTGCCAGAGTCAGGTACTAAAGGACCTTGTAAAACAATAATATTGTGCAATCTTTGATATTTGGAAAGGGGCTTAAAAATAGATTAGAGCTGGAAGCTTTTTAAACAAGTGGCAGCTTACTTCTTGTGCTATTTGGTCAATAGAGTTGTTTTACAACTTTGGGGTTTGCGGGATTTTAATTTGCTAAAATATAAGTCGTATCAGGTCTCCTGGATCATGTGAGGAAGTTCACTATATTTAATAACCTTCAAAGTGGTTATACAATGCTCAGTAATAGATTATGTTTTAATGGACTGTGTCACTGGTTAAAATAATCTCAGACAGTGAGCCTGTTAATTAAGGTGGTGTCCTTCTGAAATGATAACACTTTGTAGGTGAACGAATTGAGACGAACAAATTAAACTTTACCGGGTTCCACTGAAATCATTAGACTTGTTGATTTAAATATTAAATCCAGCCCTTATTTCCAGGTTCCCAGTCATTTCTTCTGAGGGAAGCTGTGACATAATACATGAGTTTTTCCATCGATGTAATCTGTTAATGCTTTGTTCTCAGGGCTCTGGATTTCAATACACCACCAAAACTAGCTTAGTTTAAGATTCAAAAATGCTAATCTTCTGATTTTCTTTTTAAAATCTAATTTTGGTTTAAAGCATGTCTGTAACATGACATGAACTTTTTTTCCTACTAAGTAAAATGTTTGTTTTATTTTTATGAACCTTGTCATCAAGATAACAACTAATATGTAAAGGAAAATACTGAAGAAGGTGCCTTGAAATATTGTCAACTGGTATACATGAAGAAAATAGCAGAAGAAATGTACTTCTTTGCATGTTTCTTGCCTTGTTGCATTTTCATTGCTGGTTAAATGTAAATAATTTGTTAATTTGAGGTGGACATCTGTTTATTTTGCCTTCCTCAAATTTTAACTAATACTTTATGTATTATGTTTTTTTTTTCTGGTATCAGCAGTTCCTTCTACATTTTTCTAATGGCATAAGCATTTTTGCAGAAATATAGCTTATACTTAAGTACAGTGTGTAAAATGTATTTGAAATTAAGTTTTGCCAGCACCTTTTGCATTAGAATATTTTTGTAAGGAAACTTGCTCATTGAAGTATGCCAGTGAAGTATTACCCATGTCTTAACAGGCTAACATTTTAACAAAATACAGTAGTGTCCATGCTACTCAGCATTGTTCTTACCCTTTTCATACTACTGTTTTCTACCACCAGAATCTGGGATTGCAGGTACCAACTCTGGTTGGCCTAGTGCAGTGAAGAATTGCAGCAGTCCCAGAAATGCACAGTACTGTCGCAAAAGGTAAGTTCTTCCTCAAAAAGAAAATCCAAAAGAAATTCTTGGTGCTTTACGTCTATATTAAAGGTGTGGAGGCTGTTGCTTACATGTGTCCTTCTAGAATGAAAATCAGAACGGATGCTTGGGAAAGCCCAAGCTAATCAGACCTGCAGACACAAACACTGGGAAGCAAGTGTCTGGACAAAACTAGCCAGACTTCAGCATGGCTGGCCAGTGAACGTAAGGTAGTAAGATGGCTTGACTGAATAGCTACTCTAGTCCTTCTTTCTGTTCCTTGTAGACGCATTTATTATTTTAGATATAACTCAGATGGACTGTCAGCTGACAAGCTTCCTTGGGCCTGTAGTGTGTAGTTCTTGTATATGGTTCCAAGGAGTGAAGCTCTTGTTTAATGGCTATAGAGCCCTCAGAAGTTTTATGCTTAAGCCACGTGGCAAAATGCTGCATTTGTAATGAATGGTGGTGGAAAGAAACCAGTATTGTCTTCCTGTCTCAAACTTGATAGCTTTTCTGGAGAAGGTGATTATGAAAGACGTATTTCAGAAAAAGCAATGATCATAACTAAAACTTTTCTTGAGCTCTGTGTGACTGCTGTTGTACAGCTATAGTGCTATACTGAATTGTCAGATGTAAACCAAAATGGTTCAAAATATGCCATTTCTTAAGTAATATGCAAGGAAATAATTACATTCTCACTTGTATCTTTCCTTTTAGCTATTGGTGAATACATTCCGAGCTTACATCTGGAAGTTTAAGAGATACTTATATAATTTAGGTTAAGAGAGTAGCATTACGGAGACATTAAAAGGACATAGGATGAAAAGTTTTCTCTCTAGCTGAGAGCACATAGGAATGTGGACAAGGAGTCCTGCTGCTGTTTACAGTCAAGATGTTCAGATATCTTGCTTTGATGATTTGTTTCAATTTCATTCTCTTCATCAGAGTTTTGGCAGGCATAGTATTTTTGTGTAATTTACTTTATAATCTTAACCATTCTTTTCTATAGGGTATCTAGAAAACTAAGCTACACTGTGGGTAAAGATGACAAATCCCAGCAATCGCTTGGGTGACTTCCTGGTTGAAACCCACCAAGGAGCATTCATGGACTGCTACAGAAAAAACTTTGCTTTATAAAGTTTGGGTTTGTTTTGTTTTTATTTCTTCTTCCAAGAATCAGGGATGTATTTTATATATGTGTCATGCAGTTAGTCCTGTTTTATGCTTACCTGTAATGTAAATCTTCAGGACTGGTTCATCCCTTCTGACAGGGTGCTTAGTCCTTTGGCTTCATCAGGTATTGCAGGGAATCAGGGTTCCGTTCTATGACAAAGTTTAAATTTTGTAGTTAGTAGTGTTTGTTCTAACAGTGTGATCAGTATTTTCTTGTTATCTGCTAATAAGCTTTGATTCTTAACATATTTGTCGTAAGATGAGAATCAAGCTCTTTTTGCTGGATTCCTGCCTGTTTGTGCTTTATAAGGGTATTGACACTACATGAAAAATTCTAAACTGGGATGGATGATTGAAATGCAGTATTAGGCGCTATGACTTGTTATATGCCTGCTATGTTAAATTTTCTACATAGCTCACAGAGTGGATTGTTCAATAAAACTTTATATGTTTCAGTGAATTTGACAGTTATATTCTGTGTTCTGACAAAATATATGTTCTAAATAAAAACCCGTTCTCAACAAATATCTGCTTTCAACATTTTATTTCAGGTATGTGAATGCTCATGAGGAGTTTGTATCCCTACAGCAAATACATCAGAGTGATGTGGCTGGGTCCCACAGGTTTTCATTGCTGCATTGTTTGCCAGATAAACAGTGCCTCTGTGTTTTCAATAAATTAAATATTTCTAATGAATTTTAATAGAAACATGTTTTGTAACTAAAATATTTGACCAACCTCCAAAAGATTTAGCTGTACCAATCAGTTCTTGCATTGGTGAAGCTAAATGCAGACCTTTTGACGAACCTTGACATTCTCTCTGAAAAACAAACAGAAGACACAATCTAATATCCTCAATTTTTTGCACATTAGAAGTAACAACCAAACCTTATGTGTGACTTCTCCTAATCTCTCCTTACTATAATAGGTCCTGTATAGTTATGGTCCTAAGGGCCTTCGTAAGTTTCAGACAAGGAAGAAAATGTCTAGTCAGACTTCAGTAACAATTTTTAAGAGTTAGCAGTTTAATCTTGGAAAGGCTATTTATTTTTGCAACTTCTATGTTATGTGTCATAGTTTAATCCCTTTCCCAAATATGAGAATCTATACATGGAGATATATACATATATATACACCTGGATAATCTATACATCCCTGGCAACTTGAGTAGGAAACAGAAGCCATACCATGTAACAGAATCCTTCGTGCCCCTAATCTCCCTTATCCCCAAACCCAAAATAAAGCTAAAACTCCCTTTTTCTCTACAACCTTCAAATTTAGGCTTTTCAGAAAACTTAATGAAGTGAGGATCAACTCACACCTCAGGGTTCAAAGAACAAAGTAGAAAAAAAAAAGAAAAAAAATTTGGATATAGTCTGCACTGTTTCTTACAAGTCATTGCTGTCAGAGACCTGAGATGCTGTGATATTTATGTAAGTAGCAAGCAAGAGAGGAACAATGATAGAACAGCAGAGAAGTTGTATTAGAATTCATGGTGCTGCACAGTTAGAGAGCTCTTACTTTATTCTATTTAGCTAATAACTTAGAACAGGTGAAATATGTTACCATAATCCATCCAGGAATTTTTCTAACATTGTCTTGAACTATCACATCCACTTTTACTTTCTCTTGTATTTTCCCATCACAGACATACAGATTCTTAGTGGGGGAGGAGAAAAAAAAAAAAAAAAAAGTTAAATTCAAAACACAGAAGATACTGACACTGACAAACCCAAACAACATTACTTAGATTTGTTTCAAACTACTATTATTCAGATGAGGTTACCCAACCTGCATAAACTTATTTTTAATGAAGACATTTTATGCTAAAAATATCCCAAGAGGGAACCATATGTGAAGACATATGAAAAAAAAGATATAAATAGCTAGTTTCTTGATGCAGCAAAAAGCACACACTGCCTCAGAAGACCTACTGATAAATACAAACCCCAAAAACCCCAAACAACAAAGAAAAAAAAAAAAAAAAAGAGTCCTAGTGTTAGGTTACAAATCACTGGTAATTACAGCTGCAAATCTTTATGTATATATTATTAATATTCCCTGAGTTCATATACAAATTAAGGCCTACTCTGTAATTCACCTCTATGTAAAATCTAAAAGCATTTGGTGATAAACGGCAAATGTTTTCCATTAGTGAAACTCTTGCTTTCTGAAGTGGTTTGTATTAGTTGTTGTCAGAGACATGACAATGCCTAGCACTATCCTGAACAAGCAAGGACAGTAAATTCAATTTTCGTAATTGGTATTTGAGCAAGCAGAACACAGGATTAGTATGGCTGCACACACACAATGTGTGTTGTACTTTTCCGCATCAGTGTAACTACTCTGGGTAGCCCATAGTCTGGTCTGAGAAACAACAGCAGGATATTCCAGTCTGCTTTTGTTATGGTAGCCATTATCTCAGATTTATTTATTGTTTTAAAAAACAAAACACCATGTTACCTGTTTATGTTAGGCTCTCAGTTTTTTCTTTTGTGATTCATCTGGTTATTCTTTTTCCATACCTATCGTAGCCTTTCTCAGAGTTGCCTGTTTCATGCTTGGAATGGCTTGTATGGCTTTCTCTGGTATACTAATAATACCAAGACAAAATATTACTTCATATTGGCCTTCATGACATTATTTATTGAACCTCTCTCTTGTTATACTTGCTGAAAATATGCATTAAAATGCAGGCTACATGGAGTCTTCTGCTGACTGCATCAACACCACAGGCATATGTAAGCTATTCAAATAATTCAATCACGTCTATTGAACATAAAATTATTCCGTTGCGTTAGACATCAGAAATTTTTTACCTGTAAGTAAATGTCTTGAAATTTTCTTCTTACTGAAACTGTATCGGTATCACTTTCTTCACCTACAATTTGAAAATACTAAAAATACTAAATAAAACCTAGCTGAACTCGAAACCAAACAAGAAATGTTTTTAAACACACCCTGTATGACTCATTTGCAAACAGGTTTCATTTTAGAAAACTCTTTTCTACAATAAAACTGTTTATCTGTATTACCTTTCCATTTCAAGTCAAATCTAAAAGCATGGCTTATAGAGTCCTAAATGGCATGAGTGGAACAAAGAGTGGAGATAACTTGTTTGCAACCAGTTCTTCAAGATTTACGCTAACAATTTCAGATGGGAAATGTTTTCTAAGTACTGAACGGCAAGATTCACTATTAATTAAGGTATCATTCCCACTTATTTTCTACTACATTCCTAAATTTCCCAACAAAGACAGTGAGGACCTTCTACTATGCTTCCTTTTCCTAGTTGCTTCTTGTCAAGACTGCCTTAGAACTGCCAAGGCAAGAAATAAGACAGACTTAATAATATTAAAAAGCAAGTCCAAATCTTCCAACTTAATTTTTAGGTATTCTATGTGGTATGTTTGTGAATGAAACACAATAAAGCATTTCTTTGCTAGGTGTATCAGGCCTTCCAATTCATCACTAGCTAAAGCCTTAGTCTTTCATGATCAGAAAACATGTAGCTGCATTCTAAGTTCTCATTTCTGAAATTCCCTGGCTGTTATATCGTTGTCCCATGATCGTGTTCATCACAGGGAGGGAAAGAGGAAAGGAGAATACCCCTGAAAATGGAAAAAAAGAGTGAAAGATCTGGTTATGATACCTACGACATTGCTGCCTCTTGACACTATCCTTAAATTATTAAAAAGCGAATGAAAATACATTCCAACTTATCCCATCTTCCGTTTTTGTCCCCTGTCACTGCAGTCATCACCTAAATCTTCGTGGACACCTGCTGCCATAGAGATAAAATAAAGATACATGGGAAATAACACAGTTTCAGATATTGGTAGGGAGGTAACTGTAAACATTATGTTTTGACTTTGATACAATCTTCTAAACTTAAATACACTTAGATAAATATACAATGCAGATTGAACTTTCCCCTTTCTCTCCAAATTAATTATTCTGTGATACTACCCTAATAGATACAGGGAATTGTTCAGATATCACTATACTTTGACATGCTACTTCCTGCGAAACCAAAGGAGGTAGACCTAATAATTTTCCCGATTAAGGGCAGACCAATACTTTCATGTACAGGTGAGAGCTGTTTGGTTTATTTGTACCTGCTGTTGATAGGCTTCGCATACTTTCAGAACAAAAGTACTGTATAAAACATGGAAGAAACACTGCCTTCGCTAAGAAGTGTCTCTGAATGAATACTAAGGATGGAAAAAACCTGCTAAAACTAAAATTTTAGCTAAAGCAGCTAGAAATACTCTTTTTTCTTAAGAGTTGGCATGTCCTGTTGCTAACCTTTTGTATATTAAAAAAACCCAAACACACACACACAAGAAAACAAACCAAACCAAACTCCACATACCCCCAAACCAGAACACCTAAGTGAATTCCATTTTTAAGTGAGGAATCCAATCCCGCATCTCTAAGAAGCTACTACATTTGGAGATAGCTGGGACTCACCAAGGCTGCTATAAATCCTCTCCAGTCTCTTCGTAGAACATTTACAAGAGGAGGAGGAGGAGGAGGAGTGGATAATCATATTATCGCACACTGCTATGAAGCTACCAGAGTCTGAACTGCATCACTCATTTATCCCATGAGTGCAAAAGACACAAAGGACACTTAAAGAAGCTAAGCTACAGACACCTCTGAAATTCGTTTCCTGTATTTCACTACACGGGTTGAGAAAACACAAGGTTACATTTTCTAACTTTGCAGAAATTATTTTATCATTCAAATACATATTTGAAATTACACTCTCAAATGACAGGAGGACAAATTTCAGATGATTGCTATTTTCTGTTTTCCCTCAAGAAGGAAGCAATCATCTGCCTTGGTGACAGCTATGCGTGTGAAGTACCTAATATATACCAGAGTATTTAAACACCAGCTAACCGTATTTTGCTGCAGCTGCTTTGTTCATCATTACATGCTGGTAAACGCCTAGCCATAGTTTAATTTATGCAAAATAGCAAGTTTTCATATGCACAAGAATAAAAAGATCATGAGTAATACAAGTTTCAAAAAGCAAAAAAAAAATATCTAAAAAGTAAATGAAAACACCCACCTGTATCAGATGTATTCACACCAGAGGTCTCAGGAGATTCCTTAAAAGAACATTAAAGGAATTTTAAGACCTGGTAGCATAAGCTATATTAACCAGTCTGTTGTATTCAGCACTGGTGAGGCCCCACCTTGAATACTGTGCTCAGTTTTGGGCCCCTCACTACAAGAAAAACATTGAGGTGCTGGAGAGAGTGCAGAGGAGGGTGACGAAGCTGGCGAGGGGTCTGGAGCAGAAGTCTGATGAGAAGCGGCTGAGGTAACTGGGGCTGTTTAGCCTGGAGAAAAGGAGGCTGAGGGGAGACCTTATCGCTCTCTACAACCCTGAAAGGAGGCTGTTGCATGGAGTGTGTTGGTCTCTTCTCCCAGGTAACAAGTGATAGGACAAGAGGAAATGGCCTCAAGTTGTCCCAGGGGAGGTTTAGGTTGGATATTAGGAAAAAATTCTTCACAGAAAGGGTTGTCAGGCTGCCCAGGGAAGTGGTGGAGTCACCATTCCCGGAAGCATTCAAAAGATGTGTAGATGAACTTCTTAAGGACATGGTTTAGTGACAGAGTTAGGTTAATGGTTGGACACAATGATCTTGAGGGTCTTTTCCAACCAAAATGATTCTATGATTCTGTGCACCTAGCAAGTAAAGACACATTTTTCCTAAAATAATGCAGAAGTTCTTACTTAAGGAGAACAAAGTGATTCAATTTAGCAATGAGTAGGCCTTTCAAAATCCACTTTATAGGTATGGTACAGGATCACCTGTTCATGATTATTTTCTCAACTTTTGAGTACATAAATACTTTTTCCTAAAGAGGCTTTCTAACAGTAGACGCAATGTGGTGCCCATACCTGATGTCCCGTTGAATGTCCATCCTCAAAATCACTGTTATGTTGCTTTGACATTTCTTAGCATGCACAGGAGGAAAAAAATAATTCTATTTCAATTTGATAAGTCACAGACCAATATTATACCCGAACTCATTAATTGATCATTTGTATATACTCTTACTTGGAAAAATATTTAACATTGACATTTTGCAAATGGAGAACTTACATAGGACTGATACAAAGAGCAGATAAGTGACAGAACAATGTTCTAGTCAAATACAGCAGACTAATTCTGATCAGAGATGCGCATCTACCATATTCTTTTCTTCTTAACCCATGAAGCACTACAGAAAATATAATTTACCCTTTTATCGGTTGGTATCACTTGTAGAAAAGGAAGACAACTGCAGTGTTTTTCTGCATTTTTCTTGACGTGTGTTGAAAAGGATGAGAAAAAGATGAACTACTCCTGAAGCCTGAGGATGGAGCCCCAAACCTCTATTGCATCTTTTTAATGATTTTTGGCAAGGGGACATTCCAAAAGTGCTGTGCCTGTCTTCCTGCACAGATAGACCCACTCACAATCTTTTTGGGTTGTTCCCCCTCCATTTATCTCAGAAGCAGCAGAAGAAATATGAAGACTGTAAGAGCTGCCTATTTCAGCAGAGATCTCTATTTTTTCCATTTGCTACCGCAACTCAAATGGATTTAAATAAAACCGACAAGACAGCCACAGAGAAGCAGCCATCTTCAAATAAATGTGACTTCCACACAAGTTTATTTCATAATGATCCTCTAAGACAAATACTGTTGCTATTAAAATTAATCCGACTGAAAACTGTTTTGATATTGCAGAAAAAAAGTTACATTTCCAACCACTGCCTTGTTAGATATAAGAACGTATCTATAGCAAGCCACAACCTCTCAAATCTGTATAGAGTGCATATGATAAGGTGTGTATAAAAAAAAAAATATTGCTTAAATCTATTGCTAATGCTGCATAAATTACAGAAACTTAATCTTTCCCAAAAGAGAAGATCTGTATCCCCAAACATATGACTCTGCTGGTACTAAAGCTGTAGCAGGACTTCTCATGATTGAATGCATGTGACTTAAATAATAAAAATAGTACATGTGCTTAAGCAGCTATGTTTACCCGACTCAAGACTGTCACTAAACAAAGGGTTCACTAGTAAGTATTTGGATCTCATAAAGATATTTTAAAAGTTCAGACTTAATAGCATAGAACTTTATGTATCCTAACTGAAAAGACATATCAGAATATAGAACAGGTAAAATGTGCACAGTAGCTTTAATAATCCATAGCCAGAGCCTTTTTTTTTTTAAAGGGTTACACCAACCATAATCAGCCCCTTCAAGTGCTCACTCCATTTACTTCTCCATTTCAAATAAAAAAAGTCAATACGATATATGATTTTCTTAAATTGAACAAAATCTATGAGATTCCATCTTTTATAGCATATATAAATATACAGATATAAATACTAATCTGTAAAAGTAGGTTTTTCCTCATAACAAAAGCTGTTAACGCCTTCAATATTCAGTTAAATATATCTTCCCTAGTATAACTTAAAACATAACTAAATAATAAAGACTTTGCTCAAGTTATATTCAAAGTCAGAAAAAATAAGACAGACATCGGGTTTTTTTGCTTTTCTACCTTATCTGTGATGCAGTACATTTAAAATTAATTAGATCAAATCTTCATAGCATTAAATAGACTTCAAGTCAATTCCTTCAATAAGAACTGCTAAGGTATTCAGACCTTAGGTCAACACACAAAGATTAACAAAAACTTATTTCTGAAAGACTTCCAACACTGTACCTTTTAAAAAAACTAACTGCTGGATGCTTACTTTCCGAGTTTTACCACAGATTGTAACCAGTCATTTTTTGTAGTTTTCAGACCCTTCGGCATATATTTTCTAAAAGCTGGAGGCAAAGGCCTGGACCATCTGAATCTTTTTATATCAGACCCTTCCCAGTTCAACGTTTTAATTATACGCTGATTCAAAGTATACCTGAAGCCTGTGTGGAAAACCTTTTTGGTAGGATTATAGAGAGACAGAGACACTAGATTGTGTTTTGTCCTCAGATGTTCAGCTAAGGGTTTCTTAGATGAATGTCATGAAATAAGAACACCAAAAAAAAGAAAAAAAAAGACTGCAAAGCCTTAAGAAAATAAAGCCCAGCATAACTGTGCTGTACAACACATCAGCTTTTTCCCCCAATCATTTATTCAAGTAAAAACTTGTATTTTATTGGAACATACAGGAACTTTTCAGAACAATGATAAAATCTTCATATGCCATACATCTCCCTAAGTAGTATCAGAATTACACTTAGCTGTGCAGTCTTGATTTGACTTTCATCGTGATACTTGGTCTCTCATGAACTTTTTCCTGCAAGCAGACTGATTCATTCAGTATACAGCATAATCTGCTAAATTTTTGATAGTTCATCATGCAACTTAATGAGATTCTTTTAACACTCATTTTTTAATATGCCTGCTTATCTAATTATTTCAAAAAGTTAGCAACTTCCAAATCTCTCCATTTGAACATCCATGTAAGTTAGGGCTGGAATTTTCAAATTCAATTAACATCTGCTGAAACTGACATATACAACAAAAAGCTGTATGACGCTAAGTCATAAGTCATACTAAAACCCCAAGCAAAGTATTTTAGAACAACAGTTTTTTTTTTTTTCCCCAATAAACTCTGCATAAGCATTGTCAACTCTATAATGGATCAACATTTATAATGAAACACTGGAAAAATATGACGTAGCACAATGTGGTACAGATTTATGCTAACCACTGAAACATTCAAAGAAAAGTTAAAGAGATTATCCACCCAGTTCCCTCTGACATTTGACATAAGAGAAACTTATCAGAGCAGCTTTCAGAATACTAAGCGGAAAGGAAATTACACAGTCCATTCATGTGTATCAACTTCCTGCTAATACCTCCATTCACAGAATCACGGAATGTTAGGGATTGGAAAGAACCTCAAAAGATCATCTAGTCCAATCCCCCTGCCGGAGCAGGAACACCTAGATAAGGTTACACAGGAAGGTGTCATTCCTTTGTTTCCTCTCAGTCTTCTTCACTTTGATTCTTCTTCTTACAAGTCATCTAAATATTAACCATTGTTATCCTGAACTTCGCTAATAACTCTTTTCTGTTGTCTAAAACAGAGCATGCAATAGACCAAAATGGTGCATATAAAGAAAATCTCCAGGTATTACATGCATGCCTCAAAGTTTACATATGAAAGGCCACACCAAAGTGTACAAAATTCAGCATCTTCTGCCATCAAATGTTATATAACTTCCACCAGTTGCATGCTTGACTAAGTATAAATACACAGCACGTAAATATTGAAGCTTTACGAAGTTCTTACTGTCAGGAATACTGTAAGTGAGAGTTTCCATGGAGATAAGTAAATCATCTTCAAAAGGATGATTATACTAAATAAAAGGACCATTAAAGATTAGAATAAATGCTTGCAGTGATGTTTTTAACATGCATTTTAAGTACTGTTTTTGCACAATTTTGTTTTGACCAAAACATGAAATTATCCACATGCTGCTCTATTGGCTGAAATTAGCAATCTCAAAACTTTAATTCCTAGAAAAAACACACATATTTTAAGCATATGTATGAGTTGTTCAATCTCAAGGCATAAGCCAGTTGCTGACAAAATGAGGCTTCAGCGAGTTTTCAAAAACGGTTAAGTTACTTAATTACAGAGCTTCTAAACTCCCTCTGTCGTAACTGGAAGCAGCCACTTACCAGAGACCTACAGGTGATGACATATGAAAATGTCATCCAGTCTAATGCGAGATGAGGAAAACATTCTAGAAACAGAGTCTTGTGGCTTTTTTTTAAGTTGTTGGAAACCATTGCTGAGGTACTAACAGGCTAACTCCTGTTCTTACCTCTGCTGTCAGAGTGGTTCCAAAGAATGTTTATTGATATGGTAATAGGTGCTTTGTATATAAATATGGCCTTATATATAAATATATATATATATATATATATATAAATATAGCCTTATGCTAGCACCTAGACATTAACACAAACCATTTATCTGAACTGCAAAGCTGACATCCCTGAATAAATACGTGCATCTCTGGATGGAGGTGTATGGTTCTCACATCTTTAGCAGAAAATACCTCTAAAGTAAGGAGGATTTGTGGAGGGAGTTTCACTTCTGTCTGTAATTTTTTTTTAAAATACCTCATCTAATGCTAGCTAAAATGGATTAAGGGCACTACAAAGACAACTTGGACTTCTAAGTTCAAAAAAAAAAACTGGCAATCCCTGATGTAAGTGTTACTCAAGCCAAAGCTCAGCACAAACTGCGAAGCTGCGTGAGGCCCCGGGTGACTGCTGCTTTCATCAGCCAGGAAAAACGGGAGCTTGTGACACAAGAAGTAACTAATTGACAAAGAGAATTCAGTGCCAGTTACTGCAAATCAGCACACGGAAAGAAAAATGAACGTGTCGGCGCTAACAGAGCAGGACTTAAGAGGTGGCCAGGGAGGATCAGAGTGGAGAGCCCGGCCACTGCGCCAGGCGAGGCGGGCAGAGAGGGCCTGCTGGAAGGGAATCGGAGCAGGCTCTAAGGCTGCCCTTCCTGGGCTGCTCATTCTCTGAAGGTTGTTTACTGAACTCAGTTGTTCAAAAGCATGTTTAATTTTGTGAAGAAGTAATTTAATCAGTTCCAGTCTAATCAGTCCTCTGCCAGAATGGGACTTTGCTGTTTAGTTTCCTGGTGTACTGGGTGTGGCTGGGATGGAGCTAACTTTCTTCATAGCAGCCGTGTGGTGCTGTGTTTTGGGTTTGAGGTTAAAACAGTGTTGGCAAGATATTAATTATGTGACTACTGCTGAACAGTGCTTGCAAACATGAGGCTTTCTCTTTTTCCCCACTCTGCTCTCTCCCCCTCTACTCCCCCTCCCCGCAGTGAGTATGAGTAGGCTGGGGCTGTTCAAGAAGTTGGGAGGGGACACAGCAGGACAGCTGATCCAAATTGACCAAAAGGATATTCCATGCCATATAATGCCATGCTCGGCAGTAAAAACTTAGGCAGAAGAAGAAGTTTTTTTTTTCCTTCCATGTTGACCATTGCTCAGCAAGCTCTGCTTATAGGAGGTAGGGAGTCATTGCCTTTGCAGTGTTCTTGTAGAGTTTGTTGTTGTTGTTCCCCTCTTTCCTTCACCTTCTCAGCTGTCTTTATCCTGACTCACAAGTTTTCTTGCATTTGTTCTTCCTGTTCTGTCCCCTGTCCCACGGGGGTGTGTATGGGTGATTGTCTGGTGGCAGGGCTCAACCCACAGTACCTGGTTACTTCTGAAGCCTTCTGATGACTGAAATACGTCCAACTGTAAGCTCATTTATAAAGGCAGATCCCAAGTTCAACCACCATGTTGTCGGGGATTGGCTCAAGGAGCACAGACATGAGTCCACCAAGCAACTGTACGAGCAGAGCGCATTTTAGTTGACGTAAGTAGGCCTTAGTTAGTTTGTCTATTAGGCCGTGGGAAAGGGGCGAACGGAAAAGTACTAACTAAGGCAGGGTCAGGATATCCTTGAAGAGATAAGAGTCAGAAGAATGCGGGATGCGCATAGCTAGCTAAACCCAAGTAGGTGGAGTAAGTAAATGTAACCTTTTAGTGCTTAGCCTATTAGATAGAGACAAGTATGCATAATTATGGTATTTGGTATAAATGCACGCTATCTCGGGCAATAAAGTTGAAGTATGCTTTATCACTCATATTGAGTCGGCTGCATTTCTTCCTCCGTCCGCTCGGGTCTGGAACTCTGATGGAATTTTTCTCTGCAATTGGCGCCCGAACAGGGGACCTGAAGCGGCGGATAGAAGCAAAAGGCGCCGGGAGAGCAGCGACCGGCGGGCAAGAGCGACCGAACACTGTGCTGCGGTGTGTCGACTCCGAAGCCTGAACCGACTGAAGTTTGCCAGTGCTGGGCTACAGGAAACAAGGGCTGCAAGAGGTCTCTTAATTTAGCAAGAGGTACCGTACTATAGTGATGAATAACGGAGAAATGGATTAAAATTATGAATAACGGAGAAATGGATTAAAATGATGAATAACGGAGAAACGGATTAAAATGATGAATAACAGAGAAATGGATTTAGACGTAGCCCTAGATTTATTACAAAGCTTTTTAGAAAAGCGAGGGGTTAATCATAGTTGCGTTAAACAGCTAGCTGGTCTAGTAGCAACGGGGAAAACTAAGGGGTGTTTTCAGGATCCTGATTTATTGTTTGATGAAGGAGAGTGGAGGAAATTGGGGGATGTGTTGTGGGATATGGTCATAGACGAGGATAAAACAGCTAAGAAACTGATGAAACCGTGGAGGGAAGTAATTAATAATATTAAGCGTCATAAAGTGGAAAAGAATTTAGCCGCGGTAGCTTCACAGAAACTCGGCAAAATGGAGCCTTCCGGTCCACCGATGGAAACGGGCATATCTGCGTTATCAGCGAAGAACCTTAAAAGACTATTAACTTGGTGCAGAGGCAATAGGTATCCTGCTGACCTGTCAGGAGTTTTTCAAATAGAGACTTGGAAAAAGATGGGAACTGTGTTGTGGAAGGCAATTAGTCACCGCGAAAGATATATTCTCGGCCTTGTAACCATCTGGAAACTGATAAATACTACAGTGAAGCAATTAAAACCTGAAAAGACTGTTACGAGCATTAGTGACTCAAAACTTGAACTTTGGGACAGTATAGAGCAGAAATTATGGGATAAAGTCAGCAATGGAGATACAGAAGCTAAATCATTAGTAACTACATGGAAGCTTGAACGGTCTGCTGCTGCTGGAATTTTTGCAGCGTTGCAGCCTGATAAGTATCCTGAAAGTTGCGGTGGAGTTCACCCGGTTTGTGTCTGCGATACCCTCCCTATTCCATCCCCTGCTGTGCTTTCAGCATCCCCGATGGTTCAGCAGTCCGGGGCGGGGGGAAGGAACAATGCCAAACGGTTAGCCTCCTGTACCATCATCTAACCCTGGTGAGAACAGCAAGTCCAGAGGATTGGTGTCAGACAACTTACTCAAAGAACCAGTGAAAGCTGAGAATGCTAAAGTCGTAAACAAGTGTACTATCAGTCCTTTTACCAATTTTACCAATCTGCTTTTCCTGCATTTTAACCCTCTAACTTCCACAAGAGAACAGAAGAAGTCACTGAAAATAGAACTGGACAACAGAACTGTGTGACAGATTAGATCAGCTAACAGCAAGTGAATCTGGCAGTCGGCAATGTGGTCATGATAATCGTGACGGGAAAGGGGGTGCTCCTGGGGACTCAGGGTATAAATCTTAGAAGTTAAGGAAGCACTGGTTTTGGAATTGGCAGTAGAGAATGCTAAAGTTTGCTATCAACATGTTATTTGCGAGTTTTACAGTGCATATTATGTGCTGCCGTTTATTGCCTCTCTGAAAGTCAAGCAGCTTGTCAGGAATGTGAGTTAATTGTTTTACTGGTTGCTGTTAGAATTGTTTCTTTGTGGTATAAGTGCACCGTAAAACTTTCTCTCCACTTTTCCCACTCACACTGCAAGCAGCCCTGTGCTTTTCCGTGGGGTCAGAAATTACTGTTTTCAGTCGTGTTCATAAAAAATCGGTATTGGGAGGTGTTTCAAAACATAGGGAAGCACTTGGAAATATGAGGAAAGAAGATCTTGTAAAATATTGTAATTAATGGTGGCTGCTGTATAAGTTAAATGATTGGGAAAAGTGTCCGGGGAATAGAATCTTGAAGTATAACACCTTGTTGCAATTAATGTTGTTTTTAGGGTGAGAAGAGTAAGACAAAATAAATCCCTACAAGAGATCATTAAATCATTTCAGACAGCTGAGAGAGAGTTAACTGATAACACACAGATCTCAGTAAACTTGCCAAAGTCTGCACAATGTTTTCCTTATTAGCCTGTTTTCTTTGTGGGTATCTGTTTAAGCATGTTGCAATTTTGGTAGGTCTTTGTTATATGGTACAGTAAGTTCACAGGCTGTTAAATCATGAGAATCGGTTGACTCAAAAGGTGCGTTTTGTGATAGTACAAAAGATCATGAGTAATTTAGTTCCTTACAGCGTGAACGTGATGTTAAGATTTTATGTGTAGTAGCTGTTATATTTTTTTTTCTAGCGTATTAGCTTTATTCCAATATCCAGACTTGCGCAACTCTGTGACAGGCTGTCTCTCATCTCGGTGCACTAAATTTGGCCTTTTTGTATGCACATCAAGTGAAGAATCATGGTTTTAGAATAACAGCTGTAGCACACCAGATGAGACACTATAAAAAAAAAAAAAAATAATTAAAAGGCCTTGCCCAGTCCAGCTTGCTGCGGGGGGGGGATGCCAAATGGGCCTCCAGCGCGCACTGACCCATTTTGTCAGGGAGACCCAGAGGTACCTCCACCTGGCTGAGCAGTAAGCGGTTCAAGGTGCAATGCAAAAAATTGAGATATTGTCTTAAATTGGTGTAAGTGTGATCCATCTGCTTATTTGAACTTGGTATATGGTTTTCGTATCTGAGCTCAGTATTTTAGTTTGCATATTCATATTCGGTACCAAAAGAATCTTGTTTGGGGAGATAATTACAAAATGGGAACCGGTTCCACTGCTAAAATTCCACCTTGCTCCCCCTTAGGATGCATCCTTACACATTAAAGTAATCGCTTATATTGTTAGAAAAGCATTTAAATTGTTAAAATACTATGATAGATGTGAACTTGGGGTATTGTATGAAGTTATGAAGTTGTATTTAAAGGTTGCTGGAATGTGAACTGATTTGGATCTAGGACAATAGAATAATGGATTTATGTTTATTATACTGGTTTATACTGTTTTTTGACATCTCTAAATTGTAAAAGGTAAATGGAGCTAAGGAATGTAATAATTGCTGAGCTACTTGAAATTGCATATAAAGTGTATTATGGCTGGAATGAAATGGGAAAACAAAAGAGCAAAATATCCCAGGCCTGTGTGCAGCTCATTGTAACTGAGAAGTTTCCCAGAGCCTCCTACTTCGTACCAGCCCGTGTGCCAGCTGCGTGACCTTGGTTATATCTACACTGCACAGAAAGAAAAAACAACTGGAAAAACCTGGCTGCCTGCTTTTAAAGCAGTGAAAGGGGGGTTCTCTCTCCCCCCACTGCAGCGATGTAATACTGAATGGAGCAGTCCGAGGGTGAAGTTTAAAGGCATCCTGAGCAGACCCGTAGTTCTAATGAAACTGGACAATTAAACCAAAAATTTGTTGATAGACTTATCCTATGGTAATTAATTGTACGAGACTTCTTAGTAAATTCACCATGCTAGTTTTTGAGGACATGGGAGACAACGAAAGAAAGGCCGTTTTTTGAGACAAACGGAATGCCAGATTTGGAACAAAGTTTTAATACATGAATTCTTGTAGTTGCCAGAAAGTCCTATACCTCTCTTGGGTCAGGATTTGTTAAGTAAATTGTAAGCTCAAATAACGTTTTCTGAGAATTCTGTTTAGTTGCATATCCTACAAGAAGGTACTTGGATGGTGCAGATCTGCTTGTGCAAGTGAGAAATCTTCAAGGAACTTTTGAATGCTGTATTTCCACTAGTATTAACAGCCAATGTTTTTGATAAAGCAAATACTACACTGAGAAATCTGAAACAGGACTTCGATCCGGTAAGGGAAAACGATATCCAATAAATATGACAGCCGAAATGGAGTTAGAAATTTCGAGGGATGAATTTATGACAACTTTACAGGCTGACTGCATTTGATTGGACTTGCAGATTTGTCTATGAAACAACCTGTGGCTATTGTGCGACAGTATGACGAGAATGCTAACAGACTAATATACCAATTGTCACTCTGATCATGAAAATGCAGGGAATGAATTTAAGTCTTAATAGGCCATGATCCTTTTGTCATATATGTACCATTTGTGAAATTTAATTCTGATTTTTTTAAATTTTTTATTTTATTTGTAATCTATGTCTTTGTCAATTGCACTAGCTGGTTTTCTTAACAGCACAGCTTTTGGTATGCATAAATGTAAAATGTAAATTGCTGCAGAACCTGCAAGTCTTTAACATCAGGTCATAGGCCATACTTGTATTTGGTCTGATCCTACATACTTGCACAGTTTTTGTTGATGGTTTTGGGAAGTCTCATAAAGCTGTAGTGGTTTAGCGTGAAGATAGTGATTAGCATCATTCTGTGAAAATTATTGAAAGTTCAACCCAATTAGCAGAACTTGGCACAGCTTTAAATTATTTAGAGATTTTTAAGGAGGAACCTCTAAATTTGATTTGCGATTTTGATTACGTAGTCAAGATCCAACGCACGTATCTGATTCTGAACTGTGTTTTTGTTTTTTTTTTGTTTGTTGTGTTTTGTTTTGTTTTTTAAACAAAAAGGGGAATTGTCAAAAGGATTGTATGTGATGAATCACTTGTATCTAAGTGGTACAGCCTAAATTTGCCCTGTGATGAAACACTTTGTAACTATGACCCAAAACCATGCTAAATCAGAAAGAACCTGCATTAGTTATGGTCAAATCACTAGTTAACGTTCAATGGAAAAGGCCACACCAATTGATAACCTGGGGGAGAGGTTATGCTTATGTTTTTACAGATCAAGAGCTGCAATGGTTGCTAGCACGAAACGTGAAACCTGTGTTATCTTCCTGACAATGATTGTTGCAGCTGCTGTGTTTTGGATGCCTGCACAGACAAAGACTAACATGTGGATTACTTTAGCCAACATGACTGACCATCTATATGCCTAACTACGATGTCTCTGGAAAAAACGTTCCACACATGCTTGGTTGGTGTCTTCCTTGATGACTACAGCAGCATCACACGACTGTTTCAAATAGTGGTTGATGCAGAGGCATTGCAACAAACTGTAATAATACTAACACGGCACTTTGGGTTAATTGCCACCTGGAAGCAGACGTCGAACCACAGGAACTGGAATTGCTGGCATCTATGCCCATGGACACTTGTATCCAGCCGGTTTGTGAAAAGTGTCAGAACAGTATACAAGAACATGAATGGACAAAACTACAAAATGTTAATGCTACTCTTGGTGACTACAGAAATGAAACTCGACGGTGTAATGCTTCACAGAAGAATGCAAGGGATGTCATTGACAGCGACCCTAAAACCTCCTGTATGGTGTATTCTTGATCTGTGAAGATAGAGCCTGACCAGGAATTCCTTCTAACGCTGTTGGAGGACTGTGTATTTTGGGACTATTAACTCTCTTAACGCCCAATGTATCTATGATAATAGATCACAGAAGAGCAAGACGAGAAAAACACTTTTTGTGTGTATATGAGTCAAAATGTGATGATAATGTAGATTATTGAGGATCAGGGTTAAGGGTTTTAGGATCTCTTGTATCTAGTGTTGGCACAACTAAAGCTTTAAAAACTTTAGAAAAGTTAGGATGCTGGCTAGTTAAGCAAATAAACAGAACTTCTAAGGCTTTAAGTGGACTTTTGTTAGATGTAGATTCTGTAAGACATGCTACACTGCAGAATACAGTCACAGGAGACTTCTGTTATTAGCCCATGGCCATGGATGTGAGGAATTTGACGGAATGTGCTGTATGGATTTACAGAATAAGCCGAGATCCATCCACGAGGAGATTAAACAACTTACGGACCATTCACAGAAGATCAGAGAGGATGTGGGCCTCTTTGGCTTAGACGGCCTCATGAACTGGTTTGGACTAGGAGGATGGGTAAAAGGGCTTTTGCAGAGTGCTCTGGCTCTCTTAATCATAGTAGTAGTTGCATTAATATGCTTGAGTTGTGCTATATCATGTATTAAGAAGATTTTAGAGCAGACACTTGGACAGGCTCTGCTCGTAAAAAAGGAAAAGGGGGGAGATGTTGGGGATTGGCTCAAGGAGCATGGACATGAGTCCACCAAGCAACTGTACGAGCAGAGCCCATTTTAGTTGACATGAGTAGGCCTCAGTTAGCATGAGTCTGGTGTAGCATAGTGGAAAAGTACTGAGCGGTTGCTCTCTGGTTCAGCTGAGCGTTTAGATAAACAAGCTGGGGAATTATCTCTAGCAGGGTGAGGAGGTTGCATTCCAGAGAAACCACAAGAAGGTTGAGCTCATTGTGTATACTATCCAATCAATAGAAGACGAGTAGGCATAATTACTGTATACTATCCAATTAATAGATGACGAGTATGCATAATTATTGTAAGTCTTATATAAACCAGCTTAGTGCATCAATAAAGTTGAAGTATGCTTTATCACTCATATTGAGTCGGCTGCATTTCTTCCTCCGTCCGCTCGGGTCTGGAACTCTGATGGGATTTCTCTCTGCAGAGTCCTCCTGAGGAGCACTTGACTGCCTGTTGTGTCCCTTTTGGTCTTCCTTTGAAGGAAAGGAAGCAACCATTCTGCCTGCAGCTTGCACAAATGAACAATTGCAGTCAGATACATGGGAGGCGATATCAAAGCATATTCATCTGTAACAGAGGCCACTAAAAACGGCTACCTACCCTCTGTCCTGCATGAGCACATTAAATTGTTTTAAAATGTTTGAACACAGCATTCATTGTGATCAATGTCGTTCTGTTGATCAGATCAGCGTCAGTGAAAAAAAACACATTTACTCAACAGCAAATATTGGCAGTGGTTCTGAAACAGGCCAAGAGCTTATTGAAAAGAATATTGATTGAGCCAAGAAAACATCAAGCAGTTATAAAAGCTTAATCATATTCTCATTCAAGCCTGCCTTCTGTGCCAGGAATTAAAATTCTCCCATCTCCTGAGGATGGAAGATACACTTCCATAATGTTCTGTAACTTCCAACGCTCTGCGTCTGTACTGAATGGTGGAATTATTCATTGCAAATGATTCAGTTGAGATACAGAGGCCTTTCTACTGTGAACATACAAATTATGCATAAAAAAGCTGTGGTTTTTTTTTTAATGTTTCTGATTTGCAATAGTTTAACAAAGACCTGGGAAAACCAGAGTTAGCTCACCAGGTATTTTTGAAGTGGCCAAAATAAATATTTGGTCTGGATGTGTACATGTGGTCTGGATGTGTCCATGTCCTTATTAGAAAACTGCTCATAAACATTTGCACTTACCTGAGAGAACTACTTTATGCAGAGACTGAAAGGCCATTTTTCAGAATGGCATATTTTGACACAAATGCTATGGCAGTGTCTGGTTATAAAAGCTGTATGTGGTTTAAGAGCACAGAAGAAGTCAGTGCTTCCTGGGAGAAAACAGGAAGAAAACTAAGAATCTGTATGTACGTGATGGGAAAATACACTCAAACACTGGGAGGCAAGTGTCTGGACAAAACTAGCCAGACTTCAGCATGGCTGGCCAGTGAACGTAAGGTTTGACTGAATAGCTACTCTAGTCCTTCTTTCTGTTCCTTGTAGACGCATTTATTATTTTAGATATAACTCAGATGGACTGTCAGCTGACAAGCTTCCTTGGGCCTGTAGTGTGTCGTTCTTGTATATGGTTCCAAGGAGTGAAGCTCTTGTTTAATGGCTACAGAGCCCTCAGAAGTTTTATGCTTAAGCCATGTGGCAAAATGCTGCATTTGTAATGAATGGTGGTGGAAAGAAACCAGTATTGTCTTCCTGTCTCAAACTTGATAGCCTTTCTGGAGAAGGTGATTATGAAAGACGTATTTCAGAAAAAGCAATGTTCATAACTAAAACTTTTCTTGAGCTCTGTGTGACTGCTGTTGTACAGCTATAGTGCTATACTGAATTGTCAGATGTAAACCAAAATGGTTCAAAATATGCCGTTTCTTAAGTAATATGCAAGGAAATAATTACATTCTCACTTGTATCTTTCCTTTTAGCTATTGGTGAATACATTCCGAGCTTACATCTGGAAGTTTAAGAGATACTTATATAATTTAGGTTAAGAGAGTAGCATTACAGAGACATTAAAAGGACATAGGATGAAAAGTTTTCTCTCTAGCTGAGAGCACATAGGAATGTGGACAAGGAGTCCTGCTGCTGTTTACAGTCAAGATGTTCAGATATCTTGCTTTGATGATTTGTTTCAATTTCATTCTCTTCATCAGAGTTTTGGCAGGCATAGTATTTTTGTGTAATTTACTTTATAATCTTAACCATTCTTTTCTATAGGGTATCTAGAAAACTAAGCTACACTGTGGGTAAAGATGACAAATCCCAGCAATCGCTTGGGTGACTTCCTGGTTGAAACCCACCAAGGAGCATTCATGGACTGCTACAGAAAAAACTTTGCTTTATAAAGTTTGGGTTTGTTTTGTTTTTCTTTCTTCTTCCAAGAATCAGGGATGTATTTTATGTATGTGTCATGCAGTTAGTCCTGTTTTATGCTTACCTGTAATGTAAATCTTCAGTACTGGTTCATCCCTTCTGACAGGGCGCTTAGTCCTTTGGCTTCATCAGGTATTGCAGGGAATCAGGGTTCCGTTCTATGGCAAAGTTTAAATTTTGTAGTTAGCAGTGTTTGTTCTAACAGTGTGATCAGTATTTTCTTGTTATCTGCTAATAAGCTTTGATTCTTAACATATTAGTCGTAAGATGAGAATCAAGCTCTTTTTGCTGGATTCCTGCCTGTTTGTGCTTTATAAGGGTATTGACACTACATGAAAAATTCTAAACTGGGATGGATGATTGAAGTGCAGTATTAGGCGCTATGACTTGTTATATGCCTGCTATGTTAAATTTTCTACATAGCTCACAGAGTGGATTTTTCAATAAAACTTTATATGTTTCAGTGAATTTGACAGTTACATTCTGTGTTCTGACAAAATATATGTTCTAAACAAAAACCCGTTCTCAACAACTATCTGCTTTCAACATTTTATTTCAGGTATGTGAATTCTCATGAGGAGTTTGTATCCCTACAGCAAATACATCAGAGTGATGTGGCTGGGTCCCACAGGTTTTCATTGCTGCATTGTTTGCCAGATAAACAGTGCCTCTGTGTTTTCAATAAATTAAATATTTCTAATGAATTTTAAAAGAAACATGTTTTGTAACTAAAATATTTGACCAACCTCCAAAAGATTTAGCACTGGTGAAGCTAAATGCAGACCTTTTGACGAACCTTGACATTCTCTCTGAAAAACAAACAGAAGACAATTTTTTGCATATTAGAAGTAACAACCAAACCTTATTTGTGACTTCTCCTACCCTCTCCTTACTACAATAGGTCCTGTATAGTTATGGTCCTAAGGGCCTTCGTAAGTTTCAGACAAGGAAGAAAATGTCTAGTCAGACTTCAGTAACAATTTTTAAGAGTTAGCAGTTTAATCTTGGAAAGGCTATTTATTTTTGCAAATTCTACATTATGTGTCATAGTTTAATCCCTTTCCCAAATATGAGAATCTATACATGGAGATATCTATACACCTGGATAATCTATACATCCCTGGCAACTTGAGTAGGAAACAGAAGCCATACCATGTAACAGAATCCTTCGTGCCCCTAATCTCCCTTATCCCCAAACCCAAAATAAAGCTAAAACTCCCTTTTTCTCTACAACCTTCAAATTTAGGCTTTTCAGAAAACTTAATGAAGTGAGGATCAACTCACACCTCAGGGTTCAAAGAACAAAGTAGAAAAAAAAAGAAAAAAAATTTGGATATAGTCTGCACTGTTTCTTACAAATCATTGCTGTCAGAGACCTGAGATGCTGTGATATTTATGTAAGTAGCAAGCAAGAGAGGAACAATGATAGAACAGCAGAGAAGTTGTATTAGAATTCATGGTGCTGCACAGTTAGAGAGCTCTTACTTTATTCTACTTAGCTAATAACTTAGAACAGGTGAAATATGTTACCATAATCCATCCAGGAATTTTTCTAACATTGTCTTGAACTATCACATCCACTTTTACTTTCTCTTGTATTTTCCCATCACGTACATACAGATTCTTAGTGGGGGAGGAGAAAAAAAAAAAGTTAAATTCAAAACACAGAAGATACTGACACTGACAAACCCAAACAACATTACTTAGATTTGTTTCAAACTACTGTTATTCAGATGAGGATACCCAACCTGCATAAACTTATTTTTAATGAAGACATTTTATGCTAAAATATCCCAAGAGGGAACCGTATGTGAAGACAAATTAAAAAAAAAAAAAAAACAAAGAGATAAATAGCTAGTTTCTTGATGCAGAATAAAGGACACACTGCCTCAGAAGACCTACTGATAAATACAAACCCCAAAATCCCCAAACAACAAAGAAAAAAAAAGAGTCCTAGTGTTAGGTTATAAATCACTGGTAATTACAGCTGCAAATCTTTATATATATGTTGTTAATATGCAGAGAGAAAAGTCCCATCAGAGTTCCAGACCCGAGCGGACGGAGGAAGAAATGCAGCCGACTCAATATGAGTGATAAAGCATACTTCAACTTTATTGATGCACTAAGCTGGTTTATATAAGACTTACAATAATTATGCATAGTCGTCATCTATTAATTGGATAGTATACAGTAATTATTCCTACTCGTCTTCTATTGATTGGATAGTATACATAATGAGCTCAACCTTCTTGTGGTTTCTCTGGAATGCAACCTCCTCACCCTGCTAGAGATAATTCCCCAGCTTGTTTATCTAAACGCTCAGCTGAACCAGAGAGCAACCGCTCAGTACTTTTCCACTATGCTACACCAGACTCATGCTAACTGAGGCCTACTCATGTCAACTAAAATGGGCTCTGCTCGTACAGTTGCTTGGTGGACTCATGTCCGTGCTCCTTGAGCCAATCCCCAACATCTCCCCCCTTTTCCTTTTTTACGAGCAGAGCCTGTCCAAGTGTCTGCTCTAAAATCTTCTTAATACATGATATAGCACAACTCAAGCATATTAATGCAACTACTACTATGATTAAGAGAGCCAGAGCACTCTGCAAAAGCCCTTTTACCCATCCTCCTAGTCCAAACCAGTTCATGAGGCCGTCTAAGCCAAAGAGGCCCACATCCTCTCTGATCTTCTGTGAATGGTCCGTAAGTTGTTTAATCTCCTCGTGGATGGATCTCGGCTTATTCTGTAAATCCATACAGCACATTCCGTCAAATTCCTCACATCCATGGCCATGGGCTAATAACAGAAGTCTCCTGTGACTGTATTCTGCAGTGTAGCATGTCTTACAGAATCTACATCTAACAAAAGTCCACTTAAAGCCTTAGAAGTTCTGTTTGTTTGCTTAACTAGCCAGCATCCTAACTTTTCTAAAGTTTTTAAAGCTTTAGTTGTGCCAACACTAGATACAAGAGATCCTAAAACCCTTAACCCTGATCCTCAATAATCTACATTATCATCACATTTTGACTCATATACACGCAAAAAGTGTTTTTCTCGTCTTGTTCTTTTGTGATCTATTATCATAGATACATTGGGCGTTAAGAGAGTTAATAGTCCCAAAATACACAGTCCTCCAACAGCGTTAGAAGGAATTCCTGGTCAGGCTCTATCTTCACAGATCAAGAATACACCATACAGGAGGTTTTAGGGTCGCTGTCAATGACATCCCTTGCATTCTTCTGTGAAGCATTACACCGTCGAGTTTCATTTCTGTAGTCACCAAGAGTAGCATTAACATTTTGTAGTTTTGTCCATTCATGTTCTTGTATACTGTTCTGACACTTTTCACAAACCGGCTGGATACAAGTGTCCATGGGCATAGATGCCATCAATTCCAGTTCCTGTGGTTTGATGTCTGCTTCCAGGTGGCAATTAATCCAAAGTGCCGTGTTAGTATTATTACAGTTTGTTGCAATGCCTCTGCATCAACCACTATTTGAAACAGTCGTGTGATGCTGCTGTAGTCATCAAGGAAGACACCAACCAAGCATGTGTGGAACGTTTTTTCCAGAGACATCGTAGTTAGGCATATAGATGGTCAGTCATGTTGGCTAAAGTAATCCACATGTTAGTCTTTGTCTGTGCAGGCATCCAAAACACAGCAGCTGCAACAATCATTGTCAGGAAGACAACACAGGTTTCACGTTTCGTGCTGGCAACCATTGCAGCTCTTGATCTGTAAAAACATAAGCATAACCTCTCCCCCAGGTTATCAATTGGTGTGGCCTTTTCCATTGAACGTTAACTAGTGATTTGACCATAACTAATGCAGGTTCTTTCTGATTTAGCATGGTTTTGGGTCATAGTTACAAAGTGTTTCATCACAGGGCAAATTTAGGCTGTACCACTTAGATACAAGTGATTCATCACATACAATCCTTTTGACAATTCCCCTTTTTGTTTAAAAAACAAAACAAAACACAACAAACAAAACAAAACAAAAACACAGTTCAGAATCAGATACGTGCATTGGATCTTAACTACGTACTCAAAATCGCAAATCAAATTCAGAGGTTCCTTAAATTTCGCAAATGGTACATATATGACAAAAGGATCATGGCCTTAAATTCATTCCCTGCATTATCTTGATCAGAGTGACAATTGGTATATTAGTCTGTTAGCATTCTCATCATACTGTCCCACAATAGCCACAGGTTGTTTCATAGACAAATCTGTAAGTCCAATCAAATGCAGTCATCCTGTAAAGTTGTCATAAATTCATCCCTCAAAGTTTCTAACTCCATTGTGGCTGTCATATTTACTGGATATTGTTTTCCCTTTCCGGATCGAAGTCCTGTTTCAGATTTCTCAGTGTAGTATTTGCTTTATCAAAAACATTGGCTGCTAAGTTCCTTGAAGATTTCTCACTTGCACAAGCAGATCTGCACCATCCAAGCACCTTCTTATAGGATATGCAACTAAACAGAATTCTCAGAAAACGTTATTTGAGCTTACAATTTACTTAACAAATCCTGACCCAAGAGAGGTATAGGACTTTTGGGCAAATACAAGAATTCATGTATTAAAACTTTGTTCCAAATCTGGCATTCCATTTGTCTCAAAAAACGGCCTTTCTTTCGTTGTCTCTAGCATGGTGAATTTACTAAGAAGTCTCGTACAATTAATTACCATAGGATAAGTCTATCAACAAATTTTTGGTTTAATTGTCCAGTTTAATTAAAACAATGGGTCTGCTCAGGATGCCTTTAAACTTCACCCTCGGACGGCTCCATTCAGTATTACATCGCTGCAGTGGGGGGAGAGAGAACCCCCCCTTTCACTGCTTTAAAAGCAGGCAGCCAGGTTTTTCCAGTTGTTTTTTCTTTCTGTGCAGTGTAGATATAACCAGGGTCACGCAGCTGGCATACTGGCTGGTACGAAGTAGGAGGCTCTGGGAAACTTCTCAGTTACAATGAGCTGCACACAGGCCTGGGATATTTTGCTCTTTTGTTTTCCCATTTCATTCCAGCCATAATACACTTTATATGCAATTTCAAGTAGCTCAGCAATAGTCACATTCCTTAGCTCCATTTACCTTTTACAATTTAGAGATGTCAAAAAAACAGTATAAACCAGTATAATAAACATAAATCCATTATTCTATTGTCCTAGATCCAAATCAGTTCACATTCCAGCAACCTTTAAATACAACTTCATAACTTCATACAATACCCCAAGTTCACATCTATCATAGTATTTTAACAATTTAAATGCTTTTCTAACAATATAAGCGATTACTTTAATGTGTAAGGATGCATCCTAAGGGGGAGCAACGTGGAATTTTAGCAGTGGAACCGGTTCCCATAGTAATTATCTCCCCAAACAAGATTCTTTTGGTACCGAATATGAATATGCAAACTAAAATACTGAGCTCAGATACGAAAACCATATACCAAGTTCAAATAAGCAGATGGATCACACTTACACCAATTTAAGACAATATTTCAATTTTTTGCATTGCACCTTGAACCGCTTACCGCTCAGCTAGGTGGAGATATCTCTGGGTCTCCCTGACAAAATGGGTCAGTGCGCGCTGGAGGCCCATTTGGCATCCGCCCCCCCCCCGCAGCAAGCTGGACTGGGCAAGGCCTTTTTTTTTTTTTTTTTTATAGTGTCTCATCTGGTGTGCTACAAGTGTTATTCTAAAACCATGATTCTTCACTTGATGTGCATACAAAAAGGCCAAATTTAGTGCACCGAGATGAGAGACAGCCTGTCACAGAGTTGCGCAAGTCTGGATATTGGAATAAAGCTAATACGCTAGAAAAAAAAAAAAAAAATATAACAGCTACTACACATAAAATCTTAACATCACGTTCACGCAGTAAGGAACTAAATTACTCATGATCTTTTGTACTATCACAAAACGCACCTTTTGAGTCAACCGATTCTCATGAATCTCTGTGAACCTACTGTACCATATAACAAAGACCTACCAAAATTGCAACATGCTTAAACAGATACCCACAAAGAAAACAGGCTAATAAGGAAAACATTGTGCAGACTTCGGCAAGTTTACTGTGACCTGCGTGTTATCAGTTAACTCTCTCTCAGCTGTCTGAAATGATTTAATGATCTCTTGTAGGGATTTATTTTGTCTTACTCTTCTCACCCTAAAAACAACATTAATTGCAATAAGGTGTTATACTTCAAGATTCTATTCCCCAGACACTTTTCCCAATCATTTAACTTATACAGCAGCCACCATTAATTACAATATTTTACAAGATCTTCTTTCCTCATATTTCCAAGTGCTTCCCTATGTTTTGAAACACCTCCCAATACCGATTTTTTATGAACACGACTGAAAACAGTAATTTCTGACCCCACGGAAAAGCACAGGGCTGCTTGCAGCGTGAGTGGGAAAAGTGGAGAGAAAGTTTTACGGTGCACTTATACCACAAAGAAACAATTCTAACAACAACCAGTAAAACAATTAACTCACATTCCTGACAAGATGCTTGACTTTCAGAGAGGCAATAAACAGCAGCACATAATATGCACTGTAAAACTCGCAAATAACATGTTGATAGCAAACTTTAGCATTCTCTACTGCCAATTCCAAAACCAGTGCTTCCTTAACTTCTAAGTTTTATACCCTGAGTCCCCAGAAGCACCACCTTTCCCGTCACGATTATCATGACCACATTGCCGACTGTCAGATTCACTTGCTGTTAACTGATCTAATCTGTCACACAGTTCTGTTGTCCAGTTCTATTTTCAGTGACTTCTTCTGTTCTCTCGTGGAAGTTAGAGGGTTAAAATGCATCAGGCTGCAACGCTGCAAAAATTCCGGCAGCAGCAGACCGTTCAAGCTTCCATGTAGTTACTAATGATTTAGCTTCTGTATCTCCATTGCTGACTTTATCCCATAATTTCTGCTCTATACTGTCCCAAAGTTCAAGTTTTGAGTCACTAATGCTCGTAACAGTCTTTTCAGGTTTTAATTGCTTCACTGTAGTATTTATCAGTTTCCAGATGGTTACAAGGCCGAGAATATATCTTTCGCGGTGACTAATTGCCTTCCACAACACAGTTCCCATCTTTTTCCAAGTCTCTATTTGAAAAACTCCTGACAGGTCAGCAGGATACCTATTGCCTCTGCACCAAGTTAATAGTCTTTTAAGGTTCTTCGCTGATAACGCAGATATGCCCGTTTCCATCGGCGGAGCGGAAGGCTCCATTTTGCCGAGTTTCTGTGAAGCTACCGCGGCTAAATTCTTTTCCACTTTATGACGCTTAATATTATTAATTACTTCCCTCCACGGTTTCATCAGTTTCTTAGCTGTTTTATCCTCGTCTATGACCATATCCCACAACACATCCCCCAATTTCCTCCACTCTCCTTCATCAAACAATAAATCAGGATCCTGAAAACACCCCTTAGTTTTCCCCGTTGCTACTAGACCAGCTAGCTGTTTAACGCAACTATGATTAACCCCTCGCTTTTCTAAAAAGCTTTGTAATAAATCTAGGGCTACTTCTAAATCCATTTCTCTGTTATTCATCATTTTAATCCGTTTCTCCGTTATTCATCACTTTTAATCCGTTTCTCTGTTATTTATCACTTTTAATCCGTTTCTCTGTTATCTATCACTTTTAATCCGTTTCTCTGTTATCTATTTCTCCGTTATTCATCATTATAGTACGGTACCTCTTGCTAAATTAAGAGACCTCTTGCAGCCCTTGTTTCCTGTAGCCCAGCACTGGCGAACTTCAGTCGGTTCAGGCTTCGGAGTCGACACACCGCAGCACAGTGTTCGGTCGCTCTTGCCCGCCGGTCGCTGCTCTCCCGGCGCCTTTTGCTTCTATCCGCCGCTTCGGATCCCCGGTTCGGGCGCCAATTGCAGAGAGAAAAGTCCCATCAGAGTTCCAGACCCGAGCGGACGGAGGAAGAAATGCAGCCGACTCAATATGAGTGATAAAGCATACTTCAACTTCATTGATGCACTAAGCTGGTTTATATAAGACTTACAATAATTATGCATACTCGTCATCTATTAATTGGATAGTATACAGTAATTATGCCTACTCGTCTTCTATTGATTGGATAGTATACATAATGAGCTCAACCTTCTTGTGGTTTCTCTGGAATGCAACCTCCTCACCCTGCTAGAGATAATTCCCCAGCTTGTTTGTCTAAACGCTCAGCTGAACCAGAGAGCAACCGCTCAGTACTTTTCCACTATGCTACACCAGACTCATGCTAACTGAGGCCTACTCATGTCAACTAAAATGGGCTCTGCTCGTACAGTTGCTTGGTGGACTCATGTCCATGCTCCTTGAGCCAATCCCCAACATTAATATTCCCTGAGCTCATATACAAATTAAGGCCTACTCTGTAATTCACCTCTATGTAAAATCTAAAAGCATTTGGTGATAAACAGCAAATGTTTTCCATTAGTGAAACTCTTGCTTTCTGAAGTGGTTTGTATTAGCTGTTGTCAGGGACATGACAATGCCTAGCACTATGCTGAACAAGCAAGGACAGTAAATTCAATTTTCGTAATTGGTATTTGAGCAAGCAGAACACAGGATTAGTATGGCTGCACACACACAATGTGTGTTGTACTTTTCTGCATTCAGTGTAACTACTCTGGGTAGCCCATAGTCTGGTCTGAGAAACAACAGCAGGATATTCCAGTCTGCTTTTGTTATGGTAGCCATTATCTCAGATAATGGAATGGCTTGTATGGCTTTCTCTGGTATACTAATAATACCAAGACAAAATATTACTTCATATTGGCCTTCATGACATTATTTATTGAACCTCTCTCTTGTTATACTTGCTGAAAATATGCATTAATATGCAGGCTACATGGAGTCTTCTGCTGACTGCATCAACACCTCAGGCATGCGTGTGGGAAACTGCAGCGGGTCTGTGGAATCCTTGACAGAAAATATGGGAGTAGAGATCAGCCTTGAAGATATTAAGATTTACCCTTGAGAAGGATGGGAGTAAAGGAGTATCCGGAGATACGGAGTTGTACCCGTGAGAGAGGAGAGATGTACCCGTGAGAGAGAAGGGGATAGAAGAATAACATGGATGATAGCAAAATTAACCAATGAGATGTTAGTGCTGTAACTTGTAACCAATAGTGAAAAGACACATGAACTGATAGAATTGTATAAAAATGCACTTGTAGCAATAAATGGCACCTATTACTTTCATCTTGAAAGAACTTGGTCCATGTCGTTTGTCCGTCGCAACCGCGACATCTGGTGACCCCGACGTGATCCTGCCTGAAGAGGATCTGGCATGACAAGGAGACAGCGTGAAGCTGTGAACAGCCGAAGAAGGGCTGTGGAGACGGAACCCGGTACAGCTGATAAGAGCAGCTGAGGAGAGCTGCCGAAGATCTGGATCGTTGAAAAGACACCTCGCTAAGGAGTAGGTGAGCTACCGGGAACATGGAGGGAAACTTATCTAAAGAAGAGGGTACTATATTATCCACATGGAAGCTGCTTCTGAAGAAGCGGGGTGTTAGCCTTCCGGAACTGACTTTAATAAAAATGTTACTATGGGGCAAAGCACAAGGTTTAGAGGTTAATCCTGTGACAGCATTTAGTGTGTCACAATGGATGGACTTGGGAGATAAACTGTTTGATAGTGCTACCCAAGGGTCCAAGGAAGCAAATGAACTGTTAACAACGTGGCGCTTGTTATTAGATACTCTGAAAGAGTTAAAACAGCAACAGAATAAGGCAGAGGTGGTGGAGGGGGATGATCTTCCTGACTCTCCTGGGCCAGATTCGGAGGAAAAGGCAAGATTAAGTACTACTCCGACCCCTCCTGTTACTAAAGATTCGCCAAAACCGACCAAGTCCATATTATCTGACACGGATAAGGATCCGCGACACTTTCTTGGGAAGTTAAAAGGAATAGAGGAGGAGCGTACGTATGTGTGGCCCCGAGATCAGAAAAAAATTATGAAAGAGTCGTATACATATGTGTGGCCCCGAGATCAGATAAAAGCTATGAAAGACTCACATGAAAAAACAGCATTGGGTTATATAAGATCTCGGGAGGGGCCCCTGGAGCACTGGTCAGAGCAGTGCGTTCAACCCACTGCTCCGCCGTCATCAATCACGGCTCAAACCTCTGCTCTACCATCATCAACCACGGTTCCGCCATCTGCGTCACCGCCATTAATCACAGTTCAACCCTCTGCCCCGCCGCTATCAGTCGCGGAAGAAAAAAATGGATATTTTCTTTCCTGTCCCCCCTTGCCTGGAGATTTAGGTGGGGAGGATCCCCCTGTGGTGAGCCAGACCGAGCCAAATAACGTAATTCCTATAAATTTGGGTCCCCCCAGCCTGCCCCCGCCCCCCTCCCACGCTGTTGCAGAGCAAATTCCTGAGGGTGGGGGTAGAGTTTCAGAGCGTAAACCGAACTTACCAAAAAGCTGGGATTTACCCCCAGCTTCGATTACGGTTAAACCACGGGACCCTGTGCGTTTCTGGAAGAGGGTGAAGGCTAAAGCTCTGGAAATTGGGGACTGGGATTTATCAGAAACTATATCGGTTCCTATCCCTGTTACTAAGCCGCCACCCATTGAACCTGTTGAATCTATGGCATTTCCCGCCATATACCGTAACCCTGCAGGGGTGGAGCCCCATGAGCACGTTTCATATTCCTGGAAAGTAATTCAAGATTTGCAAAAAGCCACTGCTCAGTACGGGCCTAACTCCCCTGCGGTTATGCAGCTGTTACGTTTGTTATCTATGGAAGCTATGACTCCCTACGATGTTTCTCAGTTAGCTCAGGTTATTTTTCAACCTGTACAGCTCTCAGTGTTTCAAAGTATTTGGCAGCAAAGGGCTGAGGCACAAGCAGTGATAAACATACACTTCCCAGACACTGATCCCCGTTCTGCTACTGGTGTGGATGTATTGATGGGCTCGGGGCCGTATATTGATCTGCGACTTCAAGCACAATGGCCTCCTCTAGTGCTTGAGCAAGTGAAGGCCATAGGGATCCAGGCTATAATTAGAACAGCAGAGCTGGCAGAACCAAAAGAGAGATATACCGCTATCAAGCAGGGTCCTAAAGAGCCGTTTCTTTCCTTCGTTGAAAAATTACAAGCGGCTGTCGAACGTCAGGTGTTCGATGCGAATGTCCGGGGACTGCTAGTAAAACAGCTAGCTCATGAAAATGCTAATACAGATTGCCAAAAAGTGATTGAAACTTTGCCAGGGGATCCAACTTTAGAAGCAATGATTACTGCTTGTGCCAAGGTCGGTTTAGTGGAACATAAAATGACTGCACTTGCTGCTGCTATGGCAGCAGCTAAAATACAATGTCAAAAGTGCTATGAACGTGGTCGGAATGGTCATGTAAGACTCATCAGTCCACGTACAAACAAACAGGCTTCAAAAGCTGTACACACACCTGTCTATGATACAGCCTCAGTAATTTGCTTCAAATGTGGAAAAAAAGGGACATTTTTCTAAGCAGTGCCATTCTAGGTATCATTCTAACGGACAGCTACTGCCACAGGGAAACGACAAGAAGAGCGCGAAGGGGCATGTGCAGACATAAATACCTCCTTCAACAATGCTTTGCAACCCTGGCAATCCGTTTCTGGGGTCAGTGCACATGCAGTCTTCTGCGACACACTATCAGGAAAAACCAGCGGAGCAGCTGGGATGGATGTATCCACCGCCCACACAGTAACTATAACAACTCAAGAGGTGCATAAAGTGCCCCTGGATGCTTGGGGGCCAATTGGCAGGGGACTGAGTGCTTTGTTAATAGGACGATCAAGTAGTACCCTGCGAGGATTAATGGTACACGTGGGGGTTATTGATGCGGACTACACAGGACAAATTTGTGCCTTGGTTTCCACAGCGACACCACCTGTGACAACACAAAAAGGAACGCTTTTAGCTCAATTTGTGCCCTTTTTGAGTTCTGTTCCTAGGACTGAGGAAGTTCTTCGTGGGGACAATGGACCTGGTTCAACTGGAAAGCCACTTATTTTTTGGTCTCAAACAGTGTCAGAGAAAAGGCCACAAATGGTTTGTACACTCATAATGAATGCTTTTGTTCCCAGCCAGGTGACCCTTACTGGACTGCTTGATACAGGACCAGATGTCACTATAATTTCACAACAGGACTGGCCTCCTTCTTGGCCTTTGGTTTCAAATACTGTAGGTGTGATGGGACTGGGTGGAGTCGCAAACAGTTTGATGTCAGCTAAACCAATAGTGATTGCTAATCCTGAAAACCAAAGGGCTACAATGAGACCTTATGTGGCCCCAGCCCCGCTGAATTTATGGGGGAGGGATTGCCTAGGGCAGTGGGGAGTACGGATAACTACGGATTTTTAGCAGGGGTCACTGTGATGCAGGGTGTTTCTCGGCCCACTTTAGCACTAAAATGGTTAACTGAAAGACCAGTATGGGTCAATCAGTGGCCCCTTGCTCAGGAAAAACTTACAGCCCTGCAATCTCTTGTGATGGAACAGCTAGCTGCGGGACACATAGAGGTCTCACATAGCCCTTGGAATACTCCTGTGTTTGTTATCAAAAAGAAGTCTGGAAAATGGAGATTATTACATGACCTACGAAAGCTTAATGAGGTTATGGCAACTATTGGAGCTTTGCAACCAGGTTTACCTTCTCCTACAATGATTCCAATGCAATGGGAAATTGTTGTAATAGATTTGAAGGATTGTTTCTTTACTATTCCTTTAGCAGAACAAGACATGGAAAAGTTTGCCTTTACTGTTCCATCTGTAAATAATGGAGAGCCAGCGAAAAGGTATCATTGGAAAGTGCTGCCACAAGGGATGAAAAATTCACCTACCATATGTCAATGGTATGTGGCAAAAGCTCTGAGTCCAATACGTGCTTTGTTTCCATCAGGGTATTGCTATCATTATATGGATGACATTTTGTTGGCCGCAGCAACGCCACAAGAATTGAGTGAAATGGAAAATAAAGCACATGAGTCATTAAATCAGTATGGGCTGGTTGTTGCACCTGAGAAGGTGCAACGACAACAGTCATGGCTTTAGTTGGGCATGAAAATTTTGGATCAGACAGTGATACCACAACCTATAAAACTGCAAGTAAAAATCAAAACACTGAATGATGTGCAAAAATTGGCAGGAATGATCAATTGGGTAAGGCCTTATGTAGGAATCCCCTCTTCTCAATTGCAGCCATTGATTGATCTCTTGCGAGGAGACACTAATACTTCTGCCCCTCGCACTTTGACAACAGAAGCACAGCAGGTCATTGCGAAAACTGAACAAGCAATCAGTAGTAAGCACGTATGGAGAATTGATTTGACAGTGTCTGTACAAGCAATTGTTTTGATTGATCAATGCATTCCTTTTGCTGTGATCGCACAATAGCATGAGAAGTGGGGAGATCCTCTACATATTTTAGAGTGGGCCTTTTTGCCAGCCAAATCAAAAAAGACAGCCCAAGGTCTTTTTGAACTGGTGGCTCAGGTAATTATTAAAATCAGATTACGTTGCATGGAATTAATGGCAAGAGATCCAGAAACGATCATGCTTCCTGTGCAAAGTGATTATTTTGAGTGGTGGCAGAAAAGGAGAGTTTACAGGTCATGGAAGCAGGGGCTGGCCACTTGGGAAGAATATAAGGCTGCTGTTAGAGGATGTAGGAAGGCAGCTAGGATAGCCAAGGCCTCCTTAGAATTACAGCTGGCGAGAGGGGTCAAGGACAGCAAAAAGAACTTTTTCAAATACATAGCAGATAAAACTAATACCAGAGGCAATGTAGGCCCACTGATGAACGGGGTGGGTGCTCTGGTGGCAGAAGATACAGAGAAGGCAGAATTACTGATTGCCTTCTTTGTCTCTGTCTACTCTGTCGGAGGCTGTCCTGGGGAGCCCTGTACCCCAGAGACCCCGGATGAAGCCAGGTCAATGGAGGAGTTTGCTTTAGTCCATGAGGACTGGGTTAGGGAGCAATTAAATAGTCTGGACATCCATAAATCCATGGGTCCAGATGGGATGCATCCGCGGGTGCTGAGGGAGCTGGCTGAAGTCATTGCTGGACCGCTCTCCATCATCTTTGCCAAGTCTTGGGAAACGGGGGAGGTGCCCGAGGATTGGAGGAAAGCAAATGTCACTCCAGTCTTCAAAAAGGGCAAGAAGGAGGACCCGGGTAATTATAGACCGGTCAGCCTTACCTCTGTCCCTGGGAAAGTAATGGAACAGCTTATCCTTGGTGCCATCTCAAGGCATATCAAGGATAAGAGGGTTATTAGGGGCAGTCAGCATGGCTTTACCAAGGGTAAGTCGTGCTTGACCAACCTCATAGCCTTTTATGAGAATGTAACAAGGTGGATGGATGATGGCAGAGCGGTGGATGTGGTCTACCTTGACTTCAGTAAAGCCTTTGACACAGTCTCCCACAGCATCCTCACAGCTAAGTTGAGGAGGTGTGGTCTAGACAATAGAGTAGTGAGGTGGGTTGCAAACTGGCTTAAGGAGAGAAGCCAGAGAGTGGTAGTCAATGGTGCGGAGTCTAGTTGGAGGCCAGTATCTAGTGGAGTGCCTCAGGGGTCAGTACTGGGGCCAATATTATTCAATATATTCATTAACGATTTAGACGAGGGAATAGAGTGTACTATCAGCAAGTTTGCTGATGACACTAAGCTGGGAGGAGTGGCTGACATGCCAGAAGGCTGTGCTGCCATCCAGCGGGACCTGGACAGGCTGGAGAGTTGGGCGGGGAATAACCTGAAGAAATTTAACAAGGGCAAGTGTAGAGTCCTGCATCTGGGCAGGAACAACCCCAGGTTCCAGTATAGGTGGGGAAATTACATATTAGAGAGCAGTGTAGGGGAAAGGGACCTGGGGGTCCTGGTGGACAACAGGATGACCATGAGCCAGCACTGTGCCCTTGTGGCCAGGAAGGCCAATGGCATCCTGGGGTGTATTAGAAGGGGGGTGGCTAGTAGATCGAGAGAGGTCCTCCTTCCCCTCTACTCCGCCCTGGTGAGACCACATCTGGAATATTGTGTCCAGTTCTGGGCCCCTCAGTTCCAGAAGGACAGGGAACTGCTGGAGAGGGTCCAGCGTAGGGCAAACAAGATGATTAAGGGAGTGGAACACCTCCCTTATGAAGAAAGGCTGAGGGAGCTGGGTCTCTTTAGTTTGGAGAAGAGGAGACTAAGGGGGGACCTCATTAATGTTTATAAATATATAAAGGGTGAGTGCCATGAGGATGGAGCCAGGCTGTTCTCGGTGGCAAACAATGATAGGACAAGGGGTAATGGGATCAAGCTGGAACACAAGAGGTTCTGCTTAAATTTGAGAAAAAACTTCTTCTCAGTGAGGGTGACAGAGCAGTGGAACAGGCTGCCCAGGGAGGTTGTGGAGTCTCCTTCCCTGGAGATATTCAAGACCCACCTGGACATGTTCCTGTGCGACCTCACCTAGGTGTTCCTGCTCCAGCAGGGGGATTGGACTAGATGATCTTTTGAGGTCCCTTCCAATCCCAAACATACTGTGATACTGTGATACTGTGTAATAGTTCTGCACTACAAGCAGCTATGATGAATTATACGGGTCAAATCAGTTATCATTTGCCCTCACATCCAGTGATTAAATTAGGCAGTCAGGTAAGATTTGGTCAGAAGCAATTGAATCAATCGAGCCCAGTAAATGGACCTACAGTATTTACAGATGGATCAGGAAGGACGGGCAAGGCAGCCATTGTTTGGAAGGATGGGCCACAGTGGTGCCATCAAGTAGAATATCAGGAAGGATCACCACAAGTGGTCGAACTTAGAGCAATGACCATGGCGTTTCAGGCCTTTCCTGGCCCTGTGAATATTGTGACAGACTCTGCTTATGTGGCTGGGCTTGTACAATGGTTGGATAAAGCTGTATTGGGACATGTGTCTAATGAAAAGTTATTTGGTATTTTAAAACTGTTATGGCTTGAAATTCAGAAGCGTCATCATGAATATTATGTCATGCATGTTAAAAGTCATACTACGTTACCAGGTTTCATAATAGAAGGAAATGCAAAAGCAGATTTTCTAGTTTCAGCAGTGACTTTAGGACCTGTTCCTGATGTTAAACAACAGGCAATAGCGTCACATCATTTCTATCATCAAGGCTATCATGCCTTGAGGTGACACTTTGGCATTTCAAATTCTGAGGCACATGCTATTGTTGCTGCGTGCCCTGATTGTCAAGGTCAGCATATTCCTACTTATTATGGTACCAATCCCCGTGGCCTTCGAGCCTTGCAAATTTGGCAAACTGATGTTACACATGTACCTGAATTTGGGCGCTTGAAGTATGTTCATGTCTCTATAGACACCTTTTCTTCTGCTATCGTTGCCACTGCTCATACTGCAGAATCTGCACGAGATGTAATATGCCATTGGCAGCGTGCATTTTCCTTCTTGGGCGTTCCGCAACAGGTAAAAACAGACAATGGCTCAGCATATGTATCCCGAAAAGTTGCTTCATTTCTACAGCTCTGGGGAGTATCTCATGTTACAGGTATTCCTCATTCTCCCACAGGGCAAGGTATTGTGGAACGTGCTCATGGAACACTCAAGCGTTTTCTTTTAAAACAAAAAGGGGGAATGTTGGGTGAACCACCTGATGCACGCTTGGCTAAAGTCACATATGTTTTAAACTTTTTGCAGGTTTCTGATGATGCCCAGATGCCGCCCATTCTACGTCACTTTTCCTCTTTAGTGACCCAAGAAAGGGTGGGTACAGGGGCAAAAGTGTTGGTGCGGGATTTGCGCACAGGACAATGGACGGGTCCACATGAATTATTAACCTGCGGGAGAGGCTATGCTTGTGTCTCTACAGATTAAGGACCACAATGGTTGCCTGCGTGAAATGTGAAACCTGTGTTGCCTTCCTAATGACGATTGCTGCAGCTGCTTCATCTTGGATGCCTGCACAGACAAAAACTAACATGTGGATTACTTTAGCCAACATGACTGGCCAGGACTCCATATGCCTAGCTATGGCATGCAGAGAAAAGTCCCATCAGAGTTCCAGACCCGAGCGGACGGAGGAAGAAATGCGGCCGACCCAATATGAGTGATAAAGCATACTTCAACTTTATTGCCCGAGATGGCGTGCATTTATACCAAATACCATAATTATGCATACTTGTCTCTATCTAATAGGCTAAGCACATTTACTTACTCCACCTACTTGGGTTTAGCTAGCTATGCGCATCCCACATTCTTCTGACTCTTATCTCTTCAAAAATATCCTGACCCTGCTTTAGTCAGTACTTTTCCGTTCCCCCCTTTCCCACGGCCTAATAGACAAGCTAACTAAGGCCTACTTATGTCAACTAAAATGGGCTCTGCTCGTACAGTTGCTTGGTGGACTCATGTCTGTGCTCCTTGAGCCAATCCCCGACAATGGCATCTCCGGAAAACCCGTTCCACACATGCTTGGTTGGCATCCCCCTTGATGACTACAGCAGCATCACACAACTGTTTCAAAATAGTGGTCGGTGCAGAGGCATTGCAACAAACTGTAATAATACTAACATGGCACTTTGGATTAACTGTCTCCCGGAAATAGACATTGAACCACAGGAACTGGAATTGCTGGGATCTGTGCCCATGGATGCTTGTATACAGCTGGTTTGTGAAAAGTGCCAGGACAATATGCTAAAGCATGAATGGATAAGATTGCAAAATGTTAATGCTACCCTTCATGACTACAGAAATGAAACTCGTTGGTGCAATGCCTCGCAGAAGAATCCAAGGGGTGTTGTTAACAATGTGGGACAGCGACCCCAAAAACTCCCGTACGGTGTATTCTTGATCTGTGGAGATAGAGCCTGGCCAGGAATTCCTTCTAATGCTGTTGGAGGACCATGTAGTTTGGGACGATTAACTCTCTTAATGCCCAATGTATCCATGATAGCAGATCACAGAAAAGCGACACGGGAAAAATGTTTTTTGCATGCATATAAGTCAAAATGTGATGACAGAGTAGATTCTTGGGGATCAGGATTAAGGGTTTTAGGATCTCTTGTACCTGGTGTTGGCACAGCTCTAAGCTCTAAATACTTTAGAAAAATTAGATTGTTGGCTAGCTAAGCAAACTAACAGAACTTCTAAGGCTTTAAGTGGACTTTTGTTAGATGTAGATTCTGTAAGACATGCTACACTGCAGAAGAGAGCTACAATAGAATTTTGTTATTAGCTCAAGGGCACGGGTGTGAAGATTTTGATGGTATGTGCTGTATGAACTTGTCAGATCATTCTGAGTCAATTCATAAAAGCATACAATTGTTGAAAGAAGGGGTACAAAAGTTACAAGTTGATGATGGATGGGATTGGTTAAATAAATTGTTTAGTAGCTGGGGGCTTTCAGGGTGGTTGTTATCAGTAGCGAAAACAGGACTGATCGTTTTGATGATTGTTGTGGTTGTGTTACTACTGTTGCCATGCATGATTTCTCTGCTGCAAAGGGCCCTGCAGCGGACAATGAGGGCAGCATTTTTAGCACAAATAAAAAAAGGGGGAATTGTGGGAAACTGCAGCGGGTCTGTGGAATCCTTGACAGAAAATATGGGAGTAGAGATCAGCCTTGAAGGTATTAAGATTTACCCTTGAGAAGGATGGGAGTAAAGGAGTATCCGGAGATATGGAGTTGTACCCGTGAGAGAGAAGGGGATAGAAGAATAACATGGATGACAGAAAAAGTAACCAATTAACCAATGAGATGTTAGTGCTGTAACTTGTAACCAATAGTGAAAAGACACATGAACTGGTAGAATTGTATAAAAATGACTTGTAGCAAGAAATGGCACCTATTACTTTCATCTTGAAAGAATTTGGTCCATGTCATTTGTCCGTCTCAACCGCGACACATATGTAAGCTATTCAAATAATTCAATCACGTCTATTGAACATAAAATTATTCCGTTGCGTTAGACATCAGAAATTTTTACCTGTAAGTGAATGTCTTGAAATTTTCTTCTTACTGAAACTGTATTGGTATCACTTTCTTCACCTACAATTTGAAAATACTAAAAATACTAAATAAAACCTAGCTGAACTCGAAACCAAACCAGAAATGTTTTTAAACACACCCTGTATAACTCATTTGCAAACAGGTTTCATTTTAGAAAACTCTTTTCTACACTAAAACTGTTTATCTGTATTACCTTTCCATTTCAAGTCAAATCTAAAAGCATGGCTTATAGAGTCCTAAATGGCATGAGTGGAACAAAGAGTGGAGATAACTTGTTTGCAACCAGTTCTTCAAGATTTACGCTAACAATTTCAGATGGGAAATGTTTTCTAAGTACTGAACGGCAAGATTCACTATTAATTAAGGTATCATTCCCACTTATTTTCTACTACATTCCTAAATTTCCCAACAAAGACAGTGAGGACCTTCTACTATGCTTCCTTTTCCTAGTTGCTTCTTGTCAAGACTGCCTTAGAACTGCCAAGGCAAGAAATAAGACAGACTTAATAATATTAAAAAGCAAGTCCAAATCTTCCAACTTAGTTTTTAGGTATTCTATGTGGTATGTTTGTGAATGAAACACAATAAAGCATTTCTTTGCTAGGTGTATCAGACCTTCCAATTCATCACTAGCTAAAGCCTTAGTCTTTCATGATCAGAAAACATGTAGCTGCATTCTAAGTTCTCATTTCTGAAATTCCCTGGCTGTTATATCGTTGTCCCATGATCGTGTTCATCACAGGGAGGGAAAGAGGAAAGGAGAATACCCCTGAAAATGGAAAAAAAGAGTGAAAGATCTGGTTATGATACCTACGACATTGCTGCCTCTTGACACTATCCTTAAATTATTAAAAAGCGAATGAAAATACATTCCAACTTATCCCATCTTCCGTTTTTGTCCCCTGTCACTGCAGTCATCACCTAAAGCTTTGTGGACACCTGCTGCCATAGAGCTAAAATAAAGACACATATGAAAGAAACTGTATCTTTGTGGGAAACAACACAATTTCACATCATCTGGTGAAAATGTTGAGCAAACGGAGGGTCGTCTTTGACAGTTTACCTGACCCAGCAGAATTGTTTTATTAGAACTGAAACCCATACTTGTCAGATTATCAAAGTTTCTTCCCACATGACTAAAAGAAAAAAAAGTTATCACTTTATCCACAGGAAACCAGTTACCAAGCATCAATAGTGGAGGAAGCAGTGAAAATGTTCATGTTATCATCTGGAAAAGTTTCAGCCTCCAATTGCTGCTCTAACAGCTGATACTCGCTTTCTGCCATTCAGTATTCTTTATCCAGTAGAACTGGGCACAAATCTGGCACACTGCTCCCTAAACGGTCAGAAATTACTAGACTGCTATAGAAATGAGAGGTTCTTGTATAAAGGTAACTCAAGTGTCCAAGAATGGTTGACTCCATCATGTCAATTACAAGTTCTTAGAAATAGGTTGTATCATACAACAAGTTGATCTGCATACAAACTGAATATCCTTCTAGGTGTGAAACATCACAAAAGTGTAATTTTAAATATGTTTTCAATGTATTGTCAATCATACTTCAAATCACTAGAACGTTATTAGCAGAGGATCACGGCACGGCACAAAACAGAAAAAAAAATCAAGTATCTGCTCCAGGGAGCCCTAAAGTGTTTTAAAGGGCCAAAAGGGAAATTCGGGAACACCTTTGTTGCTCAAGTGCAGGAGAGAGAGGAAAAATGAAAACTTCCACCTTTCTCTCTGAAAAATTTGACCAATAATACAGGAAGTTATTTCACTGGAAATGCACTCAATACAGTGTTATCTAAAGGATATATCATTACCTAAAAGAGATATCTTACAGAAGAGTTGAACATATTAGTACGGAGGTAACTGTAAAGTTTTGACTTTGATACAATCTTCTGAACTTAAATACACTTAGATAAATATACAATGCAGATTGAACTTTCCCCTTTCTCTCCAAATTAATTATTCTGTGATACTACCCTAATAGATACAGGGAATTGTTCAGATATCACTATAATTTGCCATGCTACTTCCTGTGAAACCAAAGGAGGTAGACCTAATAATTTTCCCAATTAAGGGAAGACCAATACTTTCATGTACAGGTGAGAGCTGTTTGGTTTATTTGTACCTGCTGTTGATAGGCTTTGCATACTTTCAGAAGAAAAGTACTGTATAAAACCTGGAAGAAACACTGCCTTCGCTAAGAAGTGTCTCTGAATGAATACTAAGGATGGAAAAAACCTGCTAAAACTAAAATTTTAGCTAAAGCAGCTAGAAATACTCTTTTTTCTTAAGAGTTGGCATGTCCTGTTGCTAACCTTTTGTATATTAAAAAAACCCAAACACACACACACACAAAAAAACAAACCAAACCAAACTCCACAAACCCCCAGACCAGAACACCTAAGTGAATTCCATTTTTAAGTGAGGAATCCAATCCAACATCTCTAAGAAGCTACTACATTTGGAGATAGCTGGGACTCACCAAGGCTGCTATAAATCCTCTCCAGTCTCTTCGTAGAACATTTACAAGAGGAGGAGGAGGAGGAGGAGGAGTGGATAATCATATTATCGCACACTGCTATGAAGCTACCAGAGTCTGAACTGCATCACTCATTTATCCCATGAATGCAAAAGACACAAAGGACACTTAAAGAAGCTAAGCTACAGACACCTCTGAAATTCGTTTCCTGTATTTCACTACAGAGGTTGAGAAAACACAAGGTTACATTTTCTAAATTTGCAGAAATTACTTTATTAATCAAACACATATTTGAAATTACACTCTCAAATGACAGGAGGACAAATTTCAGATGATTGCTATTTTCTGTTTTCCCTCAAGAAGGAAGCAATCATCTGCCTTGGTGACAGCTATGCGTGTGAAGCACCTAATATATACCAGAGTATTTAAACACTCATTTTTTTAATATGCCTGCTTATCTAATTATTTCAAAAAGTTAGCAACTTCCAAATCTCTCCACTTGAACATCCATGTAAGTTAGGGCTAGAATTTTTAGATTCAATGAATATCTGCCAAAACTGACATATACAACAACAAGCTATCTGTTTAATTGATCAGGTGAGATTATTTTAAACATCTTGTGATGACAGCAATATCAATTATAATGTATTTACTCAAGCTTTTAATTATGAACATTATTGGTTTTGTGTGGTTCCCCCCACAAAAAACAGTGAGTATCCTAGAGAGTTTGGCATAAAACCAGGATGTCTTCTATTAAGTCAAGACTCTTTGGATAAGATAATCTATGGCACTTATTTTCTTAAACACTTTACCTGCATTCCTTTCACTTCCTCTGTTACACTGCAATTAGAAACAGGAAAAGAAGAAACATCAGAAGAATATTAGAATAGTAATTAATGGATGCCTTTGTTTTCTTTGGTACATCTCACAACTAGGCACTTCCTAAATAATAATTCCGTTTCCATCAGGTTCCCCACGGCCTGATGAGAAAAGCCACAAATACAATACATGTTAAAGGTTACCTGATCACTTACTTCTTGTCATACTATTGCTGTTAAAATCACTACAAGAATGTAAGCTTTAGCTACCTTGGCCCTGGCTAAGACAGATAATTCCTCTTACAGTCCTTAATGTATTTAGTCTGTAAAGTTGTGCAGCAAGGATTAGCAGATGATGCACAAGGTATTACCCAGGAGTGGAAAAGGAAAGGGAAATACAGCCCCTTTGCTCTCTCCATTAGATACTCTCTTGTTTCCCAAGACTGAATTTTACCCCTTGTCCCCTCACTCTGTGGGGTTCCAAACATCTTCTGTGTTAACTACCAAGACACACCACCTAACTTAGCTTTTTAGGCAGATATTAGGAATGTAGCAACAAGGTGACTTTTTGCAGTTATGGCAGAAACTCTGAGATTTAGAATAAATTCACTGTTGAGTTCTTACGAGGGAGTTCAGGAAACAGTAAAGAAATAACTGCTTGTTTAATGTAAGTACTCAGAATAAAAAAATACAGATCACACAACAGTAATGGCTTTAGTCTGGCAAAGACAGCAAGTGCTATGAAATGCAATTTTCCCAGTCTGTAAAAGCCTTTAAAAGATAATCATATTTGGTGCAATGGTTAGATAAGGCTTGGTACTGTGGTAGCACATCACGTGTAGGTGTGCTAAGTTCTACTTTACAAGAATTGATAAATTAACTTATGAAACATAATAATCACTTCAGTGATGGCAGAAAATTTCGTTTCCCTGTAAAGCCACCAATACAGTGCACACACAGGATGAGATTAATTACTTTCTTTTGACATTCCCTAGCTTAGGAGTCACTCAGTTAACAACCATCTTCTAATTTCTTAATATGTAATTTTATACAAGAAATAGAAGTAGCCTCAGACATTTTGTATTTGAGGTAATCACTAACCTGGGAAAATAAGGGTGTGTTCCTGTTATTTCAGTTTCATTGGGAGAAGATCAATCTTTCAGCCAGTCTACCCAGTAGTTCCTTTTGGCTGTTTGGAATTCCTGCAACACTTCACTAGACTGACAGGAGCCCTCAATTGTAAATAATTTCTTACACCACCCCTGTGAGAAAATGAGAGTGGCATTCAGCAGTTGCACATGAAAACTATCCTATAGCAGTAGTAACTGGTATATTTGATAGGGTATAACCAAAAATTTCAAACTCCATGACCTTAGGAATCCAAAGTCAATGAACGTTAGCTAATGCTTTTGCCCAGAGTATGCATTTATGCAGACTGCAAAGCAAGATTGTGCATCAAACTGTAAACAAGCAAAAGAAATGAAACAAGGAAAAACTATAATGTTAAAATGTTGATGTTAAGGAAACAGCAGCTGTCATTTGTCTTGTGTGACCTGAGAATGCCCTGTCTTTTCTGAGTGCTGCTCTGTACTTCTTTTTTGGAAACTACCAATCACCCCATTGATTGGCAAAGCTCACCCAGCTGCACAGAGTGAGTTTGAAACCTGTGGTTCTTCTCAAGGTGAATATGGTGACAAAATCATTAGCCATTCTCAGTACACATCTATCTTAATTAAAACCTACCCCCCCTGTGATGATGATATAGGCAGCCCAGCTTCTCCAGACACTCACAGCTGGCATCTGCATCAATCTTGTTGACAAAAACACTTCTTGAGAGCAAGTGCTAGACTGTTTTTTTCTCTCCCAGGCGGGGCTTTGAAGCAAAAGCATTCCTGTGGGCTCTGGCAGCCCTCAGGATCAGCGGCTCAGCTCTGCCCCTTCACCGCTCGTATTTGCTAAGGGTTATAATGTAACATGAGCTAACATTAGGCTTTCTTTTTCCTTTTCTGCTGCCTATTAAACTAGCAAGAAGCATTCCGATAATCAGGTCAACTTACAATATACCTTCATGACTTCAAAGCACCTCCCCAACAACAAGTTGCAGCTTCATGTTGGTTTAGAACAAGACTTTGGGGAGTCACACTTGAAAGTTTTTTTTCCATGTGCCACTTGTTTTCACTGAGATGCTTTATGAACAGCTGATGAATTCAGAAGAATGACACCAATAGAAAATGGTGACCATAATGCATTTATCTCAAACAGCTGTGTATCAAATGATGCTTAAGTAGTTAAAGGAAATTTATGTTAATCAACTTATAAAAATCTAGATAGAATCTTATGACTAGTCCCAAACACATGTGGAGTCACTGTAGGTAAATGTTTTTTGATATGATGTGCCAGAGTGTTTACATTAAGCAGTAAAGATATTTGCTTCTTAATTACACAGGTTTCTGCTAAATGATTTTAGATCAAAGTGTGGAAAATTACCATGTCAGCTACTTTAAAATTTTGCTTAACAAAAAATGGCTAAGAAATTCCTTACATACATAATTTTTTTAAATACAACACAACACTCCTCCTGAATAGGTAATTCACTTCATATAATTACAGTTAGACAGACAAATTAGTCAAATTTAAAATAAAATATTCTCTTTAAAATGCCTTTATAAAAATGAGTCTGTGTAGATAGATAGTTTGCATTTTTTCAATGCCCATGACTTTGTTAGTTTAAAAACCCAGTTTAAACTAGCAATATGCGTTGGATCTTGACTACGTACTCAGAATCACAAATCAAATGTAGAGGTTCCTCCTTAAAAAGCTCTAAGTAATTTAAAGCTGTGCCAAGTTCTGCTAATTGGGTTGAACCTTCAATAATTTTTACAGAATGATGCCAATCGTTATCTTCACACCAAACCACTACAGCTTTATGAGACTTCCCAGAACCATCAACAAAAACTTTGCAAGTATGTAGGATCAGACCAAATACAAGTATGGCCTATGACCTGATGTTAAAGACTTGCAGGCTCTGCAGCAATTTACATTTATGCATGCCAAAAGCTGTGCTGTTAAGAAAACCAGCTAGTGCAATTGACAAAGACATAGATTACAAATAAAATAAAAAAATCAGAATTAAATTTCACAAATGTTACATATATGACAAAAGGATCATGGCCTATTAAGACTTAAATTCATTCCCTGCATTTTCTTGATCAGAGTGACAATTGATACATAACAGTCGGTATATCAGTCTTCTAGCAATGTCATCATACTGTCCCACAATAGCCACAGGTTGTTTCATAGACAAATCTGCAAGTCCAATCGAATGCAGTCAGCCTGTAAGGTTGTCATAAATTTATTCCTCAACATTTCTAAGTCCATTTTGGTTGTCATATTTATTGGGTATTGTTTTCCCTTACCGGATTGAAGTCCTGTTTCAGATCTATCAGTGTAGTATTTGCTTTATCGAAACATTGGCTGTTAATACTAGTGGAAATACACTTGCAGCAAGCACATCTGCGCCATCCAAGCAGCTTCTTGTAGGCCATGCAACTAAACAGAATTCTCAGAAAACGTTATTTGAGCTTACAATTTACTTAACAAATCTTGACCCAAGAGAGGTATAGGACTTTCTGGCAACTACAAGAATTCATGTATCAAAACTTTGTTCCAAATTTGTCATTCTATTGGTCTCAAAAAACAGCCTTTCTTTCGTTCTCTCCCATGACCTCAAAAACTAGCATGGTGAATTTACTGAGAAGTCTCTTACAAATAATTACCACAGAATAAGCCTATTAACAAATCTTTGGTTTAATTTTCCAATTTCATTAGAACTACAGGTCTGCTAGGGATGCCTTTAAACTTCACCCTCAGACTGCTCTATTCAGTATTACATCGCTGCAGTGGGGGGGAGATGATTCACGCCATGTGGGGACCCCGCTGATTGAGGAACACACCTCTTTCTCACAGCAGATTCTGTTCTCAGCTTCTTGAAGTGGCCTTGAGATTCCTTTGAGCCAGACTAATTCAGCAACAAATCTTTATCCATCAAAACCCCTCCACAGGGTAGTGGCAGCTATTATTGGAAAGATTCACTGTGGGACTGAGGGTACTTTATATAATTGGACCAAGTTCTTTGGGATGTAAGACATTATTTGATCTCTTTTTCTTCTTACTGTTTTTGTTTGTTTGTTTTTTAAATTATAATCCAGTTCCTAGCAACATTTTTCATAGGCTTGGTTTGTGCAGAAGACTAAAGATGGGTGATTCTTGTCTGTAAATATGATCTCATTTGCAGTGCAAAATGTATGCTTTGTGTGTCTTTCCCCTGTTTTTCTCTGTGTTTTTCAAGCCAAATTATCAAACATGTTTCATATTGGAATTTTCATAGGTTAGTCTGTTTCTGTGAAGTTAATAAAGCAAAAGTCTAGATTTAAAAAGAAAAAAAAAATAAATTTTCCACCACCTGGAAGTATCCTGAGAGAGAAGCTGGAAATCAACTCAGGAAATCAATGCTAGGAATGCTTCAATTACAGACAAATTTCAGCTGAAGGTTGCATGCTTTTAGGCAACCAGGTATCTCAACAAAATATAAATTGATACAAAACCAGGCATTTATTTAAGGCATATAGATTTTGTGTTGGGCAAGAGAGAGCCAGTCAAACTCATGATTATCACGTGATGCCGCTTGTGTTTTCACTTGAATGATGTCCAAAATAAATACAAGTAATTCTTTACATAAGCCATGGCATTAGATGTAGGCTCAATTCAGCCTGATCTGCATGCCTGTGACCGAGCTTTATTATGCCATATGGATGGTAATGAGCTGTCTATAATTCTTCTGCTCCCTCATTAATGTCCCAGATGGAACAAAGGGTCGAGTCCGTGCTTAAATTTCTTGATGAACTACGACACTAATGCATGGTAATTTTCGTGATGAGCAGTGTGAAAATTTTTGTTATATATTGTCATGGGATACACACAAAAATTCTGAGACAGACCACATTACCCTAATTCAGAAATCCAGAATTAAACTTAGAGATACCTGTAGCTGGTTAACTGGCCTTTGAGGCTGGGACTTCATCTGCTCGTAACAACATTCCTCTACAGTTTATCAAAGTAGAAAAATGTTTTAGTTATTAAGGCACACTACTGAGGCTTAAAAGATCAAATTAACAGCTCCTCCCTGTTACAGAACCAACTTTGCCCAGTTTACTTTGGTAGAAGTTTGTTTTGGTTTGAATTCACACACGGATCTCTTTCTCTATTAACAGAAGGGCAAATAGCTAAGAAATTCAGACATGCATACTGTGAAAATGAAAAGCATTTTCTGTTCATATGGATGGAAAGTTTCTCATTATTCACTAAGTGGGCGTCATTTTACACTGCTAGGGGTACATCTTGCAATTAGAGCGTAACCACATAATAAGGTATTTTTCAGCACAGGCAAACTTATACTGGGCCACGAAAGAGGCTGTGAGTTGCAGCAGCTGGTGATTAAATTGTATTCCTGACTGTACTTCCAGTTTTCTGAAAAATCTGGTGTAAGTCATTTTTTCATCACGTATCTCATTTTAGCCATCAGTAAAACAGATTATCTCCTCACAGTTTTCAGACTTGTTCCAGCATATTTGTCAACATTGCTGATGATCTGTGGACAGCCACAACAGAGAACTGGTTTGTGTCTGTTTCTACCAGCTTGTGTGGGAGCATTGACTTTGGGCAGGGAGTAATATGTGTCTTAGATTGCTGTAACTGCATGGATGAAGCTGTTATTTCAACTGGTGCAGCTTTACATGAAGAACAGCTCTTGGTTTTGAGATATTTGGCTGAACAGGATCATTTGGACTGCAAAAAATCCAATTCAGTATGAGACCTGGTCTTAAAAAGAGTAGTGCAGTATGATGGTTTGCAGTTCTATCCCAAACTGGTATTAATTCTGTGTTGAGAAACACAGAAAGTGTATGTCAGTCAGGTTTTAACTACACATTTATCACAGCCTCTGAACAGACACGTGTTCTCAAAGTGAAGCTTACCTAAAATATCTTGATTGAGATTGCCATAAACTGGGTCATCTTCTGTGTAGTAGCCATCATAGCTAGAAGGGCAAAGGGCAAAATACTTTTAATTCACAGAATATGCTTGATTTAGGACTTCACTATTAGACTTTAAACATTTTACACGCATGTGGCAGTAGCAAGCAGATTGTATGTGATCTGAAAGACAAGACCAAAAATATCGGGGGGGGGAAACAAGTGCGGGGACACAGCACAGAAATGGCTATGTGCATGTTCTGAAGAGAGATTTGTTATCTAGCCAAGAATAGAACTCTTCTTTCCTGGAACTTACTTAATTATAAAGCTAATCTCAAGACCACTAAGCTACCGTTTGACATAGTTCTAGAGGTATTATTGATCACTGAAACGAACCCACTTCATTTCCTCTGAGCCCACTTTGCAATACAAACTAAAGCACTAAATGGGTCTCTTGGGGCAGTGTTCTTAAAAACTCCAGTCTTGATTCAACTAAAATGTTTACGTTGCTAGTTCTGCTGCTTATATCTCTGAAAGAGGGATATATATCCTGTGACCATGCAGAAAAAGAAACTGAGGCAGAGAGGCATTGGCTCCAAAGAGATTTGTTGCTAGAGCTTGATTAATAACTCAGGAACGTTAGACTTTCTATCTTCTGCTCCAGAACTCCCGAATTTAGCACAGTAAGCTCCGATTACATGAGCAATGCAACATCAGCCAACCTTACCAAAACCTTGCTCAGCATTAGTTTTGTAAATGACTGTGATTTTTCATCGTAGAAATCTCTGCCTAGCAGCACTAAAAGACAAACCAAAAAGGCACTCCCTCATCCCACAGCTCTCCAGCAGCTCTTTTCATATTCTGCCATATTCTAATTCTCTTGTACTTGGTGAGTTCAGTTTATAAGCATAGGCCTGTTTATGTAGGTTATGTACGTATGTGTGTTTAACGTGATTGAACCCGCTAGTGTTTGCGTGAGCACCCATGTGCATATAGCACAGGTGCAGTTTTCCCTGTGGAAACGCACTTTTTCTCTGAGTGGGCGTGGTGAGGATGTGCAACTGAAATCTACAGAATTGCATGCATAAGAGAGGTTGCAATGGCATCATCAAATCTGTTGAAAGTCATAGTTAATTTTAACCGAAACAAGAGTATGACTGTAGTCACCCTCTAACGTGAATTAAACAAATCAGTTCCTTATTGTGAGTGACACATTGATTTAAGAGCTACATTAGCATCCCACGATGAAAAGCAAATTGGACTTTTTCAAAACAAACTAATTAAGCACAAAATGTGTATGAAATCTGAAATTCAAATAAGCATTCAGGAATTTTGGGAAGATAAAATTTTCTCAAATGTATTTTGTATCAGTGCAGCTACTTAAAATTCTTTTTAAACTAAAGTACGAATAACAACCAGTTACATGAAAAGTACACCTCAATAAAGAAGTTGCAGATGTTAAAACTGTACATTAAAAATACAAATTTAGCCAAAACTTAATTCCTCAACTTGTACGTGTTCTGTTGGTCTTTCTTCAGAGAATGGACTCAGCTGTGTTTGGCAGTGGACTGGGCAGCTAGCAACCATTGTATAATCATACCTGGCTCCCCTAAACATGTTTAAAAGTTGCATGCTCTCTACTAGAATCATTCTTGTCAAAAGATAATTAATCCATTTGTTGGCTTGAAATCTCCAAGCAGTGATGGCTTTCTCTGCAAACACTTTAACCCCTCAAACTCCATTCCTTACAGAGACATTACTTACCTTGCTTCTTTTTCATATAGTGTGAAATGTTCAGTATCAACGAAACAACAAGAGCCAAACTCAGAAAGGCCAAAACTCCCCAGACAGAAAAATGGCAGTCCATTTCTCCAACTGAGAGAAAATAATTCCATAGTTTGTGTTGTCAACAATTTTACTGTATTCTTTGTGGTGGGCTGGTTTTTGCTTTCTGTAATTGAAGCTACTATTTTGTTGTTTACTCTGTGACAGCCATTGCTATACAAGCTAAATAATTAATATCAAACCCAGATGCTCAATAATAAGAGAGCAATGTCAATAAGCTGTTAACAGAACTACTATTTCGTAGAAATTCGGCCAAAGGTTGGACTATTGGTTTACCAGTAAGATGCAGTAAAAGTCAGAAATCGATAAAGAAAAAAGTCAATAGCTTTGAAATTATTTTTGTAATTGTCGTTAACTTATGCATTCAACTTATGCATTTAACTTATGCATTAAAAGGTCTAGCTGGAACAGAGCAGTCAAGGGGAGAGACTAGATGGTACTCTCAGAATGAGATTAGAGCAGGTTCTTAACACACTTATTTGGTTTTGCTGTAGCTGGATTCCTTCAGGGGGCTGATGTTTTGCTTGGTCTGTAAAGGAAAGCTGAGGTAAAAGAATACAGGAACACACGTTCCCGTGTTGCCAGCCACATGTGGCGGAGGCAATGGATGTGATCCTGCTGAGAAGACAGATTTTTTTCCCTGGTTGACTGGCTCCAGCTCATCTTGGGGACAGCAACTTTATGGGCTTTGTTCCCTAATTATGCTGGGGTTGCAAGAGCTCTCTTAGTTTTGTTTTATTTCAAGCCAGAGTTGTGTTTATGATGTTGAAACAAGAGAAGAAAATCCTTGGTAGTAAAAAATCACAAATCACATGGAATTCTATGATGCAGGTTTCCTTCATGTCAGAACTCTCTTTTAAAAGGGACAAAACAGAGATGTAACTTTCTGACAGGCTTGTAGCTGGTTTTATCACATTCTACTTCCAGTGGCCATTTATCCTTCCTTTTATACTAAACAACCAATTTCCAGTCCTTTCTTTTCTCCTAGAGCTCTCCCAAAGGTGTTTGAGGGTTCTCCATCACAGCAATACTACTTTTCATATTGAGAGACACTTTTTTACAAGGTACAGACATTCTTGAGGAGGGATGACACCTCCATGAAGCAGCTACATATCATTCTGATTTTTCAGAGAAGGAGTTAAAAGAAAGAGACATCATACCTTGAGAAGATGTTGTCAGGCCACGTCAAGAACCATCAGTGCTTGGAACGTGGTTAGTCTACAATTAGTCACTCGGCATTTGCATCCTATGCAACCTGTCCAAAACTACAAGAAGTCTGTGTCAAAGGCAAGAGCTTTTAAGTCTCAAGTTAGTGCCTAAATAATAAGGGTCATCTTTGTCCTCCTTCCTTCTTCTCCTACAAAATCTCTTTATTTATTTTATTTTATTTTTTTTTCAGGGAACAAAACCAGTATTGTTGCATAAGAGAAGTGAAGCACGTGTAACTGAGATAGGAACTACAACCCTGTGATTCGTTTGAAAGAGAGTCAATACCTAAAATAAAGTTCTGATCTAAGTGTGTACCTTTTTCTTAATCCTGAATGCTGTCATTTATTTTTCTGATTCAGAAATACTTTTTTTTCCCCTGGTGTTTCCAGGCAGAAGGAGAACTCTTAGTTTTACTTTTTTATTTTAATATTTTCAGCCCTTAATTGAAGTGCAGGAGGAAAACAAATTTTTGATGACAAGTATTATTTTTGTGTTTCTGATTCTGATTTAAATTGGAATATTATCTGGAAAAAAGTAAAGGTTTGAAAAAAAAATTTGTTTCCCTTTTCAGTCTCAGGTTTAACAACCACAGTATTTGAGCAGTCCCACTTGTCTAGGACTTTAAAAATATTCTAGAAAAACAAAAGGCATGAAACTGGGCTTTCTAATACAACGTACCAATGTGTTAAACCTCACTATCTATAGTTCTTTCTTAAACATGATTTAGGAAATTGCATAGGTGTGGGGAGATTAAGAAAACAATATTTATATGTATTCCTAGCTGAACACAACTGAGTTTATTTTTAAATTTATTTTCCACAACTCTGACTTAAACACCTGGTTGTATTTCAGGGGAATGTATACAAACATACGTGTGACTTCAGGTTGTTTTGGTTTTTGTCTTTGCCATAGGAGCTATTTGTTTGTCAGACAACACTAGTTGTATCTGAGAAACAACAGCAGTTTTCATTTACCCTATAAAACCATAGTAAAGGCATGATCAGAGACATACAGGTGCCACTCTGAGTTCTCTATGTTTTCCCAATGTCCCTTTCAAGTTAATCTTACGTTCCAAGGACAAAATACGCGAGATTTTGATTATATATCTTAGCTTTACAGATATACAACTCGCAGCTCTTTCCCACGTGTTCTTGTACTACCCTTACAGCTGTTGCCAGTTTGATGTTTACATTTATAACTGAATACATTAAATATTTACTACTTTGGCAACAGCAGCAATAGAAGAAAAGCTGAATACCTGTGCGAAGAAAAAAATTCGCCTCCTCAGATAAGTACACTGCTGTCCCTGTATGTATAATAGCAGATGCAACCCATGACGGTTAACTGGTTGTGCTGGTTGTTGATGGAGAGTGAGAAATAAACAGAAAGAGAAGTCTATTAGACTAATTATAGTCTGTTCTGAAATAGTCTCTTGTATTCTATACTCTAATTTTAATTATCATTCAAGTAATTTACTGTCAAATGTAGCAAAAGCAGATTATTATTTTTTACGTATTACATATTTCTTCCAAAGCTCCTGTAGCACTGTGTTCAGGGGCATTCTCACTCTATTGCAATCAAATTGCATATTTTTAAAAAAAAATTGTTATATCTTTGAAAAAAAAAGTCCTAAGCAAAAATTAGGCTCCTGGAAATAGTACATTATGATTCTAATGGGATAAGCTCAAATTTCATCAGGGTTTTCTGTCATAGTCTATCTCCGATGCGGAAAAGTAAGAGCCATGGTAGTTTGTTCATAAGAAACTATATTGAAGCTATTCTTAGACTAATGCGCTCCTCTGTGAAAGAGTTCATCATATAGCCAAAGGTTTCATGAGAAGGACGATTCTCATTTTATTGTTCCAAGCTGGGAAGTGTAAGTGGCAGAAGTACTATATTTAATCATTATAAAGGTGAGAGTGTTTTGACTATCTAATACCTGAATCTCTCTACTATTAATTATATATTCCTGTTCTGCTGTTCTTTCACTTCTGTTTGGAAACAGGGTCAAACTTGGAGTTGCACCCAAGTAAACACCTACCTTCAGTAATTTGCTCCATCTGGATGATGTTTTTACTTTTCTGAGCTTAGGGATGGAGTTACTCGTCTCCTCTTGGTATATTTTACAGTGCTGTAAACTATATTCAACAACAAAATACAGGCAAGTAAAAGACTTTCTAAAGACATAGTTACTTGTGCCTTTTCTGTTTTTTAAATCTAATATTTATGACTTTCTCTACCAACAGAGAAAAAACACGGGAACAAATAAACTTTTGGTCACTTGTCAGGTTTTCTCTTTGCAGGGATCGTTATACTGTAATTGGAGGGGGGTGGAGAGGAGGAAGCAAACAAAAAAGAATAACCAAACAAACAGAAGCCCCCCAGACATTCTAAACTTTCCTGGATTAATTTCTGCAGTTCAATACTACTGCAACTCAAAGGAGAAGATATAATCTTGTACTTACCTTTGGGGGCAGGGGACAGATTTAACAATTTGGGGCTAGAAATAGGTGTTTGTCCTCCTAACAGCATAAGGATAGGTAGCAGAAGTACTATGTTTGGTTCTTTCTTGTTCTAATATATTTTGTTTAGAGAATCTCTCACAAAGGCTAACAGGAAGATACCATACTTCGACCAGTTTCTCCTACTGAAAAGGAACGTGAGGTGCGGAATATAGATACACATCTAGCTGGACATGCCATCTATGGTATCAACTTAAGCAACCTCACTAGCAAACTGACAGTCTCCTTCAGTTTTTGCCTCATTCAAATGTGTAATTTATTTCAAAGGAATTTGAAATTCATTTGCATATGCAACTATGTATATATTTATTAGTGTATTTATTATCCACCTGCCTTGCCACAGAAGAGCATGTACAGGAATATTAGTTCCATTTTATGTGATACAAACCTGCTTTTGTGATATTCACATGAGACCCATGCTCTAAGTCTTCCTGTTTGTGATGTTGTGTTGAATTCAACAAAAGTATTTAGATACCTCTTAAACTAAATTACAGATCTATATTACCTAGGTGTGCTATTTGACTCTTTATCTCTTGAGATTTCTAAACCAAGCCTGAAAGTTCATCTCCGAGAGAGACTATGGTTTAGCTGAAATAGGATTCAGAGGCACGATGCAAAAATGATACCATTGCGAGCTCTGGAAGGTCAGGTTAGTATAACATGATATGTTTCCTCTATTCTTTAAAGTCTATAAATCTGGACCCACAATCCAGAACATTTGTGGAAAGACAGGGTACATCAGCATGTGGCTTACGATGTGTATTTATCTTTAAAATTTAATGAAACATGCCCGTGTTTGGGTACAGAAGCCATTGGAGTAGCTTCTTCCAGAGGAAGATTGCACTGTGAGCACCGTCAAAGAAGTTTTCTGTTAACTTCTGAGGGTTTGGTTTTTTTATGGATTTGTTTATTTGTTTGTTTTTGCAGAGCACACGATTTTATTTCCAATCGTGCATAATGTAGAAGGTGGAACGGTTTCTTAACAGAAAAATTGAATCACATGACTACATTTATCTTTTCTGAATACGTACATTGAAATAGCCCTCAGTGTAGTCTAAGGAGCAATGTAAAACGTTCTTCAAGAAAAATTCTTATGTGAGAAAATATCCTTTGCAGTATATGCTTATTTGAGATGTTATTACTCTGGAAAATTATTTTTACATTAACTACCTTAGATCAATGCTTAAGAAATAGTTTACTGGATTAGCATCTTATTTGAACATGAAGGAGCAGGTTAGTCTTGATTAATATAATATAACCTTCCATCTGAATCCGAAGGTGATATAGACTCTTAACTATTTAGAGATTTATCATAATGAAGAGATTTGATGAGGAGAAATTAATAGAAAAACGCTGAAAATTGTGGGAATTCTTCCACTTTATACCATTCTTGAGGTTGTAATTAACATGATGAAAAATCGCATGAAAATGACACTATTTTAAAGTGGACATAGCTTTGGCATCTGCCAGCAACTGAATTTAGAGACCACACTCATCAATACTAGTAGAATCAAAATTTCTCATCGATAAACCAAAAGGCACGGGTCCATCACATTTCACTGAAAACCAGGACATGTAATAGAACTAGAACTCCTTTTGGTAAGTGATGCATTCTATCATCTGTAGTCTGAACTGTGGCTTAAAGCAGGGAAGACATAGAGTTTTATGAAGTGGAGACTGCAATTCATGTGTTTGAAAGTAAAGGTTTTGTCACAAGCCCAGGGAAGGAGAAGGACTCAAGCAGTTATAAGGACTGGATTGAGTCATTCCATTTGTACGATCAAGTGAACAGAAGAGTCCCAGGGCCATCTGATAGGAGTCTGCACCTCAAGAGGAGGCCTCTTGTTAAGCAAAGAAGGATCTTGTACTGAAAGAGAAGCTGGGGAGAGTGGGAGATACGCATTGTAATACTGGAGACAGTTGCTTAGTTTCTCAGCTAAGAGCATGAGGAGAAAAACCGAGATCTGCAAAGGATTCAGAATTGCAGAGAGAAATCCCATCAGAGTTCCAGACCCGAGCGGACGGAGGAAGAAATGCAGCCGACTCAATATGAGTGATAAAGCATACTTCAACTTTATTGCCCGAGATAGCGTGCATTTATACCAAATACCATAATTATGCATACTTGTCTCTATCTAATAGGCTAAGCACTAAAAGGTTACATTTACTTACTCCACCTACTTGGGTTTAGCTAGCTATGCGCATCCCGCATTCTTCTGACTCTTATCTCTTCAAAAATATCCTGACCCTGCTTTAGTTAGTACTTTTCCGTTCCCCCCTTTCCCACGGCCTAATAGACAAGCTAAGGCCTACTTATGTCAACTAATATGGGCTCTGCTCGTACAGTTGCTTGGTGGACTCATGTCCGTGCTCCTTGAGCCAATCCCCGACATCTCCCACCTTTTCTTTTTTTTACGAGCAGAGCCTGCCCAAGTGTCTGCTCTAAAATCTTCTTAATACATGATATAGCACAACTCAAGCATATTAATGCAACTACTACTATGATTAAGAGAGCCAGAGCACTCTGCAAAAGCCCTTTTACCCATCCTCCTAGTCCAAACCAGTTCATGAGGCCCTCTAAGCCAAAGAGGCCTACATCCTCTCTGATCTTCTGTGAATGGTCCGTAAGTTGTTTAATCTCCTTGTGGATGGATCTCGACTTATCCTGTAAATCCATACAGCACATTCCGTCAAATTCCTCACATCCATGGCCATGGGCTAATAATAAAAGTCTCCTGTGACTGTATTCTGCAGTGTAGCATGTCTTACAGAATCTACATCTAACAAAAGTCCACTTAAAGCCTTAGAAGTTCTGTTTGTTTGCTTAACTAGCCAGCATCCTAATTTTTCTAAAGTATTTAAAGCTTTAGTTGTGCCAACACTAGATACAAGAGATCCTAAAACCCTTACCCTGATCCTCAATAATCTACATTATCATCACATTTTGACTCATATACACGCAAAAAGTGTTTTTCTCGTCTTGCTCTTCTGTGATCTATTATCATAGATACGTTGGGCGTTAAGAGAGTTAATAGTCCCAAAATACACAGTCCTCCAACAGCGTTAGAAGGAATTCCCGGTCAGGCTCTATCTTCACAGATCCAGAATACACCATACAGGAGGTTTTAGGGTCGCTGTCAATGACATCCCTTGCATTCTTCTGTGAAGCATTACACCGTCGAGTTTCATTTCTGTAGTCACCAAGGGTAGCATTAACATTTTGTAGTTTTGTCCATTCATGTTCTTGTATACTGTTCTGACACTTTTCACAAACCGGCTGAATACAAGCATCCATGGGCATAGATGCCAGCAATTCCAGTTCCTGTGGTTCGATGTCTGCTTCCAGGTGGCAATTAATCCAAAGTGCCGTGTTAGTATTATTACAGTTCGTTGCAATGCCTCTGCATCAACCACTATTTGAAACAGTCGTGTGATGCTGCTGTAGTCATCAAGGAAGACACCAACCAAGCATGTGTGGAACGTTTTTTCCAGAGACATCGTAGTTAGGCATATAGATAGTCAGTCATGTTGGCTAAAGTAATCCACATGTTAGTCTTTGTCTGTGCAGGCATCCAAAACACAGCAGCTGCAACAATCATTGTCAGGAAGACAACACAGGTTTCACGTTTCGTGCTGGCAACCATTGCAGCTCTTGATCTGTAAAAACATAAGCATAACCTCTCCCCCAGGTTATCAATTGGTGTGGCCTTTTCCATTGAACGTTAACTAGTGATTTGACCATAACTAATGCAGGTTCTTTCTGATTTAGCATGGTTTTGGGTCATACTTACAAAGTGTTTCATCACAGGGCAAATTTAGGCTGCACCACTTAGATATAAGTGATTCATCACATACAATCCTTTTGACAATTCCCCTTTTTGTTTAAAAAAAAAAAAAAAAACAAAAAAAAAAAACAACCAAACAAAACAAAACAAAAACACAGTTCAGAATCAGATACGTGCGTTGGATCTTGACTACGTACTCAAAATCGCAAATCAAATTTAGAGGTTCCACCTTAAAAATCTCTAAATAATTTAAAGATGTGCCAAGTTCTGCTAATTGGGTTGAACTTTCAATAATTTTCACAGAATGATGCTAATCGCTATCTTCACGCTAAACCACTACGGCTTTATGAGACTTCCCAAAACCATCAACAAAAACTGTGCAAGTATGTAGGATCAGACCAAATACAAGTATGGCCTATGACCTGATGTTAAAGACTTGCAGGTTCTGCAGCAATTTACATTTTACATTTATGCATACCAAAAGCTGTGCTGTTAAGAAAACCAGCTAGTGCAATTGACAAAGACATAGATTACAAATAAAATAAAAAATTTAAAAAAATCAGAATTAAATTTCACAAATGGTACATATATGACAAAAGGATCATGGCCTATTAAGACTTAAATTCATTCCCTGCATTTTCCTGATCAGAGTGACAACTGGTATATTAGTCTGTTAGCATTCTCATCATACTGTCGCACAATAGCCACAGGTTGTTTCATAGACAAATCTGCAAGTCCAATTGAATGCAGTCAGCCTGTAAGATTGTCATAAATTCATCCCTCAAAGTTTCTAACTCCATTTTGGCTGTCATATTTATTCGATATTGTTTTCCCTTACCGGATTGAAGTCCTGTTTCAGATTTCTCAGTGTAGTATTTGCTTTATCAAAAACATTGGCTGTTAATACTAGTGGAAATACAGCATTCAAAAGTTCCTTGAAGATTTCTCACTTGCACAAGCAGATCTGCACCATGCAAGCACCTTCTTGTAGGATATGCAACTAAACAGGATTCTCAGAAAACGTTATTTGAGCTTACAATTTACTTAACAAATCCTGACCCAAGAGAGGTATAGGACTTTTAGGCAAATACAGGAATTCATGTATTAAAACTTTGTTTCAAATCTGGCATTCCATTTGTCTCAAAAAACGGCCTTTCTTTCGTTGTCTCCCATGCCCTCAAAAACTAGCATGGTGAATTTACTAAGAAGTCTCGTACAATTAATTACCATAGGATAAGTCTATCAACAAATTTTTGGTTTAATTGTCCAGTTTCATTAGAACTACGGGTCTGCTCAGGATGCCTTTAAACTTCACCCTCGGACTGCTCCATTCAGTATTACATCGCTGCAGTGGGGGGAGAGAGAACCCCCCTTTCACTGCTTTAAAAGCGGGCAGCCAGGTTTTTCCAGTTGTTTTTTCTTTCTGTGCAGTGTAGATATAACCAAGGTCACGCAGCTGGCACACGGGCTGGTACGAAGTAGGAGGCTCTGGGAAACTTCTCAGTTACAATGAGCTGCACACAGGCCTGGGATATTTTGCTCTTTTGTTTTCCCATTTCATTCCAGCCATAATACACTTTATATGTAATTTCAAGTAGCTCAGCAATTATTACATTCCTTAGCTCCATTTACCTTTTACAATTTAGAGATGTCAAAAAACAGTATAAACCAGTATAATAAACATAAATCCATTATTCTATTGTCCTAGATCCAAATCAGTTCACATTCCAGCAACCTTTAAATACAACTTCATAACTTCATACAATACCCCAAGTTCACATCTATCATAGTATTTTAACAATTTAAATGCTTTTCTAACAATATAAGCGATTACTTTAATGTGTAAGGATGCATCCTAAGGGGGAGCAAGGTGGAATTTTAGCAGTGGAACCGGTTCCCATTTTGTAATTATCTCCCCAAACAAGATTCTTTTGGTACCGAATATGAATATGCAAACTAAAATACTGAGCTCAGATACGAAAACCATATACCAAGTTCAAATAAGCAGATGGATCACACTTACACCAATTTAAGACAATATCTCAATTTTTTGCATTGCACCTTGAACCGCTTACTGCTCAGCCAGGTTGAGGTACCTCTGGGTCTCCCTGACAAAATGGGTCAGTGCGCGCTGGAGGCCCATTTGGCATCCCCCCCCCCGCAGCAAGCTGGACTGGGCAAGGCCTTTTAATATATATTTTTTTTTTTTTTATAGTGTCTCATCTGGTGTGCTACAACTGTTATTCTAAAACCATGATTCTTCACTTGATGTGCATACAAAAAGGCCAAATTTAGTGCACCGAGATGAGAGACAGCCTGTCACAGAGTTGCGCAAGTCTGGATATTGGAATAAAGCTAGTACGCTAGAAAAAAAAATATAACAGCTACTACACATAAAATCTTAACATCACGTTCACGCTGTAAGGAACTAAATTACTCATGATCTTTTGTACTATCACAAAACGCACCTTTTGAGTCAACCGATTCTCATGATTTAACAGCCTGTGAACTTACTGTACCATATAACAAAGACCTACCAAAATTGCAACATGCTTAAACAGATACCCACAAAGAAAACAGGCTAATAAGGAAAACATTGTGCAGACTTTGGCAAGTTTACTGTGACCTGTGTGTTATCAGTTAATTCTCTCTCAGCTGTCTGAAATGATTTAATGATCTCTTGTAGGGATTTATTTTGTCTTACTCTTCTCACCCTAAAAACAACATTAATTGCAACAAGGTGTTATACTCCAAGATTCTATTCCCCAGACACTTTTCCCAATCATTTAACTTATACAGCAGCCACCATTAATTACAATATTTTACAAGATCTTCTTTCCTCATATTTCCAAGTGCTTCCCTATGTTTTGAAACACCTCCCAATACCGATTTTTTATGAACACGACTGAAAACGGTAATTTCTGACCCCACGGAAAAGCACAGGGCTGCTTGCAGCGTGAGTGGGAAAAGTGGAGAGAAAGTTTTACGGTGCACTTATACCACAAAGAAACAATTCTAACAACAACCAGTAAAACAATTAACTCACATTCCTGACAAGCTGCTTGACTTTCATTTCAGAGAGGCAATAAACAGCAGCACATAATATGCACTGTAAAACTCGCAAATAACATGTTGATAGCAAACTTTAGCATTCTCTACTGCCAATTCCAAAACCAGTGCTTCCTTAACTTCTAAGTTTTATACCCTGAGTCCCCAGGAGCACCCCTTTTCCCGTCACGATTATCATGACCACATTGCCGACTGCCAGATTCACTTGCTGTTAGCTGATCTAATCTGTCACACAGTTCTGTTGTCCAGTTCTATTTTCAGTGACTTCTTCTGTTCTCTTGTGGAAGTTAGAGGGTTAAAATGCAGGAAAAGCAGATTGGTAAAATTGGTAAAAGGACTGATAGTACACGTGTTTACGACTTTAGCATTCTCAGCTTTCACAGGTTCTTTGAGTAAGTTGTCTGACACCAATCCTCTGGACTTGCTGTTCTCACCAGGGTTAGATGATGGTACAGGAGGCTAACCGTTTGGCATTGTTCCTCCCCCTGGACCGGACTGCTGAACCATCGGGGATGCTGAAAGCACAGCAGGGGATTGAATAGGGAGGGTATCGCAGACACAAACCGGGTGAACTTCACCGCAACTTTCAGGATACTTATCAGGCTGCAACGCTGCAAAAATTCCGGCAGCAGCAGACCGTTCAAGCTTCCATGTAGTTACTAATGACTTAGCTTCTGTATCTCCATTGCTGAATTTATCCCATAATTTCTGCGCTATACTGTCCCAAAGTTCAAGTTTTGAGTCACTAATGCTCGTAACAGTCTTTTCAGGTTTTAATTGCTTCACTGTAGTATTTATCAGTTTCCAGATGGTTACAAGGCCGAGAATATATTTTTCGCGGTGACTAATTGCCTTTCACAACACAGTTCCCATCTTTTTCCAAGTCTCTATTTGAAAAACTCCTGACAGGTCAGCAGGATACCTATTGCCTCTGCACCAAGTTAATAGTCTTTTAAGGTTCTTTGCTGATAACGCAGATATGCCCGTTTCCATCGGCGGAGCGGAAGGCTCCATTTTGCCGAGTTTCTGTGAAGCTACCGCGGCTAAATTCTTTTCCACTTTATGACGCTTAATATTATTAATTACTTCCCTCCATGGTTTCATCAGTTTCTTAGCTGTTTTATCCTCGTCTATGACCATATCCCACAACACATCCCCCAATTTCCTCCACTCTCCTTCATCAAACAATAAATCAGGATCCTGAAAACACCCCTTAGTTTTCCCCATTGCTACTAGACCAGCTAGCTGTTTAATGCAACTATGATTAACCCCTCGCTTTTCTAAAAAGCTTTGTAATAAATCTAGGGCTACGTCTAAATCCATTTCTCTGTTATTCATCATTTTAATCCGTTTCTCCGTTATTCATCACTATAGTACGGTACCTCTTGCTAAATTAAGAGACCTCTTGCAGCCCTTGTTTCCTGTAGCCCAGCACTGGCGAACTTCAGTCGGTTCAGGCTTCGGAGTCGACACACCGCAGCACAGTATTCGGTCGCTCTTGCCCGCCGGTCACTGCTCTCCCGGCGCCTTTTGCTCCCGTCCGCCGCTTCAGGTCCCCTGTTCGGGCGCCAATTGTAGAGACAAATCCCATCAGAGTTCCAGACCCGAGCGGACGGAGGAAGAAATGCAGCCGACTCAATATGAGTGATAAAGCATACTTCAACTTTATTGCCCGAGATAGCGTGCATTTATACCAAAAACCATAATTATGCATACTTGTCTCTATCTAATAGGCTAAGCACTAAAAGGTTACATTTACTTACTCCACCTACTTGGGTTTAGCTAGCTATGCGCATCCCGCATTCTTCTGACTCTTATCTCTTCAAAAATATCCTGACCCTGCTTTAGTTAGTACTTTTCCGTTCCCCCCTTTCCCACGGCCTAATAGACAAGCTAACTAAGGCCTACTTATGTCAACTAAAATGGGCTCTGCTCGTACAGTTGCTTGGTGGACTCATGTCCGTGCTCCTTGAGCCAATCCCCGACACAGAATGAAATGCTTATCAGCCTGAACAAGAAGCTTACAAGGAATAAACTCCTTTGGAGATAATTAGGGGCATAATGGAAAGGTGAACACTGAGAATGCAGCGAAGGATTTCTGGGTTTGCGGTCCTGGTGGTGTGTTAATAAATCTGCTCTCCAAGACCAAATCACTGTTGTACAGTGTCAGCTTTGACTGGCTACAGAAGCAAAGTCTATTGGATTGGACACGAGCTTGGTATGCTATTTTGAGCAGCCTGCAACAGAATGGAAGCTCTCTTCAATAGCAAGAAATTATTTGCTGCAGGCTGTAAAATCCATTGTGAATATAAAGGACTTCTTACTTCTCTTTCTTGTCCTTTATATCAGTGTTACATTAAAAAACTTAGTGAGCCAGAGCATGCTTAACGTGCTGTTATTCGGGATGATAAAGACAAGGACAAATCAAGTCCAATTTTAGAAAGATGGGACATAAGGTAATATTATTCCATCCACATCTATTGTGCACAAAGACATTTCCTCTTCTTTTCAAAGTCCCCAAGCTATGAACTGCTGGGTGCATATTCTGGGAAAGTATCTCTGACTGCTTGGCTACTTATGTGATCTTTGGTAAACATATGCTGCTGATGTCTCCAAGGTAAGAACCTATGTCAAGTGGACCTGTGACTTGCCTGGGAATAGCTGTTGGTATTTAAGTGCTTGGAGAAGGTAAATGGAGTATTATTAAATATTGACGTGCACAGCTGTATATGAAGGAGTAAGTCTGCTCAAATGGAGTCAAGCAAACAGTAGTGTTTGGCTAAAGGCTTACATGATTGAGTGAAGCTGACTGAGACAACACTTGACAAAGTAAAAAAAAAAAAAAAAAAGAGCTTATGAGGTAGTATTTTGTTTGTAGTTTTAGAGAACGACAAGGAGATGTAGGGGGCTGTTGTTGCTTTTTTGTTTGTATGTTTTTGTCTTGAATATACATTGTGCCATCTACAGAGTGGAATAGTTAGAAAACCTGGAAGTGCCTGTGTTCAGTACTCATGTTCTAGTAGATGGTAACTCACACTTACTATGAAGTTCCTTCTACATGTGTGTTTATCCATCAGTGGTATATATGAAACTGGAAGGCTTACACTAAATTTTTGAGGAAGGAGATATGTGGCAGCAGCCAAACAGGTTAGATATCTGTATCTAACTTTTGTGATGAGATAGCAGAGTGTTGCCATGGAGCATGGAGCTAAGGCAGTGGCTGACCAAGGAAAGATTATAATAGTGCTGAGATCCCAAGAGAGGAAGTGAGCCAGTTTCCAGAAGCAATACAGTTATCAGAATTTTTATATTTAAAGGGCTTTTCTGGTTGTGGATGAAGCATGGAAGGATGGAATGTTCTACTGTTGGTGTCTTAAAAAGGTAACAACACCCTTAGCAGTTGCCAGCAGGCTCTTCCAAGGCTGGAATTTGCTTTACATGACCAGAAACCTCAAGGGAAAAGAATTTTCAGCCTTATTGACCTGAAAGCAGTTTCACAGTTTCTTCCTTTCCTCTACCCTAAGAAATCAAAAAGCTGTCTTGAATCCTTCCTCTCTGTTTTCAAAGAAGAAAGTGTTTTCTATGCCACTGAAAGAAGACTTCTGGGGACTAGCTTAACTCTTGCTCCAAAAATGAGCGTTAAAACTAAATACTACATTTTTCAAGTGTAATTAAAGAAAATGCAAATTTAACAGGCAGCTGGCACAAGGCTTCAATGCATTGGACTTGATAAATCTGCATCTCTTATTTACTTAACAAGTAAATCCTGGGAGTTTTGCGCAGGTCCATGTGGTGGGTTCGATAATCAACATCTAGGACACCTGCAGACCGGTCCCTGTTTATGTGGAGACAGTGTGCCTGAAAGTCTGTGTTTGTTAGCGCCTGCTGTATCTATGCGTCGCTCCACACGCATGTGAGTCCATGTCTTTCTCTCCACGAGCATGTGGGTTGATTTCCTCGCACAAGTGCATCTGCACTAGTATTGAGCTCAGCGGAGTGTGTCTGTTGACACTTGGTGTGCGTTGGCTGTGCCTGTGTGTAACACAGCACAGTCATGACTGCTCAAGTGAACAGAGAAAAGGGAAACCATCTAGGTAGAGGCAACAAAGGAAAGCCGAGGCAGGATTGACGTTTGCTAGACAGAGACGGATTCCCTGCGCTGACATTTCTCAGTTACACGAGAAGAAAGCTGAGCGGTAGATCGACCGGAGAAATGTTTCCAAAGAGGGCATTTAGCGAATGAACAGCAGTGTGCGCGGCTTTCAGGAGTGTGCCTGAAAGGTGCCCAAACCAGCACAGCGTGTCTTCAAAAGCTAGTGCCTATGTGACTGCATTGATGCATGTTCCCGTGTCTGCGAGTGTATAGATGGCTGTCTCATGTTCACCCAAAGGCAAATGGTCCGGTTCTTCTTCTGTGCGTGCACACGCGACTACGTTCTCGCTTGCCGACAGAGGTAGGTCTATGCATGCAAAGCTAAGTGGTACAACACGTTTGCATATGTTTTGGTAAACAATCGAGTGTGCGTGTTCAGGCAGCGGCATCTACGCAGACGTCTCCACAGATCCAGCTCTGAAAGCCCCGCACCCCAGGACTTGAATGTATAAACAACCATTGCACCCGTGTGCACAATCACATATTCAGAGGGGCGTCTTTAATCTCACAGAAGCACAAACGTATTTGCGTTCAAGCGTATATCAGAAACAAGGTGTGAACAGAGGAGCTGCTGGTATTTTCTGTGTTTGGTGTGTTGTAGTGCATTCTCTGTATAAGGCACTAGATGGCAGCAAACACCGTGAAATAATTAACCTCAGTCTAACCCTAGGTATATGCAGTTGTTTCTTACTATAGATGCATTGGATGCTAAAATTCCCCCAAATTTTAATGAATATACAATAATTGTGTGAATACAAGCATCGCAAGAGCATCCAGTTTTTGGAGCACTTATGGAGCATGACAAAGCCAGACAGAGACTGACAAAGCCCCACAGAGCCCAACAGGGCTTGGCAGAGCCTAATAGAACTCCACAGGGCCCGACAAATCCTGACAGCACTTGACAGCAAACAGTGGAGTCTGGCAGGGCCCGACAGAGGCTATCAAAGCACGACAGAGCCTGAAAGAGCTCACCAAAGCATTACAGAGCCCAACAAGTCCCAGGAAAGCTTGAAAGACCCCAACAGGGCCAAACGGAGCCTGATGGAGCCCGACCATACCCAACAGGGCTCCACAAAATCCAACAGAGCCCTACAAATCCTGACATAGCCTGGGAAAGCCTGATAGACCCTGCCTAAGTCTGACAGAGCCTGATAATTCCTGCATAAGGGAAGAAAGCCTGACAAAGCCCGGCAAAGCTTGACAGAGCCTGACAGGTGTTGACAGAGCCTGACTAAGCCTCACAGTGCCTGACAACACTCAACAGGGCCCACAGAGCCATGCAAATCCTGACAGAGCACAACAGAGAACAACAGATTTCCACAAAGCTATCCCGAGCAAGCCAAATCCTGACAGAGCGTGACAGGGCCCAACTGAGTAGGACAGAGCCCAGTAAAGCTGGACAGAGTTTCACATTGCCAAACAAAGCCTGACAGAGCCAGAGGAGCTTGACAGAGCCCAGCAAACCCGACAGGGATAGACAAGGCCTGACAGAGCCTGGGTGATTGTGGAAAGGTTTCTGCCTGTTTTTCAGTGAGGAATGGTGTGTGTGCACGTGGACAAACAGAAGGCGTGGCAACTAGGTTCCTACACTGAAGAAGGCAGAAGGCAAGATTTCCCACGCTCTCTTTCTCTCCCTATAACTATTAAACGTTGTAAGGAACCAATCTTTTACTTATGTGACTGTGTACTAGTTGCGGTTCCAGTAACATGGAGAGCTCGATCACCTGAGACATGAAGCTCTTCAGAAGCTCCGCCAAAACAGACTGCATAATAATAAGCTAGATGGCAGCAAATACAGTGAAATAACGATCGTCTGTCTAACCCTAGGTATATGCAATTATTTCTTTATTCAGATGCGTTGCATGTTCAAAGTTACCTCCCGCTCTCTCTCAAAACAAAGCAGGAATCTCAGACATAGTGATAAGGTGCCTTGAGTTTCTCACAGGCCTATGTTATCTAACACAGAGGTTCTACTCATAAAGCACACAAAAACTAAAACCCTATTTCTCACCGGTTTAATAAAAGTTGTTCTTGGACCTTGTTGTCCCTTAAATTAACCTACGGGGTGCCTCCATGACAATTTTGGCGTCTTGCTCGTGCTCCGAGAGACCCGCGACAATGGGCGGAGTCTCGACAAGAATCCCATTTTTATCTGATCAGATCTGACTGTAGGCACTCTAGAAGCTTCTCTGCACCCCCCACACTGGCTGTGGGTGCCCCTGAAGCCTCCAAACATCCCCCACGCTGGGCACGGCTCAGTGTGCCTTGGCACTCCCTTCTCCTAATGGCCCTGGCCAGGGTGCTCTGGGGCCAAACAAAAGAAGCTGTTAGCCTCAATTAGCAGAGAAAGAGGGAGATGTGCCCACTCCTTCCATACTGAAGGAGGGAGGGGGAGAGAGGGGGGGGGGTTGCATTCTGCCACACGAATATACAGGTTTAACGCAGTAGCTGCACCGTTGAAAATGTAGCGAATATACAGGTAAAATACAGTAGCTGTAGCGCTATGTGGCAAACATCCAGGTAAAGTTACACCGCTAGAAACGTGGTGAATATGCGGGTAAAACACAGGACACGCACTGCTAAAATAGGGGCAAATATACAGGTAAAATACGGCAGCTGCATCAATAAAGATGTGGCGAATATACAGGTGAAAAAAGGCACGTGCACTGCTAAAACTGTGGCGAAAATACAGGTAAAATACTGTAATTGCACCGCTAATAATATGGCAAAATGGGACTGTACCTGGACCGTCCCATTCCTTACACCAACTTTAAAACCTCTCCCTGCAATTCCCAGCACGTCCCCTGCCCTGGTCCCTTCACTTAGCTTTCAGAGAGGCATGGGTCTGAATCCATCCGCAACAAAAAGAAACACCGCATTGTCTAGTGGGCATCTTCCTGCAGTCACCAGACTCCTTTAAAACATCTGCAACATCAACAAACAAAAACAAGAAGAAGAGCCAGTCAGTGCCGGTAATAAGTATCTCATCCATCAGTGATAACTATTTCCACAACAGCCACTTGCGCAAAACTCCCATGGCATTCCATTCACCTGCTCATTCCGGAGGGGGACGCTGAAGCCCTTGTCGCTCATAGCACCTAAGACAGCAAAAAACAAAATGACTGTAGTGCTTGGGACAAGTCCCCAACCCCACGCTCTTTCTGGCCTCTAGCCCAGCTCAACGCAAGTGCTCATCTGATTCCAAAGGCGGCCTGCAAAGCAAGAAGGAAACGCTTCACTAATTCACCAGAAAAGGCCGTGCTCCTTAACACCGAGCAGCACCCCACCTTCTCAGCTGCTGGTTGGTGTGTGCCTTCACCCCTCTGGGCTTGTGTCCAGCACCTGCAAAAACAAAACAAAGGCACATCCTCAAACACTGCCCAAAAGTGCAGCTTGCCCGCAGCCAGTCCCACCTCCCACTCCTTTACCTTGGCTGCTCCCCCATTTGGCCCCGGCCCTTTGGGCTGCCACCTCAACCACGTGGAGGCTCAGGCACCATCTGTGAAACACAACCAAAGGATGCTCACACCTGCACCAGCAGCACAGCCCCTGAAAACGAGCTGCTGCTTCAGCCCTGCACTCAATGCTCAGCTCCTCCGAATAGCTGCAGTGCTGATACCCACATTTCCTCATTGTTTTGTTTTATACGTGTGAAGCAATAAAGCAAATTTATACAGAGGCACCTGGCACACCTTCCCTCTGACACTGCTCACCAACCCACCTTCTTACAGCGCTCCACCCGCCTCCTCCTTCCCTCTTTAGTGCACGTGTTGTCCCCTGGCCTCTGAAAAATTGTGCAAACAAGTCACCCAGATGCTGACGATCAAGAGATTAACCATTCCAGAGGTCTGCTTTCCAGTTAGAAACACCACCTGGAGTCCAGCTACAGCCTGCCATTCAAAAAACAGTCCAAACATTAAGACCCACCCATACAAGCCTTAACACCTTACAGATTAAACAGCCTTCCATCCCACCCAACAGCCCCTCCCAGAAGACACCGATCCTTCTCATCAAATGCTGCGCAAGTGACTGCCCACGGCTGCTCCATCCCAGATAACTGCACAACCTTTGCCTACACAATCTATGCGTATCAACCTATTAACAACCACGGATACTTAGTGCTATTCCACCAGCCACGACTCAATGCCTCCAGGCAGAGCAGTTCCAAGCCAAACGCGCACATGCGCGCAGTCCCTTAAATTGGATGGCTAGAGAGCAGAGCTGCCAACGCAGCCCAGAACTACACCATAAAACACAGTCGACTGGAAAAGTCCAAGGCGCAAGACCCACCCACGCTTTTGGCTCATTACGCAAGAACACCAGCTCCCAGTTGGCACTAGGCCAATTGGCACTGGCATTCCAGAGCCCAGAAACGCACCTGAGAAGACTAACCTGCGCCTTGAGCACAACGAGGCGCCATCATCATCTAACAGGCGCAAAGCAGGCTTCGCAAACTACTCAACAATGCAGACACACAGGCCGGAGCTGCCCTGCCCAGCACAACCTGGCATCATGCTGAAATCACAGAATCACAGAAGCGACTGTATTGGAAAAGACCTCAGAGATCATCGAGTCCCTGCCCCATTTTCCTGCCTAAAGGGGACTGTGTCGTGGTTGAGACAGACAAACGACATGGACCAAATTCTTTCAAGACGAAAGTAATAGGTGCCATTTATTGCTACAAGTCTATTTTTATACAATTCTACCAGTTCATGTGTCTTTTCACTATTGGTTACAAGTTACAGCACTAACATCTCATTGGTTAATTTTGCTATCATCCATGTTATTCTTCTATCCCCTTCTCTCTCACGGGTACATCTCTCCTCTCTCATGGGTACAACTCCATATCTCCGGATACTCCTTTACCCCCATCGTTCTCATGGGTAAATCTTAATATCTTCAAGGCTGATCTCTACTCCCATATTTTCTGTCAAGGATTCCACAGACCCGCTGCAGTTTCCCATAGGACTGTTCCAGGATGGCCCTCTCCCCTATGTCAACTTTCAATATATTCATCAGTGACTTGGATGAGGGAAGAGAGTGTACTATCAGCAAGTCTGCTGATGACACAAAGCTGGGAGGAGTGGCTGATACGCCAGAAGGCTGTGCTGCCATTCAGCGAGACCTCGACAGGCCGGAGAGTTGGGCAGGGAAAAATTTAATGAAATATAACAAGGCAAAGTGTAGAGTCTTTCATTTGGGTAGGAACAACCCCAGGTTCCAGTATAGGTTGGGGAATGACCTATTAGAGGGCAGTGTAGGGGAAAGGGACCTGAGGGTCTTGGTGGACAGCAGGATGACCATGAGCCAGCGCAGTGCCCTCGTGGCCAGGAAGGCCAAGGGCATCCTGGAGTATATTAGAAGGGGAGTGGTTAGTAGGTCCAGAGAGGTTCTCCTTCCCCTCTACTCTGCCCTGGCGAGACCCCATCTGGAATATTGTGTCCAGTTCTGGGCCCCTCAGTTCAAGAAGGACAAGGAACTGCTGGAGAGAGTCCAGCGTAGGGCAACAAAGATGATTAAGGGAGTGCAGCAACGCCCTTATGAGGAAAGGCTGAGGGAGCTGGGTCTCTTTAGCTGGGAGAAGAGGAGACTGAGGGGTGACCTCATTCATGTGTACAGATAGATAAAGGGTGAGTGTCATGAGGATGGAGCCAGGCTCTTCTCGGTGACAACCAATGATAGGACAAGGGGTAATGGGTACAAACTGGAACACAAAAGGTTCCACTTAAATTTGAGAAGAAACTTCTTCTCAGCAAGGGTGACAGAACACTGGAACAGGCTGCCCAGGGAGCTTGTGGAGTCTCCTACTCTGGAGGCATTCAAGACCTGCCTGGACACCTTCCTGTGTAACCTCATCTAGGTGTTCCTGCTCTGGTGGGGGGGCTTGGACTAGATGATCTTTCACGGTCCCTTCCAATCCCTAACATCCTGTGATTCTGTGAACTTTAAACCTCTTCCTGCAATTCCTAGTCCCCCCAGCCCCTGTCCCTCCACTTAGCTTTCAGAGGGCTAAGGGACTATACCCATCCTCAACAAAGGAAAACACCACATGGGCCAAGGGGGACCTTCCTGTAATTGCCAGGTGCGTCTTCAATATCTGCAATAAAGGGATATAAAACAAATAAATAAAAAATAAAAACAACAACAAAACATACCACACATACTAAGCAAAGCAAAAGCCAAACCAAGCCCACTGACAAGCATCCTTTCTGTCATATATGCTACTGAACCTGGCTTGGTTCTGAAGCTCTTACCTCAAATAGACACCTCTGCTTCTCCAGCTCAGAACCTGCAAACTACTGCAGGAACAAAGGAACAGCAGAACACCAACAGCAAAGCAGCCCAGGAGCAAAATGAGCTCCCTCATGAGAGGCTGTGGATCATATCGCCAAGGCCTCCTCCCCCCCACCCCCTTACCCCAATCACCTGGACCTTTACTGGAAATGACAACACCTGCCCTTTTCCTACAACTACATCTATCACATCTGCAATGTGACTGAGTAAGGATTTAAATTTCAGTTTTCTAGGGCAGAGAGAGAAAAAGATATCATACTAAGCTGTATAAAAAGCTAGCTCATTAAATGCAGTAACTATATTATTATTGAAATTGTGTACTTACATTTCCTTAAAAAAAATAATCAAAATGCTATTGCATTACACTGAATTTTTTGCAAGACCACGCATCCTACCTAACTATGTTCTGGGAAGGACTGAAGGACAGAGCAGACTTAGATTCCATAAGAATCTCTTCTAAAAAATAAACTAGGGCTTGCCTTGCCTCTCCAGGACTCCCAAGGCCTCCCCTCATCTTCCAGGGCTCCCCAGACCCTCCCTCTCCAGGTAGGGCCTCATCTCCCTAGGGCTCCCTTGAGATCCACAGTCCTCCCCAGGGCTCGCCTTGATTCCTCAAGGCACCCAAGTTCTCCCCAGGGCTTGTCTCATTTCCCCAGGGCTCCCAAGGCCTCACTTGATCTGCCTTGGTCTCCCCAGGACTCTGCAATGCTCTCCATGGGTCCCCAAGCTCACCTCATCTACCCAGGGCTTGTCTGTATTCCCCAGGAATCCCCCCTTCTCCCCAGGACTCACTTCCGTTCCCCAAGACTCTCCAGTCCTCCCCAGGTCTCCTCCATTCTCCCAAGGGCCATGGTCCCCAAAACTCATCTCAGCTCCCCAGGTCATGCCGAGGTTCCCCAAGGCTCCCCAGTCATCCTCAGGGCTCCTCGTCGGCTCCTTTCAGCTCCTTATTCCTCCCCAGGGATCGCGCTGGCTCCCAAGGATTCCCCATCTTCCTCTCTGACACCACAGGCTAACTCACCTTCTTACTGCATTCAGTTCACCTCCTCTGTCACTTTTTGGTGTGCATCATCATCTTCTTCTTCTGAAAAAGATCATTCAACAAGTACGGTACGTGAATGTGGAAAATATAGAGGTAAAAATACGGTAGCTGTACCAATAAAAAACTGGCGAATATACAGGTAAAAAATGGCAGCTGCACAGCTTAAAATGTGAAGAACACACAGGTAAAACACGGTAGCTGCATGGCTAAAATTTTGGCAAATATACAGGAAATATATGGTAAACGCACTGCTAAAAATGTGAAAACATACAGGTAAAATACGTTACCTGCACCGCAAAATATGTGGCAGGTATACAGGCAATATACGGTACCTACACTGCTAAAAATTTCACGAAGATAGAGGTAAAATACAGTACATGAACCACTGAAATTGTGGCGAATATACAGGTAAAATACGGTAGTTGCACAGCTAAAAGTGTGATGAACATACAGGAAAAATATGGTAGCTTCAGCACTAAAAATGTGAATATGTACAGGTAATATACAGTAGATGCACCGCTAAAAATTTGGTGAATATATGGGAAAAATACGGTAGTTACACATCTGAAAATATGGTGAATATACAAGCAAAATATGGTAGCTGCACCGCTAAAGCTGTGACGAATATACAGTTAATATACGACAGCTGCACCGCTAAAAACGTGGCAACTGTACAGGTAATATACTGTACACACACTACTAATAATGCGGTGAACGTACGGGCAAAATACTGTAGCTGCACGAATACAAACAGTGGCGAATATACAGGTAAGATATGGTAGCTGCACCACTAAAACTGTGATGAATATACAGCTAAAATACACTACTTCCACCGATAAAAACGTGGAGAATATACTAGTAAAATATAGGACACGCACTACAAAAAAAGTGGCAAACATACAGGTAAAATACAGTAGCTGTACCAATAAAAAACTGGCAAATATAGTGGTAAAATACGGTAGGTGCACCGCTGGAAATGTGGCGAATACACAGGTAAAATAGGGTACGTAAACCGCTAAAATTGTGGCGAATATACAGTTAAAATACGGTAGTTACACTGCAAAAGATGTGGTGAATTTACAGGTAAAATACGGTACACGCACTGCTAAAAATGTGGCGAATATTCGAGGCTTGCGAGGGCGAAAACTCATGGACTCCCCACAATTCAATATGAATTCAAGCGAAGCCATTTATTACAGAAACAAGCCTCCTTATATATGCAGTTATTTCCTGATCACGTGTCCATGCTCCAAGCATGCATTAGCTGATTGAATATTGTCCATGTTCACGAGCTGTCCACGCGCCCGAATCTCACTGCTAATAGGTCTGTTGATTTACATCTTTTTGAGGCCCTGAGGCCTCACTCCCACAGCAGGTGCTGTTTTTCAGCCTTGGAGCTGGCCTTGAGATTCCTTTGGCTAGTTCAGAAATAAATCTCCATCTAATAGAAAGCCATACACACAACAACCTCAAGAAAATTCCACAAATCTCACACTATTTCCCCTTTTTGTTTCTGAACCAGCCAGGCCTTGTTTACAATGCGCGGAATCATCTTTGAAATACACTGCAGCATACAACATATGATTAACAACAATGATTACAGTTACCCCCTTTTTGTTTAAAAAAAAATCCAAAACATTCAGAATCAGATGTGTGTGTTGGACCTTGACTACGTACTCAGAATCACAAATCAAATTTAGAGGTTCCTCCTGCTGCGCCAAGTTCTGCTGATAGGGTTGAAACTTCAATAATTTTTACAGAATGATGCCAATCGTTATCTTCATGCCAGACCACTACAGCTTTATGAGACTTCCCAGAACCATCAACAAAAACTGTGCAAGTATGTAGGATCAGACCCACTACAAGTATGATCTGTGACCTGATGTTGAAGACTTGCAGGTTCTGCAGCAATTTACATTTATGCATGCCAAAAGCTGTACTGGTAAAAAAAATCAGCTAGTGTAATTGACAAGGACGTAGATTGCAAATAAAAAATCAAAATTAAATTTCACAAACGGAACATGTATGACAAAAGGATCATAGCCTATTAAGACTTAAATTAATTCCCTGCATTTCTTGATCAGAGTAACAATCGGTATATCAGTCTGTTAGCAATCTCATCATACTGTCCCACAATAGCCACAGCTTGTTTCTATGTTGTAGCTATAAATAGACAAATCTGCAAGTCCAATCGAATACAGTTAGCTTTTAAGGTGGTCATAAATTTATTCCTCAAAGTTTCTAACACCATTTTGGCTGTCATATTTATTGGATATTGTTTTCCCTTACTGGATCGAAGTCCTGTTTCAGATCTATCAGTGTAGTATTTGCTTTATCGAAACATTGGCTGTTAATACTAGTGGAAATACAACATTCAAAATTTCCTTGGAGATTTCTCACTTGCAGCAAGCAGATCTGCACCATCCGAGCAGCTTCTTGTAGGCCATACAACTAAACAGAATTCTCAGAAAGCATTATTTGAGCTTACAATTTACTTAACAAATCTTGACCCAAGAGAGGTATAGGACTTTCTGGCAACTACAAGAATTCATGTATCAAAACTTTGTTCCAAATTTGGCATTCTATTGGTCTCAAAAAAAAGCCTTTCTTTCATTCTCTCCCATGGCCTCAAAACCTAGTACAGTGAATTTACTGAGAAGTCTCTTACAACTAGTTACCACAGAATAAGTCTATTAAAAAAAAAAAATTTGGTTTAATTTCCCAGCTTCATTAGAACTATGGATCCACTGGCAATGCCTTTAAAATTCAACCCTCAGACTCCTTCATGCAGTATGACAGTTCCCTAGCAGTAACATCGCTGGGGAGGGGGGAATAAAACCTCCCTCTTGCCCCCATCTGAGATGGCAGGATCTCCAGCCCAGCATGAAAACAGATCAGTTCGAACTCCACATCAAACCAACCTGGCTCCACTCCACACCCAAATCAGTACCAGTATGACCCAGAGAAGCACTGAGCACTCTGACCCCCAAAAGCTGACCAGTGTGAAAAGACCGACCTCAGCAAGGAGGTAAAATGATGAGCTCTCTCCCCAGATGTGTCAAAACCTAGGAAAAAAGACAGAAGCAAAAAGAAACAACACCAACAACCCCTGATTCAAAGCCGAGAAGCAACACGGTGCCACAACAAGGACGGATGACAATACTCCAGATAAAAAAGAAGAGACAGAGCAGGGGGTTTAAAGCCCCATTTTCCATTTTTTTTTTCTTCTTTGTCTTCTTGCTGCAGTTCGGATGTAGCCAAGGCCACACAGCTGGCGTAATCGCTGGTACGAAGTGGGAGGCTCTGGCAAACTCCTCAATTGCAATGAGCTGAGTTTATCTTGCAGCTTCACACAGGCCTGAAATCCATGTTCAGGCACAGGACTGGGATATGTTGCTTTTTTGTTCTCCCATTTCACTCCAACCATAACATACTTCATACACAATTCCAACCAGCTCAAGAGTTTCCACATTCCTCAGCTCCATTTACCTTTTACAATTCACAGATGTCAAAAAACAGTATATTAAGCATCAATCCATTATTCCATTTTCCTAAATCAAAGTTCATATTCTAGCAGCTTTAAAATACAACCTCATACAATACCAAGTTCACATTCATCATAGCATTTAGGTGTTTGGTTGGTTGGTGGTTGTTTTTTCGTTTGTTTGTTTGGTTTTGTTTTTTGTTTTTTTTGTTTTTTTTCAAAGCTGAGTTTAACAATTTAAGTTCTTTTCTGGTCTCAAAATTACTAGATAACAATATAAGCAATTACTCTAATGTGTAAGGATGCATCCTAAGGGGGAGCAAGGTGGAATTTTAGCAGTGGAACCGGTTCCCATTTTGTAATTATCTCCCCAAACAAAATTCTTTTGGTACCAAATAGAAATATGTGGGGATTTTTTACACTGGCAGCATACCTCTGGCACATAACTTTAATGGTTCTGGACAATATGGGAAGAGTTTGCATGTTTCCTCATCTTTTTATTTAAATTACAAACTGCTTCTATCCTGGAGGATTTCAAAACACTTCAGATTTAAAACACAGCTCACTCTTTAAGAGAGCTGCTAACGCTTAGAGGAAAAAGTTGAACATTGGCAGTTAAATAGTATACAGGATATAGTATACACACCCCTGTGAGACAGGGGACAGAACAGGAAGAACAAATGCAAGAAAACTTGTGAGTCAGGATAAAGAGAGCTGAGAAGGTGAAGGAAAGAGGAGAACAACAACAACAAACTCTACAAGAACACTGCAAAGGCAATGACTCCCTACCTCCTATAAGCAGAGCTTGCTGAGCAATGGTCAACATGGAAGGAAAAAAAAAACTTCTTCTTCTGCCTAAGTTTTTACTGCTGAGCATGACATTATATGGCATGGAATATCCTTTTGGTCAATTTGGATCAGCTGTCCTGCTGTGTCCCCTCCCAACTTCTTGAACAGCCCCAGCCTACTCATTCTCACTGCGGGGGGTGGGGGGGAGGTTGGGGGGGGGGGGGGGGGGGGTAGAGTGGTAGAGAGCAGAGTGGGGTAAAAGAGAAAGCCTCATGTTTGCAAGCACTGTTCAGCAATAGTCACATAATTAATATCTTGCCAACACTGTTTTAACCTCAAACCCAAAACACAGCACCACACGGCTGCTATGAAGAAAGTTAGCTCCATCCCAGCCACACCCAGTACACCAGGAAACTAAACAGCAAAGTCCCATTCTGGCAGAGGACTGATTAGACTGGAACTGATTAAATTACTTCTTCACAAAATTAAACATGCTTTTGAACAACTGAGTTCAGTAAACAACCTTCAGAGAATGAGCAGCCCAGGAAGGGCAGCCTTAGAGCCTGCTCCGATTCCCTTCCAGCAGGCCTGCACCCCATGTTTGGAAATATAGAGCCAAATAATGTTACTCTGCCCAGTACCACGTTTAGGAGCTTAGCAAAGTATTTGACTTGACGGGGAAGATTTGTGATGGCTTCCTGATGGCCAGCCATGGTTGGTTTGGTTTCTTTTATGTTTTGTATAAACAGAGTTATGAGTGGTTGGGTGTGTTTAATTATTATAAGGTTTGGAAACAGTTGTCCGTTTAACAGACACTCATGCAGGGACTGCCTTCCGTGAAAGAAGAAATTTGTGGCTTTGGTTAGAGTAAAATACCATTTTCTGTCCTACCTCTAGAAGAGCAGGGAAGGCAGGACTCCTCGCAGAGGCGATGGTACATGGCACCTGCTGCAGCACCTGGCCTGTGCTGACTAATTTACCACGATGTTTTCCAGTGATGCTCATGCTCCCTTTACCACAGGCTACCAGCTCTTCCACAGCTACTCCCCTCTCCACACTTCTCAGTCGTTTTTCACAGCCTCTGAATCTCTAATTATATTCACTGAGTTGACACAATCTGAGCTGTGCAAGGGTTTCTGGAAAAGAGCAGTTATTTTATGCTTTCATACTCCCTTGTACAAAGGGAGCAGCGTGCAATCCCAAAGAAATGTACTGAAGAGACATGAGTTTGTCATTTCAAGAGTCAATGTGATGTTTTGGCTGTATCTGAAGATCAACATTTACAGAGAATGGATGTGTAAATCACTTTTTTATATGGTTCTTCAGACATTATTTACTATTCCAGATGCCTACATACTCAAAGATATTGACTGTAAGAGTTCAGAGTAGAATAGTAAAAATGATCACTTAGTGCAGATGTTTTGATTTATAAAAAAGTGATTAAATGATTAAAGGGATAAAATGCAGCTTGGGGCTGGACCAACTGATGAGCTAGAGTGGGCACAGCCCTCTGCAGATATGAATAAAGACCATAAATAAAACAAGTACATATGGCAGCATACCACGGGGTAAGCAGTGGCACACAGAACTCAGTCCCACAAATTATTCTTCTGTAAGCCAAATTAATCCAAGAGAAGTTGAGGTTAGATCTTCTGTCAATCACTTCTGTGCAGACCTACTCAACAGAATTGCAGAAAATGTGGAGCTTGGACAGAACAGAGGACAAGCTTCTAGCATTACACAGGCACCAAAGGAGTTTTCTTCTTGAAATGCCTGCGTTTCTGCATCATATTAATTAACTATATCATCTTTTATAGCCAAAAAGTGGCACAATGTTCATCGTTTACTTAATCATAAGATTAAAAAGATGCTGGCTGTCTTCACACCCTAAGAAATTTCCTGCTGATGTCAGTATGGCCTTTCCCAGTGGCAGAGCAAGAGTGAGAACCGATTTAAAAGCAAAGCCTCAGAAGTCTGCCTGTGCACTGATGGTGGGACCAGGACATCTTCATCTCTCTGCTGGTACCGTCCAAAACCCACATTTCCTCATGCCGCAGATTGCACAGTTACAGCTTTACAACCTAGCCATCCCCACTCACATGAGGACTGCAAACCACTCCTCACAGTACTCAGTTTACTCGTGACTCCAGAAATAGTTTTAATGATTTATTGAGTATCTTTATGGGAGTAGAACATAAGACAAGGTCCCTTCCAATCCCTACAACAGAGACTTTATCATGCTTTTTTTTTTTTTTTTCACAAGTGACTTTATGATACATTTTTTCCCATGGGAATAGCACTTTGTTGAAAGAACTGAATTGTTCATTATCCAATACTTCTTTTTATACTTCTTTAAGTGTGGCACCTCAAGTTTTGTTTATTACAGATCATGTAAACTTCGCCCTGAACAGGTACAGAATTACTTGTTTACTAATAAACTTCCTACTGCTATTCTGACCTATCCCAATATTTGACCATGTTGAAAGTACCACAGAATTTATTTTTCCGGTATTCAGGGGAGTAAAAGTAGTAGTAGTAGTATTCCTCTTTTGCCCATGGGAAAGATTGCAGGGACTTGATTCAAACTACTACATGCGCACCAATTTTGTCAAGTCAATCTGAGCTACACAAAATCTGATTTATTCAGGGTATTTAGAATTTTTTTTTTTTTTTTTTTTTTTGTCGTCATAGAAAGTTTATATATGCTTTTATATATTCAAAGTCTATCTTCCATTAAAGTGAACAGCAAAAGAAAGTCCTGAGAGCTTCTGCAAATTTCCTCCCAGGTGGATATCAAGAAAATAAAGAACATGCAGTTAGGCGATCCTCAGTGATGTTCTGGTTTTTAGATTATTTGTCTTGCATTCATCCCAGTGGGAGAAGAGTGACAAATGCAGGAGTGTGATCTAGTTCATCAAGATTTGTATTACCACACTCATCTTTTCTCATCCTGCTAGCTGAAATCAACACTTTGCTACTCTTTTAAATGTGATTTAACCACTGACCACAGGGGCCCATGCAGTGGTGGCAGAAAAATCGTACCTTGAAAAACAGTAAGTCCTTAATGCAGAACCAGAAAAAGGGTAAGACCTGCTAAAAACAGGGTGAGGCCTTAATGCAAAACTTGTCAACTGTGTCTCTTGATTTTGTTAAAAACCAAGTTTCTCTTTTAGTGAATTTGCCTGTCAGCTAAAGCTTTCATATTAGCTGCTTTCCCAAAAAGCCAGATAGACACAGCAATGGAATGTGAGGTCATGGATGAGGATGGATGGATGTACATCTCACAAGGGGGGCAACGAGAAACAGGTGACCAGAAACTGACCAACAGAGTATAACATCCCATTCACGTGAATACTTCACATAAAAGTGGGAGATCACAAGGATCTCGTCCCTTTTTCCTTATGGCTGACATTAGGAGAGGACCTTGCTAGTCGTCCCTGGGAACTGAGGCCTAGTGACAGACTGAACCCAGTTCTGGTTGGCCGCAGAGTCCAGTCCAGGACTTCGGGTGCCAGCCCAACATCTGCCAGAGCAGTTGCCGGGACTTTCAAGATTAGTTTTGTATATTTGGTATTCTTTTCCTCTATTTTATCAGTAGCATTAGTAAAACATTTTTAATTTTTTCAACTCTCTTCTCTCTGTCCTTCTTTCCCTCCCGATCGCCTGTCCTCAGTGGGAAGGGGGAGAGGGAGGGGCTGAAGGGGGAAGTTGGGGGGAGAGGGGGTAAACAATACATCTGCCAGTTTTATTGTCATCCCGCAATCAAAACCTCGACACTGTGGAAATTTCACAACCACATAATAGTAAGAATGCTTAAAAATGGATTAAAAAAAGTATTTTTCTTTAGTTGTGTAATTTTAAAAAAACACGGTATCACAGTATCACAGTATGTTTGGGATTGGAAGGGACCTCAAAAGATCATCTAGTCCAATCCCCCTGCTGGAGCAGGAACGCCTAGGTGAGGTCGCATAGGAACATGTCCAGGCGCATTTTGAATGTCTCCAGAGAAGGAGACTCCACAACCTCCCTGGGCAGCCTGTTCCACTGCTCTGTCACCCTCACTGAGAAGAAGTTTTTTCTCAAATTTAAGCGGAACCTCTTGTGTTCCAGCTTGATCCCATTACCCCTTGTCCTATCATTGTTTGCCACCGAGAAGAGCCTGGCTCCATCCTCATGGCACTCACCCTTTATATATTTATAAACATTAATAAGGTCCCCCCTTAGTCTCCTCTTCTCCAAGCTAAAGAGACCCAGCTCCCTCAGCCTTTCTTCATAAGGGAGGTGTTCCACTCCCTTAATCATCTTTGTTGCCATACGCTGGACCCTCTCCAGCAGTTCCCTGTCCTTCTGGAACTGAGGGGCCCAGAACTGGACACAATATTCCAGATGGGGTCTCACCAGGGCAGAGTAGAGGGGAAGGAGAACCTCTCTCGATCTACTAACCACCCCCCTTGTAATACACCCCAGGATGCCATTGGCCTTCCTGGCCACAAGGGCACAGTGCTGGCTCATGGTCATCCTGTTGTCCACCAGGACCCCCAGGTCCCTTTCCCCTACACTGCTCTCTAATATGTAATTTCCCAACCTATACTGGAACCTGGGGTTGTTCCTGCCCAGATGCAGGACTCTACACTTTCCCTTGTTAAATTTCATTAGGTTATTCCCCACCCAACTCTCCAGCCTGTCCAGGTCCCGCTGGATGGCAGCACAGCCTTCTGGCGTGTCAGCCACCCCTCCCAGCTTAGTGTCATCAGCAAACTTGCTGATAGTACACTCTATTCCCTCGTCTAAATCGGTAATGAATATATTGAATAATATTGGCCCCAGTACTGACCCCTGAGGCACTCCACTAGATACTGGCCTCCAACTAGACATAAAATAACATTTATTACAACTGAACACATAAAAAATTAGTAGATAAGTAAAAGTCAGCTTTAGACAAGATGCCATTATGAAGATGCCATTCTGAAATGATGCATCTAAGCCTTTATATCGGTGAAATAGCAAAGGTTTTTGGAATGGGAGGTTCCAGGCAACTCGATGTACTGATAGCAATTTTTAAAAATTAAATCTTTATTTATAGAAAACGGTTGGTTTAGGAATATTGGGAGAGGAATGGGATGATATCAAAAATACCAGTGCCAGCAGACTGGTAATGCTTTTGGTGGTGCCAGTTCCAGCCCTTCTCCTCAGTGGCCTCAGGCCTGCAACCCTTCAGGACCCAATGGAGAACAACCAGAAAGGGCATGAGTCGTGGTGGCCACTTAGAGTCCAGTTTTCCAGCCCTTGTTCCTCTGGCCATTTCTGCGGAACACAACAGGAAGGTTACATTCTGTATTGCTTTGCCCAGAGCTCCCCACTGGGAGCCACAGTTTGATATTAAACCACTAGAGACTGTCCAGAAGAGGGCTGCAAAGTTGTGAAGGGTTTGGAGGGGAAGCTGTATGAGGAGTGGCTAAAGTCACTTGGTTTGTTCAGCCTGGAGGAGACTGAGAGGAGACCTCATGGGGCTACAGCTTCCTCACAAGGGGAGGAGGAGGGGCAGGCGCTGATCTCTTCTCTCTGGTGACCAGTGACAGAACCCGAGGGAATGGCAGGAAGATGTGCCAGGGGAGGTTTAAGTTGGACATTAGGAAAATGTTCTTCCCCCAGAGGGTGGTGGAGCACTGGAACAGGCTCCCCAGGGAGGTGTCACGGCCCCAAGCCTGACAGTGTTCAAGAAGAGACTGGGCAAGGCCCTCAGACACATGGTGTGAACTGTGGGGTTGTCATATGCAGGGACAGGAATTGCACTCTATGATCCTTGTGGATCACAGGACATTCTGTGATTCTGTGATTGCCCGGTCCATACCGCTCCCCAGCTGGGGGGCAGCACAGCCTGCAGACCCAGGGAGCCCTGGCTAAGCCTTGCTTAAAACAAACAAACAAAAAACAAAACAAAGTCAAAACAAACAAACAAACAAACAGTTTTACATGAAGTGGCTCATGGTCTTTTTTTAAAATATTGGCCTTTTGCTGACGGCAGGGTACCACCTTGCAGGGAAAGCAGAATTTTCTGGTCTCGGCACCCGCTTTCACAGCGGCCACTCGCGGGGCCCCTGGGCCGCCACGTTCACCCCAGCAGCGTTCCCGCTGGCAGAGCTCTCCTCAGAGCACCCAACCCCACACGGCCCACGACCACTAAGCAGCGGCTACAGCCCGCAGGTGGGCCACGGCTCCAGGACCCACCCGACAGGAGGAGCCCGCGGTCAGGAAACAGCCACAAGGCCGGGGCCGCCACCGCCCCCCAACCCAAGCACAGAGTTTGGCGGGCTGCGCCTGCGCCTGACCCCGCGGCCAATGGGAGCTCATGGTGGGACACTGTTGCTAAGTAGAACAGAGACTTCGCGCCGCGTCCAACCCCCGATTCGCTGCGAGCCCCGTAGCCAATGGGAGGACCTTGAGGCGAACTGGCGGTGAGGAGGGGGTGGGTGCTCGGCAGCTCTAGCAGCCAATCAGAATAAGAAGCGCTCCTCGCCGCGTACTCGGATGGGCTGCGGCGCCTGTGTGAGACCCAGTCAGAGGTGGGGTAGGGGCGGAGGGGGCGAGTCAGTGCGCAATTTGAATTGGCGTGGGGCGGGGTGGGAGCGTCTGACGGCGGTGGAAGTCGGGTTGGGGTCGGGGTGAGCAAACGCTCACGGCTGGGTGCGTGTGCGGAGTGGCCGCTGCCATTCCCGCAGCGCCGCGGAGGAGCCCAGCCCGTGCGCCATGGCCCTGGAAGAAGCACCATTTGGGATGGGCCAGGGAAAAAGTAAGTCCCTAGGTTCTCGGGATCCCAGGGGAGGGAGGCCCAAGAGGTCGAAGGGGAGCGACCTACCAGAAATACCCCCAGACAGTCCCTTGGGGGTTATGCTGGAATTTTGGGATGAGGAGAAGTTTACTCAATGTAAGAGTAAAGAGAAAATGATTCAGTATTGTATGGTAGAATGGACTAAGGAGGAAATTAGACCTGATCACATATACTGGCCTATTTTTGGAACTTTTGATGATTGGATGTGTCAGGTTCTAAATTTATATGTAAATGGCAAAGAACCTTTTTGTCAGGAGGAAATGGATTATGCTGCCTGCTGGAGAGGTAGTTCAAAAATGATAGGATTGTATGCTCTCAAGAAAGAAGAGGATGAGAAAAGTCCCTGGGACCCGTTAGAGGCTTTACCTCCGCCGTATCACGGGCAACCCCCATCTCCTGCTGAAAATATCTCTACCGCTACTACAGCTCCAGCCCCTCCTACCTCCCCCCCTTCAAGCAGGACAAGGAGTAAAACTATGAGTCAGGAGGAGCTAGAGGGTGAGAGTGAAGGGAAATTATACCCTCTTAGAGAAGTGCCTATGGGGGGTAATGTAGGGGGCATAGGGTTTGTAACGGCGCCCTTAAACACTGGAGATGTCAGGAATTTCAAAAAGGATATGGGGAAATTATTAGATGATCCAATAGGTGTGTCAGAAGGGCTGGACCAATTTTTAGGCCCCAATATATATACCTGGGAGGAACCTCAGTCTGAGTATTTTATTTACTACAGAAGAAAGGGAAATGATTCGAGTGGCAGGTATGCGAGATTGGGAAAGGAGACACCAACAAGGAGCCCAGGGGGACCTAAAATGGCCAACCCAGAGACCTAATTGGAATTCCCAGGACCCACAGGGGAGACAAAATATGATAGATTTAAGGGAAATGGTTATACAAGGTATCCGAGAGGCAGTCCCTCGAGGACAAAATATTAATAAAGCCTTTAATGAGTACCAAAGGCAGGATGAATCCCCCACAGATTGGCTGGAATGACTTAGAAAGAGTATACAGATGTACTCGGGATTAGATCCCGAATCCCCTGTGGGTGCCACATTATTGAAAACTCAGTTTGTAGCTGAATCTTGGGGGGACATAAGAAAGAAATTAGAAAAGATAGATGATTGGCAAGACAGGGGATTACAGGAGCTTCTGAGGGAAGCACAGAAGGTGTATGTGAGAAGGGATGAGGAAAAGCAGAGGGCAAAATCAAAAGTCTTAGTAGCTGCAGTGAGGGAGTGCCAGAAAAAGGAAGATAACATGCCACTTAGGGAAGAACAGAATTCACAGAGAGGGAGAGCAGCCCCAATAAACTGGATGCCTAGGAACAGACCACAGGGAAGGTCAGCCCCAGTAAACAGCGTATCAGTTAACACAGGTCAACGGGAAAGCATTCCTACTTGTTATTATTGTGGGAAAAAGGGGCATATACAGCGGGTGTGTCTAAAAAGGGAGAAAGATGAGAAAATGTTTATTATGTTAGGGGCCAAAGCGACTAACGAGCCCTTGATAAAACTTAAAATAGGCCCCTATCATGAAGAAATAACATTTTTAGTAGATACGGGAGCAGAAAGATCCACAGTACAGCAACTTCCTAAAGGATGCTCATTAAGTAGAAAAACTGCTTTTGTAGTTGGGGCAAAGGGAGAACCCTTCAAGGTCCCTGTTTTATGTGATGTAGAAATAGAATCAGAAAATCGAATTTGCCTTAATGATTCGTTGTTAGTTTCTGAAGCTGAGAATAATTTGCTGGGGAGGGACTTGATTGTAGCTTTAGGGCTGACCATAGGGGTCGAGCAGGGGGAGTTGAAAGTAAAGATTTATACCTTAACCTCGAATGATGAAACAGAGATCAATCCTGCTGTGTGGTCAGCCCCTGAAACCGTGGGAAAATTAGAAATAGAACCTATAAGGATAGAAGTAATAGACCCGGACACTCCAATTCGAGTGTGCCAATATCCTATTCCCCTGGAAGGAAGTAAGGGATTAAAACCTGTAATAGAAAGGTTGCTAAAACATGGCACCTTAGAGCCGTGTATGTCTCCCCATAATACCCCAGTCCTGCCAATCCAAAAGGCAGACGGGACATACAGACTCGTTCAAGATTTAAGAGCAGTAAACCAGCGAACTAAAACCCGATTTCCTGTAGTGGCAAACCCGTATACGTTATTAAATCAGATATCTCCCGAAAATATTTGGTATAGTGTAGTGGGCCTAAAGGATGCGTTCTGGGCTCGTCCTCTAGATGAAAATAGTAGAAATTATTTTGCATTTGAGTGGGAGGACCCTGACACGGGGAGACAGCAACAGTTAAGGTGGACTGTGCTGCCCCAGGGATTCACTGAATCTCCCAACCTGTTCGGACAAGCACTGGAAAAATTATTGTTAGAATTTGAATCACCTTTGGGGGTAAAACTCATACAATATGTAGACGATTTATTAGTTGCTGGAAAGGAAGAAGAAGCAGTGCGAACAGGGACTATTAGATTACTCAATTTTTTGGGGGAAAAAGGACTGAGGGTTTCAAAAAGCAAGTTGCAGTTCGTGGAGCCAGAAGTATTTAGGACACTGGCTAGTGAAAGGGCAGAAGAAGTTAGACCCAGACCGAGTGTCAGGGATTATAGCCTTGCCTGCACCAAAAAGTAAGCGAGAAGTCAGGCAATTGCTGGGATTATTAGGATATTGTAGACAGTGGATAGAAGGCTATAGCGAGAAAGTAAAATTTTTATATGAGAAACTAGCAATGAACTCACTCAAATGGAGTGACAAAGATGAAGAACGTTTGAGAATATTAAAAAACTCTCTGATGACAGCCCCTGTTTTAAGTTTACCTGATGTAGGGAGACCATTTCAGCTTTTTGTAGAAACAACTAACCAAACTGCATATGGAGTACTGACCCAAGATTGGGCAGGGAGCAAGAAACCTATAGGGTATTACTCGAAATTATTAGATCCTGTAAGCCGAGGATGGCCTACATGCTTACAAGCTTTAGTGGCAGTAGCTTTGTTGGTGGAGGAAGCTAAGAAAGTAACATTTGGGGGGGAATTAACTGTTTATACCCCACATGATGTAAGAGGGATCTTACAACAGAAAGCAGAGAAATGGTTAACAGATAGCAGGATGCTGAAATATGAAACCATTCTCCTGAGCTCCCCTCGCTTAGAGCTGAAAACAACGGGAGCTAGGAATCCAGCACAATTCCTATTTGGAAATGTAGCTGAATCTTCTAAACATGATTGTGTGCAAGTGATAGAATTACAAACTAAAATCAGACCCGATTTAGAAGAAGAGGAATTAACAAAAGTAGAAAAGTATTTTATTGATGGGTCTTCGAGAGTGGTAGACGGGAAACGAAAATCAGGATATGCGATAGTAAATGGAAAAACTATGAGCGTTCTCGAGTCAGGATCTTTAAGCCCTGCGTGGTCGGTGCAGGCTTGTGAACTTTTTGCTCTATATCGAGCATGAAAACTTTTAAGAGGGAAAGAAGGTACCATATATACAGATTCCAAATATGCTTATGGAGTGGTGCACACATTTGGAAAGCTTTGAGAAGAGAGAGGGCTCGTTAACACTCAAGGAAAGGGGCTAGTACACCAAGAGTTAATAATCAGAGTGTTGCAAGCCCTGAGGGAGCCTTCAGTGATAGCAGTGGTTCATGTAAGGGGGCATCAGAGAGGAACAGAGTTAAGAATTAGAGGGAATAATTTTGCTGACCAAGAAGCCAGGAAAGCAGCAGTGCTACCTTTAAAACCAGTTGTTTTACAGCCTCTGAAAGAAGGATCAGAAAGTACGGGAGAGAAGTCGTTCACTCCAAAAGAAATGCAAGAATTAGAAAAGATAGGAGCACAATTTAAAAATAATAAGTGGATATTACCAGATAATAGAGAAATGGTTCCAAAAAGTTATGCTAGGGTAATTTTACACCAGTTGCATCAGAGAACTCATTGGGGAACCCGAGCATTGGGTGATCTTAAGTATTTTGGGTGTTTTGGGATATATGAACTAGCGAAACAAATCACCCACGGGTGCATGACTTGTCAAAAGATAAATAAAGGAAACATGAGGCGGGCCCAAGCAGGGGGAAGAAAAACTGCCTATAGACCTTTTGAAAGGATCCAAGTAGATTATACAGAACTTCCAAAAGTGGGACGGCACAAATATCTGCTAGTTATAGTGGATCAATTAACACACTGGATTGAAGCCTTCCCAGCAGCGAGAGCTAATGCTCTGTTTGTGGCCAAGATATTGTTAGAACAAATCATCCCCAGGTTTGGAATGATTTTGGCCATTGATTCAGATCAGGGAACGCATTTTACATCTAAAATACTAAAGGCTGTAGTATCTGCTTTAGGCATAGCCTGGGAATATCATACTCCATGGCATCCCCAGAGTTCCGGAAGGGTAGAAAGAATGAATCAGACTCTGAAACAACAACTATCTAAACTGATGATTGAAACTCAATTATCTTGGATAAAGTGCTTGCCTTTAGCTTTACTGAACATAAGGACAATGCCTAATTCAGACACTGGCCTTTCCCCTTATGAAATGTTGTATGGCATGCCGTTTACTCAGTGGATGCCAACATCCCCTCCTGAAATTGAAGCTTTATCTTTCCAACACTATGTGATCATGGTAAACAAAAATCAAAATGAACTAAGAGAGAAAGGGATTTTAAATCAGACTCCGCCTTTAGGGTTTCCAATTCATAAACTACAACCTGGGGATAAAGTACTAATTAAAACCTGGAAAGAAGATACTCTAACTCCATGATGGGAGGGGCCTTTTCTTGTTTTGTTAACTACAGAAACAGCGGTTCGGACTGCAGAGAAAGGATGGACACACGCCTCTCGAGTTAAAGGACCCCTGACAGAAGAAAGAACCTGGAAAGTAACTCAAGGACCAAGGGAATTGAAATTGAAATTGAAATTAACACGGGATCGGTGATGTAACTACTATCAGTATTGTTCATATGAATGTCCAGTATAAATGAAAATCAGAATGTCTTAATAGTTAAGCATGTTGAACTAAGTTGTATATGTAATTCTCTTATCTGTATTTGATGTTTAGGTTGTAATGAACTGTGGTATAAGCATATCCACAAAGGGAAATTACCAACAGGATTGTGTAATAAGCATTTAAGAATAGAAGATAAGGAAACCAAAGCTAGGTTGAGAATTCTAACAGTCACTGGAAGAATACAAAAAGAATAGTGAAGAATGATGGGAGGTGTTTACTAAAGGGGTGTATGGGAATTTAGAGAGTCCACCAGTGATAGGAAGAATAGAGTGTAAAAAGAGAAATCAAATTTCGTGTTGTCCTGTTGCTCCTGGGAACTGAAGGCCAAGAGTTTGGAATACGATAAAAAGTCATCACCTTACGGCAAAAATAGGAAAGGCGGGGACACTACCCTTGCTGCTGAGAAGATGATGAACTCGGCTGCCAGCTGCAACCTGGTAGGCCAGAGAGGCAGAGGGTGTAGAAACCTGGACCTGATCCTCTTGCTAAGAGTGGTGACTTATTGTTCCCAACTTAGCCTGGCCAATCCCTGTACCAAGTGCTATGAGCGCGTGAGAATAGGACGACTGACACAATATGTTCTCAATTATCACACTCATGTTAATTCTGGATGTTATGATAGAACAAAATTGAAAAAATGTGAAATCCAAGGGCAGAAGTTATGGGTAGCAACTAATCTAGGGAAAGGTGGACTCGGTGTAGGCTCTGTCTCCTGCCCTAGGGGAGAACAGAGTATCTGTTTTTCACAAACTGGTATGTGGGGCTATTCAGATGGAGGGGGAGTGCAAGATCAGTATAAGGAGGAGTTAGTTAAGAGTGCTACTCAGGAATTGAAAAGAAGGCGAGAGAAACAGAAAGTGGTACAGAAAAGCAGTGATTGGTATGAAGAAATCAGGCAAAAAGACAAGCGATTACAATTACCAACAGTAGGGAAAAACCTGTTTATAGACCTTATGGAAAAGATAGCCTGGGAATTAAATGTCACATCATGCTGGATATGTGGGAGGTCTCAAATGGCAGAACAGTGGCCTTGGAGAGGAGAGAGTGTAAGCCCAGAAGGATTACTGGTATGGAACAGAATGCATGTAACTCGAGAAAAAAGACCAGAAGGATGGGTATTAAGTCACTTAATAATAGGGCAGATGTGCATATCAAGGGATGATGGTAAACGAGATTTTACTGAATACGTCGGACAAACCCCTTGTAAGTTAGTGTTGCGGGCAAATTCATAAAATACTTCTATTCCTCCCACTTGGTGGCCAGGTCCACCTAATGGATATTGGTCTAGAAATTGTAGCCTGGGAAATGAAACGATATGCTGGAAGAATCAAAGCAAAGCAAACCCCTTTGAGGAAATTGGGGATTTAAGGAGATATTGGCAGAATCCTGGCTCTACCGATATAAACGAACCATGGAAAGCCCCTGATGGATTATTTTGGATATGTGGGAATAGTGTTTTTTAGTGTCTCATCTGGTGTCCTACAGCTGTTATTCCAAAACCAGGATTCTGTACATGGTGTGCATAAGGGAAAGCCAAATCCAGCACACTGAGATGAGACACAGCCTGTCACAGAGTTGCGCAAGTCTGAATTCTGGAATAAAGGTAGCATGCTAGAGAAAAGAAAAAAAATAACAGCTACTACACACAAAATTTTACCATCACATTCACGCAGTAAAGAACTAAATTACTTATGATCTTCTGTATTATCACAAAACGCACATTTTGAGTCAACGGATTCTCATAATTTAACAGACCGTGAACTTATCGTACCATATAACAAAGACCTACCAAAATTGCAACATGCTTAAACCGATACCCACAAAGAAAACAGGTTAATGAGGAAAGCATCTTGCAGACTTCAGCAAGTTTACTGTGACCTGTGTGTTATCAGTTAACTCTCTCTCAGCTTGTTGACGTTCAAACCGTTCCAGCTGTAAAACTGTCTGTAATGATCTAACGATGTCTTGTAGAGATTTATTTTGTCCTGCTCTTCTCACCTTAAAACAACATTAATTGCAACAAAATTCTATTCTCTGGACATTTTTCCCAATCATTTAACTTAAACAGCAGCGAACACTGATTTGAATATTTAACAAGATCTTCCTTCCTCATAATTCTGAGTGCTTTCCTAAGTTTTAAAACACCTCCCAATACAGATTTTTCAGGAACACAACTGAAAACAATTATTCCTGACCCCATCTTGCAAGTAAAAACTTTGAGAAGGGGGAGGGATGGGTAGAAAACACAGGCTGCTTGCAGCACGACTGGGAAAAATGGGGAGAGAGTTTTACGGCGCACTGAAAAACAACTAGTAAAACAGTTAACTCACATTCCTAAGAAGCTGCTTGATTTTCAGAGAGGCAATACACAGAAACACATAATATGTACTGTAAAACTTGCAGATAACATGTTGATAGCAAACATTAACATTCTCTACTGCTAATTTCAACACCAGTGCTTCGTCAGCTTCTAAGTTTTCAACCTGCTTATTGATGGCCTCTTGAAGATGGTCAATAAATTGCATGTAATTCTCACTGGGACCCTGATTAAGAGTTGCAAATGATTTGGCTGCATTGTTGGTTTCAGGCACCTTTATCATAGCTTGATATGCGAGGTCTGTTGACTGCCTCAGGATTTCAGAAAGTTATCGTGCCTGTAGTTGTGGTGTGTCAATTAGTGTCTCTTCCAGAAATGCACAGGGTCCCGTGGTTTAACTGTAATCGAAACTGGGGGTAAATCCTAGCTTTTTGTTAAGTTCGGTTTATGCTCTGAAACTCTACCCCCACCCTCAGGAATTCGCTTTTCAGCAGTGTGGGAGGGAGGCAGGGGCAGGTTGGGGGGACCCAAATCCATAGGAATTACGTTATTTGGCTTGGTCTGGCTCACCACGGGGGGGTCCTCCCCACCTAAATCTCCAGGCAAGGGGGGATAGGAAAAAAAAAAGTCCATTTTTTTTTCTTCCACGACTGATAGCGGCAGGGCAGAGGATTGAACTGTGAGTAATGGCGGTGACGCAGACAGCGGAACCGCGGTTGATGATGGTAGAGGAGAGGTTTGAGCCGTGATTGATGACAGCGGAGCGGTCGGCCGAACGCACCGCTCTGACCGGTGCTCCGACTGGTGCTCTGAGGGCCCCTCCCGAGACCATAACGCTGTTTTTTCATGTGAGTCTTTCATAGCTTTTATCTGATCTCGGGGCCACACATATGTATACGAGTCTTTCATAATTTTTTTCTGATCTCGGGGCCACACATACGTACGCTCCTCCTCCATTCCTTTTAACTTTCCAAGAAAGTGCCGCGGATCCTTATCCATGTCAGATAATACGGACTTGGGTGGTTTTGACGAATCCTTAGTAACGGGGGGGTCGGAGCAGTGCTTAATCTTGCTTTTTTCTCCGAATCTGGCCCAGGAGAGCCAGGAAGACCATCCCCCTCCGCCGCCTCTGCCTGTTGCTGTTTTAACTCTTTCAGAGTATCTAATAACAAGTGCCACATCGTTAACAGTTCAGTTGCTTCCTTGTACCCTTGGGTAGCACTGTCAAACAGTTTATCTCCCAAGTCCATCCATTGTGACACACTAAATGCTGTCACAGGATTAACCTCTAAACCTTGTGCTTTGCCCCATAGTAACATTTTTCTTAAAGTCAGTTCCGGAAGGCTAACACCCTGCTTCTTCAGAAGCAGCTTCCATGTAGATAATATAATACCCTCTTCTTTAGATAAGTTTCACCCCCCCTGTTCCCAGTAGCTCACCTCCTCCTTAGCGAGGTGTCTTTTCAGTCGATCCAGATCTTCGGCAGCTCTCCTCGGCTGCTCTTATCAGCTGTACCGGGCTCCGTCTCCACAGCTCTTCTTCAGCTGTTCACAGCTTCACGCTGTCACCTTGTCATGCGAGATCCTCTTCAAGCAGGATCACGACGGGGTAACCATATGTCACGGTTGAGACGGACAAACGACATGGATCAAGTTCGTTCAAGATGAAAGTAATAGGTGCCATTTATTGCTACAAATGCATTTTTATACAATTCTACCAGTTCATGTGTCTTTTCACTATTGGTTACAAGTTACAGCACTAACATCTCATTGGTTAATTTTGCTATTATCCATGTTATTCTTCTATCCCCTTCTCTCTCACGGGTACATCTCTCCTCTCTCCGGATACTCCTTTACTCCCATCCTTCTCAAGGGTAAATCTTAATATCTCAAGGCTGATCTCTACTCTCATATTTTCTGTCAAGGATTCCACAGACCCGCTGCAGTTTCCCACAAAAAACAATGACAGAGAGAGAGAGACTGCGAGAAGCACAGGGGGTTGGAGGAAGAAAGAGAGGAATTAGGAGCCCCACAGAGAGACGGAGGACAGGAAAAAGAAAAAAAGAAAAAAGGGGCGGGGGGCAGGGAGGAGCACGAAGGCTCAGAACAGGAATGAGGATGGGAACAGTGCCATACAGAAGGAAAAAAGCTGGCAACTCTCAGCCTGACAAAGGCGTAGAGAGAGAAGGCGAAGGAAGGGAGGAAGGAAAGCCAAAGACAGGAAGGTAGGGATACAGAGCAGCAGTTATGTACACGGAGAGGAAAAGAACAGGCCAGAGAAAGCGTGGGGAAAAAGGAGACGGAGGGCCAGGGAGGCAACAGGACACACGAGCTGGGGCCGAGGCCCCAAGGGCCAGGGACTCACAGCAGCTCTCGCTCTTGGCGCTGCCGGGAGGCTTCTAACAGCTCAGGTGCTCCTGTCTCCTCCTCTCCTCCCTTCCTCTTCCATAACTCCGGGCGCTCAGCTGTCCTTCAGACTAGGAGAATGCATTGGGGTGTCGGGACTCCTACGAGACGAGGCTTCAGGGACACAGAGCCTCGCTGGCTCACTCGCCACGCAGCCGTCCCGCTCCAGGATACGTGCCTTGTTATATTTCATTACATTTTTCCCTGCCCAACTCTCCAGCCTGTCCAGGTCTCGCTGGATGGCAGCACAGCCTTCTGGCGTATCAGCCACTCGTCCCAGCTTGCTGATAGTACACTCTATTCCCTTGCAGAGAAAAGTCCCATCAGAGTTCCAGACCCGAGCGGATGGAGGAAGAAATGCAGCCGACTCAATATGAGTGATAAAGCATACTTCAACTTTATTGCCCGAGATGGCGTGCATTTATACCAAATACCATAATTATGCATACTTGTCTCTATCTAATAGGCTAAGCACATTTACTTACTCCACCTACTTGGGTTTAGCTAGCTATGCGCATCCCACATTCTTCTGACTCTTATCTCTTCAAAAATATCCTGACCCTGCTTTAGTCAGTACTTTTCCGTTCCCCCCTTTCCCATGGCCTAATAGACAAGCTAACTAAGGCCTACTTATGTCAACTAAAATGGGCTCTGCTCGTACAGTTGCTTGGTGGACTCATGTCTGTGCTCCTTGAGCCAATCCCCGACATCTCCCCCCTTTTCTTTTATTAATGAGCAGAGCCTGCCCAAGTGTCTGCTCTAAAATCTTCTTAATACATGATATAGCACAACTCAAGCATATTAATGCAACTACTACTATGATTAAGATAGCCAGAGCACTCTGCAAAAGCCATTTTACCCATCCTCCTAGTCCAAACCAGTTCATGAGGCCCTCTAAGCCAAAGAGGCCCACATCCTCTCTGATCTTCTGTGAATGGTCCGTAAGTTGTTTAATCTCCTCGTGGATGGATCTCGACTTATTCTGTAAATCCATAAAAGTGTTTTTCTCGTCTTGCTCTTTTGTGATCTATTATCATAGATACATTGGACGTTAAGAGAGTTAATAGTCCCAAAATACACAGTCCTCCAACAGCGTTAGAAGGAATTCCTGGTCAGACTCTATCTTCACAGATCAAGAATACACCATACAGGAGGTTTTAGGGTCGCTGTCAATGATATCCCTTGCATTCTTCTGTGAAGCATTACACCGTCGAGTTTCATTTATGTAGTCACCAAGAGTAGCATTAACATTTTGTAGTTTTGTCCATTCATGTTCTTGTATACTGTTCTGACACTTTTCACAAACCGGCTGAATACAAGCATCCATGGGCATAGATGCCAGCAATTCCAGTTCCTGTGGTTCGATGTCTGCTTCCAGGTGGCAATTAATCCAAAGTGCCGTGTTAGTATTATTACAGTTCGTTGCAATGCCTCTGCATCAACCACTATTTGAAACAGTCGTGTGATGCTGCTGTAGTCATCAAGGAAGACACCAACCAAGCATGTGTGGAACGCCCTTTCCAGAGACATCGCAGCCAGGCACATAGATGGTCAGTCATGTTGGCCAAAGTAATCCACATGCTAGTCCCTGTCTGCGCAGGCATCCAAAACACAGCAGCTGCAACAATCACTGTCAGGAAGACAACACAGGTCCCACGCCTCGCGCCGGCAACCACCGCAGCTCCCGATCTGCAAAAACACAAGAACAACCTCTCCCCCAGGTTATCAACCGGTGCGGCCCCCTCCACTGAACGCCAACCAGTGACCCGACCACAACCAATGCAGGCCCCCTCCGACCCAGCATAGCTCCGGGTCACAGTCACAAAGCGTTTCATCACAGGGCAAACCCAGGCTGCACCACTTAGATACAAGTGACTCACCACACACAACCCCCCTGACAATTCCCCTTTTTGTTTAAAAAACAAAACAAAACAAAACAAACAAAACAAAACAAAAACACGGTTCAGAATCAGATACGTGCGTTGGATCTTGACTACATACTCAAAATCGCAAATCAAATTCAGAGGTTCCTTAAATTTAGCAAATGGTACATATATGACAAAAGGATCATGGCCTTAAATTCATTCCCTGCATTTTCTTGATCAGAGTGACAATTGGTATATTAGTCTGTTAGCATTCTCATCATACTGTCCCACAATAGCCACAGGTTGTTTCACAGACAAATCTGTAAGTCCAATCAAATGCAGTCATCCTGTAAAGCTGTCATAAATTCATTCCTCAAAGTTTCTAACTCCATTTTGGCTGTCATATTTATTGGATATTGTTTTCCCTTACCGGATTGAAGTCCTGTTTCAGATTTCTCAGTGTAGTATTTGCTTTATCAAAAACATTGGCTGCTAAGTTCCTTGAAGATTTCTCACTTGCACAAGCAGATCTGCACCATCCAAGCACCTTCTTGTAGGATATGCAACTAAACAGAATTCTCAGAAAACGTTATTTGAGCTTACAATTTACTTAACAAATCCTGACCCAAGAGAGGTATAGGACTTTTAGGCAAATACAAGAATTCACGTATTAAAACTTTGTTCCATATCTGGCATTCCGTTTGTCTCAAAAAACGGCCTTTCTTTCGTTGTCTCCCATGCCCTCAAAAACTAGCATGGTGAATTTACTAAGAAGTCTCGTACAATTAATTACCATAGGATAAGTCTACCAACAAATTTTTGGTTTAATTGTCCAGTTTAATTAAAACTACGGGTCTGCTCAGGATGCCTTTAAACTTCACCCTCGGACGGCTCCATTCAGTATTACATCGCTGCAGTGGGGGGAGAGAGAACCCCCCTTTCACTGCTTTAAAAGCGGGCAGCCAGGTTTTTCCAGTTGTTTTTTCTTTCTGTGCAGTGTAGATATAACCAAGGTCACGCAGCTGGCATACTGGCTGGTACGAAGTAGGAGGCTCTGGGAAACTTCTCAGTTACAATGAGCTGCACACAGGCCTGGGATATTTTGCTCTTTTGTTTTCCCATTTCATTCCAGCCATAATACACTTTATATGCAATTTCAAGTAGCTCAGCAATAGTCACATTCCTTAGCTCCATTTACCTTTTACAATTTAGAGATGTCAAAAAAAACAGTATAAACCAGTATAATAAACATAAATCCATTATTCTATTGTCCTAGATCCAAATCAGTTCACATTCCAGCAACCTTTAAATACAACTTCATAACTTCATACAATACCCCAAGTTCACATCTATCATAGTATTTTAACAATTTAAATGCTTTTCTAACAATATAAGCGATTACTTTAATGTGTAAGGATGCATCCTAAGGGGGAGCAAGGTGGAATTTTAGCAGTGGAACCGGTTCCCGTTTTGTAATTATCTCCCCAAGCAAGATTCTTTTGGTACCAAATATGAATATACAAACTAAAATACTGAGCTCAGATACGAAAACCATATACCAAGTTCAAATAAGCAGATGGATCACAGTTACACCAATTTAAGACAATATCTCTTTTTTTTTTTTTTGCATTGCACCTTGAACCGCTTACTGCTCAGCCAGGTGGAGATACCTCTGGGTCTCCCTGACAAAATGGGTCAGTGCGCGCTGGAGGCCCATTTGGCATCCGCCCCCCCCCGCAGCAAGCTGGACTGGGCAAGGCCTTTTTTTTTTATAGTGTCTCATCTGGTGTGCTACAACTGTTATTCTAAAACCATGATTCTTCACTTGATGTGCATACAAAAAGGCCAAATTTAGTGCACCGAGATGAGAGACAGCCTGTCACAGAGTTGCGCAAGTCTGGATATTGGAATAAAGCTAGTACTCTAGGAAAAAATATAACAGCTACTACACATAAAATCTTAACATCACGTTCACGCAGTAAGGAACTAAATTACTCATGATCTTTTATACTATCACAAAACGCACCTTTTGAGTCAACTGATTTTCATGAGTCTCTGTGAACCTACTGTACCATATAACAAAGACCTACCAAAATTGCAACATGCTTAAACAGATACCCACAAAGAAAACAGGCTAATAAGGAAAACATTGTGCAGACTTCGGCAAGTTTACTGTGACCTGTGTGTTATCAGTTAACTCTCTCTCAGCTGTCTGAAATGATTTAATGATCTCTTGTAGGGATTTATTTTGTCTTACTCTTCTCACCCTAAAACCAACATTAATTGCAACAAGGTGTTATACTTCAAGATTCTATTCCCCGGACACTTTTCCCAATCATTTAACTTATACAGCAGCCACCATTAATTACAATATTTTACAAGATCTTCTTTCCTCATATTTCCAAGTGCTTCCCTATGTTTTGAAACACCTCCCAATACCGATTTTTTATGAACACGACTGAAAACAGTAATTTCTGACCCCACGGAAAAGCACAGGGCTGCTTGCGGCGTGAGTGGGAAAAGTGGAGAGAAAGTTTTACGGTGCACTTATACCACAAAGAAACAATTCTAACAACAACCAGTAAAACAATTAACTCACATTCCTGACAAGCTGCTTGACTTTCAGAGAGGCAATAAACAGCAGCACATAATATGCACTGTAAAACTCGCAAATAACATGTTGATAGCAAACTTTAGCATTCTCTACTGCCAATTCCAAAACCAGTGCTTCCTTAACTTCTAAGTTTTATACCCTGAGTCCCCAGAAGCACCCCCTTTCCCGTCACGATTATCATGACCACATTGCCGACTGTCAGATTCACTTGCTGTTAACTGATCTAATCTGTCACACAGTTCTGTTGTCCAGTTCTATTTTCAGTGACTTCTTCTGTTCTCTCGTGGAAGTTAGAGGGTTAAAATGCAGGAAAAGCAGATTGGTAAAATTGGTAAAAGGAACTGATAGTACACTTGTTTACGACTTTAGCATTCTCAGCTTTCACAGGTTCTTTGAGTAAGTTGTCTGACACCAATCCTCTGGACTTGCTGTTCTCACCAGGGTTAGATGATGGTACAGGAGGCTAACCGTTTGGCATTGTTCCTCCCCCCGCCCCAGACTGCTGAACCATCGGGGGTGCCGAAAGCACAGCAGGGGATTGCATAGGGAGGGTATCGCAGACATAAACCGGGTGAATTTCACCGCAACTTTCAGGATACTTATCAGGCTGCAACGCTGCAAAAATTCCGGCAGCAGCAGACCGTTCAAGCTTCCATGTAGTTACTAATGATTTAGCTTCTGTATGTCCATTGCTGACTTTATCCCATAATTTCTGCTCTATACTGTCCCAAAGTTCAAGTTTTGAGTCACTAATGCTCGTAACAGTCTTTTCAGGTTTTAATTGCTTCACTGTAGTATTTATCAGTTTCCAGATGGTTACAAGGCCGAGAATATATCTTTCGCGGTGACTAATTGCCTTCCACAACACAGTTCCCATCTTTTTCCAAGTCTCTATTTGAAAAACTCCTGACAGGTCAGCAGGATACCTATTGCCTCTGCACCAAGTTAATAGTCTTTTAAGGTTCTTCGCTGATAACGCAGATATGCCCGTTTCCATCGGCGGAGCGTAAGGCTCCATTTTGCCGAGTTTCTGTGAAGCTACCGCGGCTAAATTCTTTTTCACTTTATGACGCTTAATATTATTAATTACTTCCTTCCACGGTTTCTTCAGTTTCTTAGCTGTTTTATCCTCGTCTATGACCATATCCCACAACACGTCCCCTAATTTCCTCCACTCTCCTTCATCAAACAATAAATCAGGATCCTGAAAACACCCCTTAGTTTTCCCCGTTGCTACTAGACCAGCTAGCTGTTTAACGCAACTATAATTAACCCCTCGCTTTTCTAAAAAGCTTTGTAATAAATCTAGGGCTACTTCTAAATCCATTTTTCTGTTATTCATCATTTTAACCCGTTTCTCCGTTATTCATCACTTTTAATCCATTTCTCTGTTATCTGTCACTTTTAATCCGTTTCTCTATTATCTATCACTTTTAATCCGTTTCTCTGTTATCTATCACTTTTAATCCGTTTCTCTATTATCTATCACTTTTAATCCGTTTCTCTGTTATCTATTTCTCCGTTATTCATCATTTTTAATCTATTTCTCCGTTATTCATCATTATAGTACGGTACCTCTTGCTAAATTAAGAGACCTCTTGCAGCCCTTGTTTCCTGTAGCCCAGCACTGGCGAACTTCAGTCGGTTCAGGCTTCGGAGTCGACACACCGCAGCACAGTGTTCGGTCGCTCTTGCCCGCCGGTCGCTGCTTTCCCGGCGCCTTTTGCTTCTATCCGCCGCTTCGGATCGCCGGTTCGGGCGCCAATTGCAGAGAAAAGTCCCATCAGAGTTCCAGACCCGAGCGGACGGAGGAAGAAATGCAGCCGACTCAATATGAGTGATAAAGCATACTTCAACTTTATTGCCCGAGATGGCGTGCATTTATACCAAATACCATAATTATGCATACTTGTCTCTATCTAATAGGCTAAGCACATTTACTTACTCCACCTACTTGGGTTTAGCTAGCTATGCGCATCCCACATTCTTCTGACTCTTATCTCTTCAAAAATATCCTGACCCTGCTTTAGTCAGTACTTTTCCGTTCCCCCCTTTCCCACGGCCTAATAGACAAGCTAACTAAGGCCTACTTATGTCAACTAAAATGGGCTCTGCTCGTACAGTTGCTTGGTGGACTCATGTCTGTGCTCCTTGAGCCAATCCCCGACATTCCCTCATCCAAGTCATCGATGAATATATTGAAAGTTGACATAGGGGAGAGGGCCATCCCGGAAATGTCCCCTTTAGGCAGGAAAACGGGGCAGGGAACATTTCAGCGTGATGCCAGGTTGTGCTGGGCAGGGGAGCTCCGGCCTGTGTGTCTGCACTGTTGAGCAGTTTACGAAGATGTTTTAAAAGAGTCTGGTGACTGCAAGAAGATCCCCACTAGACAATGCGGTGTTTCTTTTTGTTGCGGATGGATTCAGACCCATGCCTCTCTGAAAGCTAAGCGAAGGGACCAGGGCAGGGGAGGCACTGGGAGTTGCAGGGAGAGGTTTTAAAGTTGGTGTAAGGGATGGGACGGTCCAGGTACAGTCCCGTTTTGCCATGTAACTAGCGGTGCAGCTACGGTATTTTACCTGTATTTTCGCCACATTTTTAGTTGTTCACGTACCTTATTTTACCTGAACATTCACCACATTTTTAGCAGCGCACGTGTCTTTTTTCACCTGTATATTCGCCACATCTTTATTGATGCAGCTGCCGTATTTTACCTGTATATTTGCCCCTTTTTTAGCAGTGCGTGTCCTGTGTTTTACCCGTATATTCGCCACATTTCTAGCGGTGTAACTTTACTTTACCTGGATGTTCGCCACATTTTTAGCGCTACAGCTACCGTATTTTACCTGTATATTCGCTACCTTTTTCAGCGGTGCAGTTACCATATTAAACCCATATATTCGCCAGTTTTTTATTGGTGCAGCTGTCTTATTTTACCGGAATATTCACCACATTTTTAGCAGTGTGTATGGGGATATAGTGGAAGATTTGGTGAGGAGGTTAGTTAAATGTAAATACGCTCAAGTGACTTGCACCTGTCTGTAGAAAAAGCACATAGGTCACACTAATTGTTTTACTGACCTTGTGTGCTTGATGAGTAGAACCTCTGTGTTAGATAACGTAGGCCTGTGAGAAACTCTAGGCACCTTATCACTATGTCTGAGATTCCTGCTTTGTTTTGAGCAAGAGCGGGAGGCTGCGCCTGCCTGAAGCCTTGAAATACAGGCGAGGTCAGCAGGCCCAGTGATCTTCCAGCAGGGCTGAATTCACCAGCGCCTGCGTCCCCGCTTGTGTCACCTCTGCCTGGGAGCTTAGGTGTGGCTTCGGAGATCCCCCAGTAGAGAGGTAACTAAAATAAAACTTGCTCTTTGCAATGCATTCGTGGCCTGTGGCTCTTCTTGCGACGTGCCTGCGTACGTGTACGCACAGTGCATGTACCGTATTTTACCTGTAAATTCACCACATCTTTTGTGGTGTAACTACCGTATTTTACCTGTATATTCGCCACAATTTTAGCGGTTTACGTACCCTATTTTACCTGTGTATTCGCCATATTTCCAGCGGTGCAGCTGCTGTATGTTACCACTATATTCGCCAGTTTTTTATTGGTACAGCTACCGTATTTTACCTGTATATTTGCCACTTTTTTTGTAGTGCGTGTCCTATATTTTACTAGCATATTCTCCATGTTTTTATCGGTGGAAGTACCGTATTTTAGCTGTATATTTGTTATAGTTGAACTGTTTTTTTGTAAGCTGTATTCGGTTTTGTAAACTATGTCCAAGATTCTTACCTCATCTTGAAGCTTTGCAGGTTGTATTCAGGTTCTTATCTTAGTTTGAGAATAGAGAGCTGAAAGTTAGTCCTTATCTTATCTTGAAAGTGTAGGATGTGCATCCAAGAGTCTCACAGGATTCTATAATGAGCATATGGATAGTGCGCATGTGCTGTGACAAGAGGTGAAAAGCACACGAGTGAAGAAGACTACTTACTTCATCCTGAAGACCACCTAAACGACCACCAGAGGACACTGCGCATGCTTAGAGTAGTTCCAAAGATGTCGTAATTGATATTGCGAAATAGTTGTGGAATCTAATGAATATGCAATACATATGTTGTAAACCTAATGAATATGTATGTGACCAAATTGTATAAATGTAGTGGAGTTCAAATCAGTGGTTGAAACCAGCTTTGGGTGCGAACCCCTGGTTTCCCAGTGCTGAAATAAAAGCACCGCATATAACTACGTTCGTGGTTATGTGTTTTCGCTTGCTAACATTTTTGGCGACCCAGGTGGGACCTCATGGGCACTGCTGAAGCGAATCGCGTCTCGATCCCACTCCGGCTAGCACCGAGGTATTCTTAGGGAGCGCATCGGACGCGACCGACCCTCCGCTGCTCTCGACGGACCTCTGATTGGTAAGAAGGTGCTTTTATTATTTGGGTTTCGGGTACCTAATATTTGGTTTGGTTTGGTTTGGTAGCCTGCCGGTCAGACGCGGCGAAAGCCATGCTCGGTTGGGCAGGGAGCTCCCGAGGTACAGCCTAGGCGCCGTCCGTCAGACAGAGGAAAACCTCTGTAGGTTCGGCATTTGGTTTGGTTTGTGTATTTGTTTTGGTTTGGTTTGTGTATTTTTGTGCACCGGATAAAGAATCCTGTTTTTGGGATAACAGTTGTAGCACACCAGATGAGACACTAATAAAAGCCTTGCCCAGTCCAGCTCACTGCGGCAGCGGTGGGGGGAGGGTGCCAATGGGGCTCCAGCGCGCACTGACCTGTTTTGTCAGGGAGAGCCAGCGGTGCCTCCACCTGGCTGAGCAGTGAGCGGTTCAAAGGTGCAATGCTAAAATTGAGATATTGGCTTGAAGAAGTGTAATTGTGATCTGTTCGCATATTTGAACTTGGTATTTGGTTTGCGTGTCTGAGCTCAGTATTTTAGTTTGTATATTTATATTTGGTACCAAAAGAATTTCTTTGGGGAGATAATTACAAGATGAGAACCAGTTCTGTTACTAAAGTACCACCTTGCTCCCCCTTCAGATGCATCTGTACACATGAGAGTAAATTAGTGGGGGAAGTGATTTGAATGTGAAATTCTGAGTTAGCTGTATTGCAGTTAGTGTTGTTCTGTGGATAGATTGATTTGGATCTAAAATTAATGTAAGGGATTGATGCTTAATATGCTGTCTATTGACATCTGTAAGAAATTACAAAAGGTAGGAGCTGAGGGACCTAACTATTGCTCAGCTAATTGGAATTGCAGAATTGCATATAAAGTTTATAGTCGCAGGAATTAAATGAAGAGAGAAAAAGGGCAAGAGGAGCCCAAGCCTATGCCCAGCAGCTTCCCTGCGGCGAAAGAAAAAAAAAAAAAAAAAAAAAAAAAAAGCTGACTGCCTCTCCTCCGGGCTCGCCGCCCGCGAGGGATGAAGCGGGGAGGGGCAGAAGTAGGAATTCGGCCAGTAATAGAGAAATTCCTGCAAATAGGGTTATTAAAGGAATGTGAGTCCAGTTATAACACCCCTATGTTGCCTGTCCGCAAGCCAGATGGGTCATATTGGGTGGTTCAGGACTTATGAGCTATAAACAAAATAGCTGAGGACCTCTACCCAGTGGTAGCAGACCCATACACCCTTCTGAGAGTATTAACACCTAATTTGACTTGGTTTATCATTTTAGATTTAAAAGATGCTTTCTTTTGCCCCCCTCTCCATGAAGCTAGCCAGACAATACATGCATTTGAATGAGAGAACCCTAAAAATAAATGTAAAACCCAGCTCACATGGACGGTGTTGCCACAAAGATTCACGAATAGCCCGACAATATTTGGAAATCAGCTTGCTAAAGATTTTGAATCCTGGGAAGCCTCGTCTGATGAGGGACAGATGCTACAATATGTGGATGACATTTTAATCGCTACTAGAACCAAGGAGATGTGCATGACCTGGACCGTATGGACCAGAAACACCTGCAATGGAATAAGGAAGCCACACGAGCCTTTAAAGAACTTAAAAAGGCTTTGATGTCAGCCCCTGCTCTAGGACTCCAATATGTGAGTAAACCATTTTTCCTATTCTTTCACGAGAAACAGGGAATAGCCTTGGGTATATTGGCACAGGATCTTGGCCCATATCAACGAGCAGTGGCCTATTTCTCCGAACAGTTAGGCGCAACTGCAAAGGGGTGGCCTGGATGCCTGCAGGCAGTTGCCGCAGTGGTACTGAATATACAGGAGGCCTGGAGATTTACCATGGGTCAGAAAATGACTGTGCTAGCATCCCACACAGTGTCTAACAAGATGGTGTAGAAATTATCGTCACTAACATTGTCAACCCAGCTTCTTTCCTCAGTGGTAACTTTGGAGAACCAGTTCATCATGACTGCCTGGAGACCATCGAAGCAACATAATCCAATCGACCAGATCTAAAAGACATTCCTATTGAAAACTCTGAAAACGGAAGCAGCTAACCGTGAGGCTTGTGCATGTGCACAGAGCAATTTGGAAAGAAAAGGGACTTTTGAACTCTCAAGGCAAACATATCAAACGTGCGGAGGAGATATTGAAACTACCGGAAGCAGTTCAACTTCCTAAGAAAATGGCAACCATGCATATTAAGGCACACCAGAAAGTGAGCTCGGAACCAGAAAAGGCTGGCGGACAGAGAGGCAAAACAAACGGCTAAGCAAAAGGTAAAAACAGAAAGTGCTCTAGTCCTTGGCGGGCAGGTCTCTTTAAAAGGTAAGCCAGAGTATACCAAAGAGAATCGAAACTCATCATAGATTTAGAGGAATCATATAATAAGGAAGGGTGGGTTCACATCCCCCAGGGAAAACTTATTGTCCCCTTTCACCTAGTTTGGCCTTTAGTAAGGGAAGAACATAAGAAAGGATTTTGGGGAGTAGAACCACTATGCAAACATTTGATTAGGGAAAAAGGAGCTAGAAATTTGTATATCACTGTAAAACAGGTGACAGCAGTGTGATCTTTGCCTCCAGACTAATCCCAAAAATATGCCCAAGCTAGAAATGGGTCAAATGGGGAAGCGGAATGCGCCTGGACCACAATGGCAAATTGAGATTTCAGAACTCCCAGGAAAAGGGGGGTACCGATATTTGTTGGTATTAACTGATACTTTTTCAGGTTGGCCAGAAGCATTCCCTACCAGGACAGCAAAAGTTTAGGAGGTGACTAGAACATTGATCCATGAAATAACACCAAGGTTTGGAGTTCCAGCTGTTATATCCTCTGATAGAGGGCCACATTTTATTTATGTGTATGTGAAGTCTTTTGCAGAGAACTTTGGAATCATAATAGGAAGGTCCGTTTCAAGACCTCCTGATATCCTTCATTGCTACCAATATTAGAGAACAGAATGCCTGGATTCATCATTCTAGAGTGAAGAAAGCCTGTGAAACACCATGGAGGGTAATCCGGGTGTAGGTAATTAGGGTCTGGCGGCCGGAAGATCTCGCGCTGTACGGAAAGGTAGTAGCCCCTCCCTAGACAGGTAGGAGTGTGTGATGTAAGCAAACGGAAGTGACGTTGTAAACTCAAGGTATATAAACCTGTGTTACCTGCCAATAAACGCCATTTGCCATCCACCACATTGGTGTCTGCAAGCTAATGGACCGAGCGACCTGGGGTTGGTCGCCGTGCTGTTCCTGAACCAGGTCGCTACTGCCTCCTAGAGGCAACAAGTGGTGCCGAAACCCGGGAAAATCGCTTGGACTCAGGTGAACAGCGGCCGGAGCGGTAGGACCAGCCTGGCGAGGAGGACGCTTCCGGAGCCGCGAGGAGGATGGAAGCCCTCGTGAAGGTCATATCTCAATTACATAAGCAATGGGGTATTGATTGTAAGCCTAAAGACTTTACTCTCGCAGTTGCGAGGCTTTTGCAAATCGGGGTCATTGACCAGCCGGTGGATATTCTCCACCCTGAGGCGTGGGACAAGTGCACTAAAGCGTTTGCCGAGGAAACGACGTCCTCGGGCTGTGGGAAAAACCTTAAGTCGTGGGGGAAAGTCGTACAGGCCCTGCGGAAGGCCATGCAGGCGCAGGAGACCTGGAAGGCAGCACAGGCTTGCTTGTGGGCCACCCCGCAACTGGGGGTCGGGGCGGCTACGCAGACCCTGCACCCCCCAGATAATGATGATACTGCCGAGCCCAAAGATCTGCGAGAGGGTGAAACCCCCCCCCAATCCCCGAACCCCGACCCGCTCACGGAGGCGCAGGAGTGAGCTAAATCCTTTTGGGGCGGGTTAGTTGAGGAAGCCAGGTGCGCCGCTGAGAAACCAGGGTCTGAGGAAGTCTGGACGAGACCCCCGCCATATGCCCCCCAAGATGGCCCCCAACGCGTGGGCGGGGGGGCGGGACGAAGATGCTCTTGGCGGGAATGTGGAGGTAGTTTTGGACCTGGCTGGCGTGCGCGAGCGGGTGGAAGAGAACAATAGAGAAAATAGCTTTGGGGGCAGTGGAGGCATGGACAAGGGGCGGAGAGCCGACCAAGGTGTTCATCTGGAGAGGTGCCACTGGGGGATGGACACCTCCCCGAGCAGAAGGCGGGGCGAGCCAAGAGGGAGGGAACGGCCCGCCCACAAAGGTAGTGGGCGGGGCCGGAGCAGAGAGCAGCCCGCCCACAAGGGTGGTGGGCTGGGCCGGAACTCGGAAGTAACCGGTCAGTCAAGTTCCGGTTCCAGATCAGATACAGAAGTGACTGATCAGTCGAGTTCCGACTCCGATTCAGATACGGATTCATATTCGGAGGAGGAAATGGGGACAAACAGAATTAAAAGCAAAAATATCCCCTTCTGAAATAAAGCGGAACCGCGAGGGGAAAAAATTCCTCTTACGGATTGGAGGAAGATTAAGATAGCGTGTGCCAACTGGGCCCCATCGGCCGTGCTGGCATTCCCGGTCCGTGTGTCGGACGGGGGACAAAGGGTTCACACACCGATAAACCCTAAGGATATACAAGCGATTGTTAAAGCCATCGCAGATAAAGGGCTTAATTCTGCCATGGTCTCCACCCTCATAGACGGTGTTTTTGGGGGAGACAACATGCTCCCGTTTGATATTAAACAAGCCTGTAGGCTGTTCTTTGACTGAGCAGGGATGATCGTTTTTAAACAAGAATGGGAGGACAACTGTACGAAACAACTGGCCCAAGTAACTGGGGCGGATCACCCGCTACATGGTTCTAACCTGCAGCGGCTAATGGGCTCGGATCCAACAATGATCACCCCCCAGTTACAGGCCCAGGGCTTGCGGGCCCAAGAAGTCACGGCAACTACACGTGCAGCCAGAGAGGCTATTCACACAGCCTGTAGAATTATTGCCAAACCATCGCCATGGTCAACAATAAAACAAAGTGAAAGCGAGAGCTTCACGCAATTTGTAGATCGCCTCCAGGCAGCGATCGACTCCTCGACACTGCCTTCGGAGGCAAAGGGCCCAGTCGCAGCAGAATGCCTACACCAGCAGTGCAATTCAACGACCAAAGATATTTTGCGATCACTGCCAGCAGGGTCCAGCATCGCGGACATGATTAAACATGTTGCGAAAGAAGAGCACCTAGCCCCGATCCAGGCATCTGTTCGCACCGCAATAACTAACATGATGGTATGTTTTAAATGTGGCCAGGCAGGCCATGTCACAGCAAATTGCCCTCAGTTGGGGGATCCGTCAAATCCGTCAACAGCGCTCCCCTCACACCAAAACCGACCCAAAGGACCGTGCTGGGCCTGTGAAAAGAGGGGGCACTTCGCCAGGGAATGCAGATCTAAGACCCAGGGAAACGGGTGGGGGAGAGGGCAATTGGGCCATGCACAGCCCTCTCCCACTTGGGATATGAGGCGGCCCAATTACGCCAACCCCACATGGAGTGCGGTGCTCCCGAACCCAGTGCTTCCAAACCCGGTGCCCCAAAAACCGGTTCCCCCGAATCCACTGCCCCCTCAAGAGGTGACCAACCTTACAGCACAACCGGCTGTCCAGCCAAACCTGCCTTCATCTCAGGGACAGCAAGCACCACCCCCTGGGGGCGAGACCCCAGGGTGGCTCTGGCCGTAACGTGTGATAGCCCGCCAGTGGTGTGGGGGATCTGCTCCCTTTATAATACCCCAAATAGCACCACCATTAGCGTCCCCTTCTTGATCGATACCGGAGCAGACGTTACAGTTATCCCTGAGGCAAACTGGCCTCCGTGTTGGGAACTGGAAGATGCTCCAATGGTGGGTGGAGTTGGGGGACTAACCTGAGCTCGGAAGAGTGTTCAATTGGTTGCAATCACAATTCACACAGAAAAGGGACCGGAAAAAAACATTATTCTCTTCCCGTATGTCTTGCCAGGAGTCCCACCCCTGTTGGGAAGGGACGCTTTAGCCCTATTGAAAACCAGGGTGACAAATTTACTGTGAGGGCCACTGCCGCATACCCACTTCCACCGATCAAACTGACATGGAAATCGTCCGATCCAGTGTGGGTCGAGCAGTGGCCCCTATCAAAGCCTCGAATGGATGCTCTTCTCGAGTTAGTCGACCGCGAACTGCAACGGGGTCACATAGAGCCTTCTACCAGCCCTTGGAACACTCCTGTTTTTGTAATACCCAAGCGAACCGGTGAAGGGTTTCGTCTCCTCCATGATCTGCGTGAAGTAAACAAGACAATTCAACCAATGGGTTCTGTTCAAACGTTGCTGCCCATGAACTCTATGATACCAGAGGGGCAACCTTGTGCCGTTCTTGATATTAAAGACTGTTTTTTCTCAATACCTTCACATGAAGAAGACAAGGAACGGTTTGCTTTCTCTATCGTGTTTCCAAACAGTCAACGTCCTAACCTACGCTTCCAGTGGAAAGTGCTGCCTCAAGGAATGATCAACTCGCCTACCATCTGCCAGATCACGGTGGATCGGGCGCTGACACCAGTTTGGCGCAGTGACCCGACCACGACAATCATTCAATACATGGATGACATCCTTATCGCCACATTTTTAGTGCTGAAGCTACCATGTTTTTCCTGTATGTTCATCACACTTTTAGCGGTACAACTACCGTATTTTACCTGTATATTCGCCACAATTTCAGTGGTTCCTGTACTGTATTTTACCTGTACCTTCGTGAAATTTTTAGCAGTTTAGGTCCCGTATATTGCCTGTATACCCGCCACATATTTTGCGGTGCAGGTAACGTATTTTACCTGTATGTTTTCACATTTTTAGCAGTGTGTTTACCGTATATTTCCTGTATATTCGACAAAATTTTAGCCATGCAGCTACCGTGTTTTACCTGTATGTTCTTCACATTTTAAGCCATGCAGCTTTTTCACCTGTATATTCACCAGTTTTTTACCTGTATATTTTACCAGTATATTCACCAGTTTTTTATTGGTTCAGCTACCGTATTTTACCTGTATATTTGCCGCATTTTTAGTAGTGCGTTTCCCGTATTTTGCTAGTATCGTCTCCCCATTTTTATCGGTGGAAGTAGCATATTTTAGCTGTATATTCATCACAGTTTTAGTGGTGCAGTTACCATAGTTTACCTGTATATTCCCCACTTCTTTATTGGTGCAGCTACGGTATTTTACCCGTATGTTCACCACATTTTTAGTAGTGCGTGTACAGTATTTTACCTGTATAGTCACCACGTTTGATAGCGGTGCAACTGCCGTATATTACCTTTATATTCATCACAGTTTTAGCGGTGCAGGTACCATATTTTTCCTATACATTCACCATATTTTTAGCGGTGCAGCTCCTGTATATTACCTGTATATTTTTACATTTTTAGTGGTGAAGGTGCTGTATTTTTCCTGTATATTCACCACCTTTTCAGCGGTGCAGCTGCCATATTTTACCCATATGTTTGCCACATTTCTGGCGGTGTAGCTTCCGTGTTTTTCTGGGACGTTCGGCACACTTTTAGCACTACAGCTACCATTATATGCCTGTATATTCGTCACAATTTTAGTGGTTAATGTACCATATTTTTCCTGTATATTCTCTGAATTTTTAGCGGTGCAGCTTCTGTATATTACCCGCATATTTTCACATTTTTAGTCTTGCAGTTACCGTATTTTACCTGTATATTCCCCAGTTTTTATTGGTGCAGCTACCGTATATTACCTGTATATTCGCCGTATTTTTAGTGGTGCAGCTATCCTGTTTTACTTGTATATTTTCATATTTTTAGCGGTGGAAGTACCGTATGTTATCTGTGTGTTCGCCACAGTTTTAGCTTTACGGCTGCTGTATTTTACCTGTGTTTTTGTCACATTTTTAGTGGTTCACGTACCATATTTTACCAGTTTATTTGCCACATTCACGTACCGTACTTGTTGAATGATCTTTTTCAGAAGAAGAAGATGATGATGATGCACACCAAAAAGCGACAGAGGAGGTGAACTGAATGCAGTAAGAAGGTTAGTTAGCATGCGGTGTCAGAGAGGAAGATGGGGAATCCTTGGGAGCCAGCACGATCCCTGGGGAGGAATAAGGAGCTGAAAGGAGCCGACGAGGAGCCCTGAGGATGACTGGGGGAACTGAGGCACGACCTGGGGAGCTGAGATGAGTTTTGGGGGACCGTGGCCCTTGGGAGAATGGAGGAGACCTGGGGAGGACTGGAGAGTCTTGGGGAATGGAAGTGAGTCCCTGGGAGAAGGGGGCATTCCTGGGGAATACAGACAAGCCCTGGGGGACCCATGGAGAGCATTGCAGAGTCCTGGGGAGACCAAGGCAGATCAAGTGAGGCCTTGGGAGCCCTGGGGAAATGAGACAAGCCCTGGGGAGAACTTGGGTGCCTTGAGGAATCAAGGCGAGCCCTGGGGAGGACTGGATCTCAAGGGAGCCGTAGGGAGATGAGGCCCTACCTAGGGAGGGAGGGTCTGGGGAGTCCTGGAAGATGAGGGGAGGCCTTGGGAGTCCTGGAGAGGCAAGGCAAGCCCTAGTTTACTTTTTAGAAGAGATTCTTATGGAATCTAAGTCTGCTCTGTCCTTCAGTCCTTCCCAGAACATAGTTCTGGTAGAAGTTAGGTAGGATGTGTGGTCTTGCTAGAAATTCAATGTAATGCAATAGCATTTTGATTATTTTTTTTAAGGAAATGTAAGTACACAATTTCAATAATAATAATATAGTTACTGCATTTAATGAGCTAGCTTTTTATACAGCTTAGTATGATATCTTTTTCTCTCTCTGCCCTAGAAAACTGAAATTTAAATCCTTACTCAGTCACATTGCAGATGTGATAGATGTAGTTGTAGGAAAAGGGCAGGTGTTGTCATTTCCAGTAAAGGTCCAGGTGATTGGGGTAAGGGGGTGGGGGGGAGGAGGCCTTGGCGATATGATCCACAGCTTCTCATGAGGGAGCTCATTTTGCTCCTGGGCTGCTTTGCTGTTGGTGTTCTGCTGTTCCTTTGTTCCTGCAGTAGTTTGCAGGTTCTGAGCTGGAGAAGCAGAGGTGTCTATTTGAGGTAAGAGCTTCAGAACCAAGCCAGGTTCAGTAGCATATATGACAGAAAGGATGCTTGTCAGTGGGCTTGGTTTGGCTTTTGCTTTGCTTAGTATGTGTGGTATGTTTTGTTGTTGTTTTTATTTTTTATTTAATTGTTTTATATCCCTTTATTGCAGATATTGAAGACGCACCTGGCAATTACAGGAAGGTCCCCCTTGGCCCATGTGGTGTTTTCCTTTGTTGAGGATGGGTATAGTCCCTTAGCCCTCTGAAAGCTAAGTGGAGGGACAGGGGCTGGGGGGACTAGGAATTGCAGGAAGAGGTTTAAAGTTCACAGAATCACAGGATGTTAGGGATTGGAAGGGACCGTGAAAGATCATCTAGTCCAAGCCCCCCCACCAGAGCAGGAACACCTAGATGAGGTTACACAGGAAGGTGTCCAGGCAGGTCTTGAATGCCTCCAGAGTAGGAGACTCCACAAGCTCCCTGGGCAGCCTGTTCCAGTGTTCTGTCACCCTTGCTGAGAAGAAGTTTCTTCTCAAATTTAAGTGGAACCTTTTGTGTTCCAGTTTGTACCCATTACCCCTTGTCCTATCATTGGTTGTCACCGAGAAGAGCCTGGCTCCATCCTCGTGACACTCACCCTTTATCTATCTGTACACATGAATGAGGTCACCCCTCAGTCTCCTCTTCTCCAAACTAAAGAGACCCAGCTCCCTCAGCCTTTCCTCATAAGGGCGTTGCTGCACTCCCTTAATCATCTTTGTTGCCCTACGCTGGACTCTCTCCAGCAGTTCCTTGTCCTTCTTGAACTGAGGGGCCCAGAACTGGACACAATATTCCAGATGGGGTCTCGCCAGGGCAGAGTAGAGGGGAAGGAGAACCTCTCTGGACCTACTAACCACTCCCCTTCTAATATACTCCAGGATGCCCTTGGCCTTCCTGGCCACGAGGGCACTGCGCTGGCTCATGGTCATCCTGCTGTCCACCAAGACCCTCAGGTCCCTTTCCCCTACACTGCCCTCTAATAGGTCATTCCCCAACCTATACTGGAACCTGGGGTTGTTCCTACCCAGATGAAAGACTCTACACTTTGCCTTGTTATATTTCATTAATTTTTTCCCTGTCCAGGTGTCACTGGATGGCAGCACAGCCTTCTGGCGTATCAGCCACTCCTCTGAGCTTTGTGTCATCAGCAGACTTGCTGATAGTACACTCTCTTCCCTCATCCAAGTCATTGATGAATATATTGAAAGTTGACATGGGGAGAGGGCCATCCCGGAACAGTCCCCTTTAGGCAGGAAAACGGGGCAGGGAACATTTCAGCATGATGCCAGGTTGTGCTGGGCAGGGCTGCTCCAGCCTGTGTGTCTGCACTGTTGAGTAGTTTACGAAGCCTGCCTTGCGCCTGTTAGACGATGCTGGTGCTTGTTGTGCTCCAGGGGCAGGGCAGTCTTCTCAGGTGCATTCCTGCGCTCTGGAATGCCAGTGCTGATTGGCCTAGTGCCAATTGGGAGCCGGTGTTCTTGCTTAATGAGCCGAAAGCTTGGATGGGTCTTGCGCCTTGGACTTTTCCAGTCGACTGTGTTTTACGGTGTCGTTCTGGGCTGCGTTGGCAGCTCTGCTTTCTAGCCATCCAGATTAAGGGACTGCGTGCACGTGCGCGTTTGGCTTGGAACAGCTCTGCCTGGAGGCATTAAGTCATGGCTGGTGGAATAGCGCTAAGCGTCCGTGGTTGTTAATAGGTTGATATGCATAGATTGTGTAGGCTAAGGTTGTGCAGTTATTTGGGATGGAGCAGCTGTGGGCAGGGAGTCTGGGCAGTCGCTTCCGCAGCATTTTATGAAAAGGATCGGAGCCTTCTGGGAGGGGCTGTTGGGTGGGATGGAAGGCTGTTTAATCTGTAAGGTGTTAAGGCTTGTATGGGTGGGTCTTAATGTTTGGACTGTTTTTTGAATGGCAGGCTGTAGCTAGACTCCAGGCGGTGTTTCTAACTGGAAAGCAGACCTCTGGAATGGTTGATCTCTTGATTGTCAGCATCCGGGTGACTTGTTTGATGCACGTTTTTTCAGAGGCCAGGGGACAACATGTGCACAAAAGAGCGACAGAGGAGGTGGGTGGAGCACTGTAAGAAGGTGGGTTGGTGAGCTGTGTCAGAGGGAAGGTGTGCCAGGTGCCTCTGTATAAATTTGCTTGATTGCTTCACACCTATTAAAACAATGAGGAAATGTGGGTATCAGCCCTGCAGCTATTTGGAGGAGGTGAGCATTGAGTGCAGGGCTGAAGCAGCAGCAGCTTGTTTTTAGGGGTTGTGTTGCTGGTGCAGGTATGAGCATCCTTTGGTTGTGTTTCACAGATGGTGCCTGAGCCTCCACGTGGTTGAGGTGGCAGCCCAAAGGGCTGGGGCCAAATGGGGCAGCAGCCAAGGTAAAGGAGCGGGAGGTGAGACTGGCTGGGGGCAAGCTGTGCTTTTTGGCAGTGTTTGAGGATGTGCCTTTGTTTTGTTTTTGCAGGTGCTGGACACAAGCCCAGAGGGGTGAAGGCACACACCAACCAGCCGCTGAGAAGGTGGGGCGCTGCTCATTGTTAAGGAGCACGGCCTTTTCTGGTGAATTAGTGAAGCGTTTCCTTCTTGCTTTGCAGGCCGCCTTTGGAATCAGATGAGCACTTGCGTTGAGCTGGGCTAGAGGTGAGAAGGAGCGTGGGGCTGGGGGCTAACCCTCAGCTCCAAAGAGGTATTTGATTTCCTTTTAGGGGAGCTCACTCTAGAAGAATTTATCCACAGTGTGGAAAGAGATGAGGACCTAATGGAATTGATTCTGAGAAGTTTTGACCTTTCCAACATGCTCAAGGTCATACAGAGCGGCAGGTGCCACAGTGTCTGAAGGATCCAGTGATGCAGGTGGCATCTGTGTCATCAGTTGAAGGAAGATAATATTTGAAATGTTCAGAGAGCTTTAAATTGTCCAAGCTTGCCAAGGCAACACCAGGTGGCCTGCTCCAGGAGTAACAATTTTCACTCTTGACTCTGTAGCTCTCCTGTTCTTTATTTCCCTCATTAATGACTGTAGCAGCCACAGAACACAAACCTTTGCCCACATATAACAGGCAAGTTTTTTGATGCAGTACAAGTAACTCACTTGGTCTCCATGAACGCTGTTCAGAGTAAACAGTAAAATAATGAAAGTACCACTAAATGCAACCTTTATAGAAAACACGGATTTAACAAATTTCTTCTTTTAAGTACAGGCTCTTTAATCTACTATCTGAAGTGTGGACACAAACTTCTAGGAAGGACTGCATTCTATCTGGATCAATTAAGAATGAAGCCTGGTTTGCATGAAATTAACATTTGCTCTAAGTTCTTAAAATTGGAGTAGGTTCTCTGGGAAGTTATGCTAGGGAAGATATATTTAACTGAAGATTTTAATTATGAACATTATTGGTTTTGTGTGGTTCCCCCCACTAAAAACAGTGAGTATCCTAGAGAGTTGGCATAAAACCAGGATGTCTTCTATTAAGTCAAGACTCTTTGGATAAGATAATCTATGGCACTTATTTTCTTAAACACTTTACCTGCATTCCTTTCACTTCCTCTGTTACACTGCAATTAGAAACAGGAAAGGAAGAAACATCAGAATATTAGAATATTAATGGATGCCTTTGTTTACTTTGGTACATCTCACAACTAGGCACTTCCTAAATAATAATTCCATTTCCATCAGGTTTCCCACGGCCTGATGAGAAAAGCCACAAATACTATATGTGTTAAAAGTTATCTGATCACTTACTTCTTGTCATACTATTGCTGTTAAAATCGCTACAAGAATGTAAGCTTTAGCTACCTTGGCCCAGGCTAAGACAGATAATTCCTCTTACAGTCCTTAATGTATTTAGTCTGTAAAGTTGTGCAGCAAGGATTAGTAGATGATGCACAAGGTATTACCCAGGAGTGGAAAAGGAAAGGGAAATACAGCCCCTTTGCTCTCTCCATTAGCTACTCTCTTGTTTCCCAAGACTGAATTTTACCCCTTGTCCCCTCACTCTGTGGGGTTCCAAACAGCTTCTGTGTTAACTCCCAAGGCACACCACATAACTTAGCTTTTTAGGCAGATATTAGGAATGTAGCAACAAGGTGACTTTTTGCAGTTATTGCAGAAACACTGAGATTTAGAATAAATTCACTGTTGAGTTCTTATGAGGGAGTTCAGGAAAAAGAAGTAACTGCTTGCTTAATGTAAGTACTCAGAATAAAAAAAATACAGATCACACAACAGTAATGGCTTTAGTCTGGCAGAGACAGCAAGTGCTGAGACTGCAAAGATACTTTAATTACTTCAGCATTATTTTGCAGGGGAAAGAAAAGAAAAAAAAAGAAAAAATCTAATAATGAAACCAGTAAGCCCTCTGGAATTGAAGAGCTGATTACCCCTGAACCAAGATAAATTGATTCAATGCTTGTTAACTTCAATGACAATATTCTGATGAGATCCAAAAGTACACATGTAAAAAAAAAAAAAATATGAGATGGCACAGCGAGATTTGAATTTATTCCTATAGATGATATATATGAAGGAAAAAGAAACATTACTAAAAACTGCATAGTAGGACTACATTAAGAGCTACCTCAAGTACTTCCTCCTGCCATTTTCTAAGGTCCTCGGTTGACACATCTTCCCATGATTTTGGTCCTAGAAATAACAGGAGAGATGAGTATAAACACAGCTTTTCTTATAGCACTATATATACACCCAGTATCATTCTAACAAACATAAACATTTAGGAAGAACGTATTACATAGTAACAACACATTATCAAATCTGAACAGCCTCCAAAACAATTGTAGAAGCAAAACCTCATGGGTAAACAAGCCAAGAGAAAATTGTACTTCTAAGTTAATTGAGAAGTCAGGCAAAACAAAACAAAAACAACGTTAGTTAAAGCCATAGTTAAGGCTTGACAGGACTGAGATCCATATTAGTTCCATACTGAGTAGAGGTTAGTAAACCAGAAGTATAAGCCAGTCTATACAAATCAACGGTTGTGAATTACAGTGCTGTATGCCACCCTCTCCTTCTCTTGATGGACAACGTATACAAAATGCTATGAAATGCAATTTTCCCAGTCTGTAAAAGCCTTTAAAAGGTAAATCATATTTGGTGCAATGATTAGATAAGGCTTGGTACTGTGGTAGTACATCACGTGTACGTGTGGTAAGTTCTACTTTACAAGAATTGATAAAGTAACTTACAAAACATAATCATCACTTCAGTGATAATAACAACTGGAAGAACATTTCATTTCCCTGTAAAGCCACCAGGACGCTGAGTCATTAGTCCTACTAAAACCCCAAGCGAAGTATTTTAGAACAACAGGGGTTTTTTTTTTTTCCCCAATAAACTCTGCATAAGCATTGTCAACTCTATAATGGATCAACATTTATAATGAAACACTGGAAAAATATGACATAGCACAATGTGGTACAGATTTATGCTAACCACTGAAACATTCAATGAAAAGTTAAAGAGACTATCCACCCAGTTCCCCCTGGCATTTGACATAAGAGAAACTTATCAGAGCAGCTTTCAGAATACTAAGCGGAAAGGAAATTGCACAGTCCATTCATGTGTATCAACTTCCTGCTAATACCTCCATTCACAGAATGTTAGGGATTGGAAAGAACCTCAAAAGATAATCTAGTCCAATCCCCCTGCCGGAGCAGGAACACCTAGATGAGGTTACACAGGAAGGTGTCAATCCTTTGTTTCCTCTCAGTCTTCTTCACTTTGATTCTTCTTCTTACAAGTCATCTAAATATTAACCATTGTTATCCTGAACTTTGCTAATAACTCTTTTCTGTTGTCTAAAACAGAGCACGCAGTAGACCAAAATGGTGCATATAAAGAAAATCTCCAGGTATTACATGCATGCCTCAAAGTTTACATATGAAAGGCCACACCAAAGTGTACAAAATTCAGCATCTTCTGCCATCAAATGTTATATAACTTCCACCGGTTGCATGTTTGACTAAGTATAAATACACAGCATGTAAATATTGAAGCTTTACGAAGTTCTTACCGTCAGGCGTACTGTAAGTGAGCGTTTCCATGGAGATAAGTAAATCATCTTCAAAAGGATGATTATACTAAATAAAAAGGACCATTAAAGATTAGAATAAATGCTTGCAGTGATGTTTTTAACATGCATTTTAAGTATTGTTTTTACACAATTTTGTTTTGACCAAAACATGAAATTATCCACGTGCTGCTCTATTGGCTGAAATTAGCAATCTCAAAACTTTAATTCCTAGAAAAAACACACATATTTTAAGCATATGTATGAGTTGTTCAATCTCAATGCATAAGCCAGTTGCTGACAAAACGAGGCTTCAGCGAGTTTTCAAAAACGCTTAAGTTACTTAATTACAGAGCTTCTAAACTCCCTCTGTCATAACTGGAAGCAGCCACTTACCAGAGACCTACAGGTCATGACATATGAAAATGTCATCCAGTCTAATGCGAGATGAGGAAAACATTCTAGAAACAGAGTCTTGTGGCTTTTTTTTAAGTTGTTGGAAACCATTGCTGAGGTACTAACAGGCTAACTCCTGTTCTTACCTCTGCTGTCAGAGTGGTTCCAAAGAATGTTTATTGATATGGTAATAGGTGCTTTGTATGTAAATATGGCCTTATATATAAATATATATATATATATATATAAATATAGCCTTGAAATAATTACGCTTTTTCTATGGATAAACAACGTTTAATCCAATTCCTTGTATTCCTTACACACGTGTTCATTAGAGCATAAGCAAAACAGCGCTGGGTGCGCGGGGGATTCACTCCACCCAACACGCACACTTTTAAGAATAAGAAATATGCTTAAATACCGTATGGTATTACATATTCATAATGACCCCAGAAACGCCTATACATATTCGTGACCTTTCCCGCCTTTTATTAAAATGAGTCTCAGATAACCATTTACATATTCCCCTCCTTGATCCTTCCCTGTTGCACCTGCGCAATGTCACTTGGTGAATTTGAGGAAGGGTCTTTAGGGGTCTTTGGATGAAGGCTCCTTCAGCTTTGTCACAGTGGACTTTTTACCTTTGGCTCATTAGGAGGAACTGGCTGGAATCCAAGCTACCAAACCGACTGGAACCAGACTGGTGCCTCCTTTTTGCTGTAAATCTTGGCTATCTTGTCTCCTCAAGGTTGCAGCTGGTGCTGTAAAACTTCTTATCTCGGCATTTAATGAAGTCCTGCTTTTTTTTTTTTTTTTTAGCACAATTAGTTACATACAGCTCTAAACTAGATATTGATTATGTGGTTTAAAATGTTAGCTTGTTAGTAGGCCCTTATTATATAGTTGCTTAACCCTTAAAATGTTAGTTCGCTCTATCAATATAACTTCCTAAACAAGTTTCATAACTTTTTACATAGAACTTAACTACCTTTCCCTTTTCCAAGTTCAGAGTCCGTGCCTCATTTGGTTATACCTGTAAACATGAAACATCTTAGCACGAATCACATTTTTCACAATTCCCCCTTTTTCTTTTTATCCTATTGATTCGTGCTTTGGCCTCAAAGTTAGCCAGCACCTGCCTAGCGGCAGCTAGGTCCAGTTTGGTGTTATCTTTTAAAATCATCAATTTATGCCCCATTCCTTTTGTTGCCATTTCAGGATCTATAGGCATAGCTGAGATTTGCATGCCTTGGACTACTGAATGTATTAACCGAATAAAGCACGGGATCATACATGGTACATCAGTAAACCCAGAAATGCGCATAATATCATGAACCCTATTTTCTTCCACCAGGCTCCCCCAAATAAGTTATCCCACCAATGGCTAGTAAGTATAGAATTCCATTTCTGTACTGGTACATGTGCAACTCGTTTTATCTCCTCTGCTATTTTCATTATAGCTTCCCCATTATCATTTATTTCCAAACAACACTCAGAAGTATTCCATTTCCCACAGACGCCCCCCTCTTCAGCTAAAAGATAATCTAAGGCTACCCGATTTTGGTACACTGCAGCCCTGGTCTGAGACAATTGTCTTGCTATAAGATTCAGTGCCTCAGCTGTCCAGTTGCTTGTTATTTCAACCACTGCTTGCAACCGGATAATTCGGTTTAGCATATATATTGGGGTACGGTATCCCCAGCTTCCATCTTGGGCCCAGGTGGCTGGATCATAGTATTCAATTATCCTTTTCGCAGGCCATTCATCAGCTTTCCAAGTTTGCGTTCCTCCTATGGGGACATTTATTAAACCCCTCTTCTCTCTGTTTAAAGTTTCGTACAGAGGTTTCCCCAGATGACTCCCTTTTTCCTTTGGTAAAAGGAAAAATGCTGGTTGAATTATCCCTATTGTACAGGACCCTCTCCACCTAGGCATTAACTCATTATAAGCTCTATTCCCACATATCCAAAATAATCCATCAGGGGCTTTCCATGGTTCGTTTATATCGGTAGAGCCAGGATTCTGCCAATATCTCCTTAAATCCCCAATTTCCTCAAAGGGGTTTGCTTTGCTTTGATTCTTCCAGCATATCGTTTCATTTCCCAGGCTACAATTTCTAGACCAATATCCATTAGGTGGACCTGGCCACCAAGTGGGAGGAATAGAAGTATTTTATGAATTTGCCCGCAACACTAACTTACAAGGGGTTTGTCCGACGTATTCAGTAAAATCTCGTTTACCATCATCCCTTGATATGCACATCTGCCCTATTATTAAGTGACTTAATACCCATCCTTCTGGTCTTTTTTCTCGAGTTACATGCATTCTGTTCCATACCAGTAATCCTTCTGGGCTTACACTCTCTCCTCTCCAAGGCCACTGTTCTGCCATTTGAGACCTCCCACATATCCAGCATGATGTGACATTTAATTCCCAGGCTATCTTTTCCATAAGGTCTATAAACAGGTTTTTCCCTACTGTTGGTAATTGTAATCGCTTGTCTTTTTGCCTGATTTCTTCATACCAATCACTGCTTTTCTGTACCACTTTCTGTTTCTCTCGCCTTCTTTTCAATTCCTGAGTAGCACTCTTAACTAACTCCTCCTTATACTGATCTTGCACTCCCCCTCCATCTGAATAGCCCCACATACCAGTTTGTGAAAAACAGATACTCTGTTCTCCCCTAGGGCAGGAGACAGAGCCTACACCGAGTCCACCTTTCCCTAGATTAGTTGCTACCCATAACTTCTGCCCTTGGATTTCACATTTTTTCAATTTTGTTCTATCATAACATCCAGAATTAACATGAGTGTGATAATTGAGAACATATTGTGTCAGTCGTCCTATTCTCACGCGCTCATAGCACTTGGTACAGGGATTGGCCAGGCTAAGTTGGGAACAATAAGTCACCACTCTTAGCAAGAGGATCAGGTCCAGGTTTCTACACCCTCTGCCTCTCTGGCCTACCAGGTTGCAGCTGGCAGCCGAGTTCATCATCTTCTCAGCAGCAAGGGTAGTGTCCCCGCCTTTCCTATTTTTGCCGTAAGGTGATGACTTTTTATCGTATTCCAAACTCTTGGCCTTCAGTTCCCAGGAGCAACAGGACAACACGAAATTTGATTTCTCTTTTTACACTCTATTCTTCCTATCACTGGTGGACTCTCTAAATTCCCATACACCCCTTTAGTAAACACCTCCCATCATTCTTCACTATTCTTTTTGTATTCTTCCAGTGACTGTTAGAATTCTCAACCTAGCTTTGGTTTCCTTATCTTCTATTCTTAAATGCTTATTACACAATCCTGTTGGTAATTTCCCTTTGTGGATATGCTTATACCACAGTTCATTACAACCTAAACATCAAATACAGATAAGAGAATTACATATACAACTTAGTTCAACATGCTTAACTATTAAGACATTCTGATTTTCATTTATACTGGACATTCATATGAACAATACTGATAGTAGTTACATCACCGATCCCGTGTTAATTTCAATTTCAATTTCAATTCCCTTGGTCCTTGAGTTACTTTCCAGGTTCTTTCTTCTGTCAGGGGTCCTTTAACTCGAGAGGCGTGTGTCCATCCTTTCTCTGCAGTCCGAACCGCTGTTTCTGTAGTTAACAAAACAAGAAAAGGCCCCTCCCATCATGGAGTTAGAGTATCTTCTTTCCAGGTTTTAATTAGTACTTTATCCCCAGGTTGTAGTTTATGAATTGGAAACCCTAAAGGCGGAGTCTGATTTAAAATCCCTTTCTCTCTTAGTTCATTTTGATTTTTGTTTACCATGATCACATAGTGTTGGAAAGATAAAGCTTCAATTTCAGGAGGGGATGTTGGCATCCACTGAGTAAACGGCATGCCATACAACATTTCATAAGGGGAAAGGCCAGTGTCTGAATTAGGCATTGTCCTTATGTTCAGTAAAGCTAAAGGCAAGCACTTTATCCAAGATAATTGAGTTTCAATCATCAGTTTAGATAGTTGTTGTTTCAGAGTCTGATTCATTCTTTCTACCCTTCCGGAACTCTGGGGATGCCATGGAGTATGATATTCCCAGGCTATGCCTAAAGCAGATACTACAGCCTTTAGTATTTTAGATGTAAAATGCGTTCCCTGATCTGAATCAATGGCCAAAATCATTCCAAACCTGGGGATGATTTGTTCTAACAATATCTTGGCCACAAACAGAGCATTAGCTCTCGCTGCTGGGAAGGCTTCAATCCAGTGTGTTAATTGATCCACTATAACTAGCAGATATTTGTGCCGTCCCACTTTTGGAAGTTCTGTATAATCTACTTGGATCCTTTCAAAAGGTCTATAGGCAGTTTTTCTTCCCCCTGCTTGGGCCCGCCTCATGTTTCCTTTATTTATCTTTTGACAAGTCATGCACCCGTGGGTGATTTGTTTCGCTAGTTCATATATCCCAAAACACCCAAAATACTTAAGATCACCCAATGCTCGGCTTCCCCAATGAGTTCTCTGATGCAACTGGTGTAAAATTACCCTAGCATAACTTTTTGGAACCATTTCTCTATTATCTGGTAATATCCACTTATTATTTTTAAATTGTGCTCCTATCTTTTCTAATTCTTGCATTTCTTTTGGAGTGAACGACTTCTCTCCCGTACTTTCTGATCCTTCTTTCAGAGGCTGTAAAACAACTGGTTTTAAAGGTAGCACTGCTGCTTTCCTGGCTTCTTGGTCAGCAAAATTATTCCCTCTAATTCTTAACTCTGTTCCTCTCTGATGCCCCCTTACATGAACCACTGCTATCACTGAAGGCTCCCTCAGGGCTTGCAACACTCTGATTATTAACTCTTGGTGTACTAGCCCCTTTCCTTGAGTGTTAACGAGCCCTCTCTCTTCTCAAAGCTTTCCAAATGTGTGCACCACTCCATAAGCATATTTGGAATCTGTATATATGGTACCTTCTTTCCCTCTTAAAAGTTTTCATGCTCGATATAGAGCAAAAAGTTCACAAGCCTGCACCGACCACGCAGGGCTTAAAGATCCTGACTCGAGAACGCTCATAGTTTTTCCATTTACTATCGCATATCCTGATTTTCGTTTCCCGTCTACCACTCTCGAAGACCCATCAATAAAATACTTTTCTACTTTTGTTAATTCCTCTTCTTCTAAATCGGGTCTGATTTTAGTTTGTAATTCTATCACTTGCACACAATCATGTTTAGAAGATTCAGCTACATTTCCAAATAGGAATTGTGCTGGATTCCTAGCTCCCGTTGTTTTCAGCTCTAAGCGAGGGGAGCTCAGGAGAATGGTTTCATATTTCAGCATCCTGCTATCTGTTAACCATTTCTCTGCTTTCTGTTGTAAGATCCCTCTTACATCATGTGGGGTATAAACAGTTAATTCCCCCCCAAATGTTACTTTCTTAGCTTCCTCCACCAACAAAGCTACTGCCACTAAAGCTTGTAAGCATGTAGGCCATCCTCGGCTTACAGGATCTAATAATTTCGAGTAATACCCTATAGGTTTCTTGCTCCCTGCCCAATCTTGGGTCAGTACTCCATATGCAGTTTGGTTAGTTGTTTCTACAAAAAGCTGAAATGGTCTCCCTACATCAGGTAAACTTAAAACAGGGGCTGTCATCAGAGAGTTTTTTAATATTCTCAAACGTTCTTCATCTTTGTCACTCCATTTGAGTGAGTTCATTGCTAGTTTCTCATATAAAAATTTTACTTTCTCGCTATAGCCTTCTATCCACTGTCTACAATATCCTAATAATCCCAGCAATTGCCTGACTTCTCGCTTACTTTTTGGTGCAGGCAAGGCTATAATCCCTGACACTCGGTCTGGGTCTAACTTCTTCTGCCCTTTCACTAGCCAGTGTCCTAAATACTTCTGGCTCCACGAACTGCAACTTGCTTTTTGAAACCCTCAGTCCTTTTTCCCCCAAAAAATTGAGTAATCTAATAGTCCCTGTTCGCACTGCTTCTTCTTCCTTTCCAGCAACTAATAAATCGTCTACATATTGTATGAGTTTTACCCCCAAAGGTGATTCAAATTCTAACAATAATTTTTCCAGTGCTTGTCCGAACAGGTTGGGAGATTCAGTGAATCCCTGGGGCAGCACAGTCCACCTTAACTGTTGCTGTCTCCCCGTGTCAGGGTCCTCCCACTCAAATGCAAAATAATTTCTACTATTTTCATCTAGAGGACGAGCCCAGAACGCATCCTTTAGGCCCACTACACTATACCAAATATTTTCGGGAGATATCTGATTTAATAACGTATACGGGTTTGCCACTACAGGAAATCGGGTTTTAGTTCGCTGGTTTACTGCTCTTAAATCTTGAACGAGTCTGTATGTCCCGTCTGCCTTTTGGATTGGCAGGACTGGGGTATTATGGGGAGACATACACGGCTCTAAGGTGCCATGTTTTAGCAACCTTTCTATTACAGGTTTTAATCCCTTACTTCCTTCCAGGGGAATAGGATATTGGCACACTCGAATTGGAGTGTCCGGGTCTATTACTTCTATCCTTATAGGTTCTATTTCTAATTTTCCCACGGTTTCAGGGGCTGACCACACAGCAGGATTGATCTCTGTTTCATCATTCGAGGTTAAGGTATAAATCTTTACTTTCAACTCCCCCTGCTCGACCCCTATGGTCAGCCCTAAAGCTACAATCAAGTCCCTCCCCAGCAAATTATTCTCAGCTTCAGAAACTAACAACGAATCATTAAGGCAAATTCGATTTTCTGATTCTATTTCTACATCACATAAAACAGGGACCTTGAAGGGTTCTCCCTTTGCCCCAACTACAAAAGCAGTTTTTCTACTTAATGAGCATCCTTTAGGAAGTTGCTGTACTGTGGATCTTTCTGCTCCCGTATCTACTAAAAATGTTATTTCTTCATGATAGGGGCCTATTTTAAGTTTTATCAAGGGCTCGTTAGTCGCTTTGGCCCCTAACATAATAAACATTTTCTCATCTTTCTCCCTTTTTAGACACACCCGCTGTATATGCCCCTTTTTCCCACAATAATAACAAGTAGGAATGCTTTCCCGTTGACCTGTGTTAACTGATACGCTGTTTACTGGGGCTGACCTTCCCTGTGGTCTGTTCCTAGGCATCCAGTTTATTGGGGCTGCTCTCCCTCTCTGTGAATTCTGTTCTTCCCTAAGTGGCATGTTATCTTCCTTTTTCTGGCACTCCCTCACTGCAGCTACTAAGACTTTTGATTTTGCCCTCTGCTTTTCCTCATCCCTTCTCACATACACCTTCTGTGCTTCCCTCAGAAGCTCCTGTAATCCCCTGTCTTGCCAATCATCTATCTTTTCTAATTTCTTTCTTATGTCCCCCCAAGATTCAGCTACAAACTGAGTTTTCAATAATGTGGCACCCACAGGGGATTCGGGATCTAATCCCGAGTACATCTGTATACTCTTTCTAAGTCATTCCAGCCAATCTGTGGGGGATTCATCCTGCCTTTGGTACTCATTAAAGGCTTTATTAATATTTTGTCCTCGAGGGACTGCCTCTCGGATACCTTGTATAACCATTTCCCTTAAATCTATCATATTTTGTCTCCCCTGTGGGTCCTGGGAATTCCAATTAGGTCTCTGGGTTGGCCATTTTAGGTCCCCCTGGGCTCCTTGTTGGTGTCTCCTTTCCCAATCTCGCATACCTGCCACTCGAATCATTTCCCTTTCTTCTGTAGTAAATAAAATACTCAGACTGAGGTTCCTCCCAGGTATATATATTGGGGCCTAAAAATTGGTCCAGCCCTTCTGACACACCTATTGGATCATCTAATAATTTCCCCATATCCTTTTTGAAATTCCTGACATCTCCAGTGTTTAAGGGTGCCGTTACAAACCCTATGCCCCCTACATTACCCCCATAGGCACTTCTCTAAGAGGGTATAATTTCCCTTCACTCTCACCCTCTAGCTCCTCCTGACTCATAGTTTTACTCCTTGTCCTGCTTGAAGGGGGGGAGGTAGGAGGGGCTGGAGCTGTAGTAGCGGTAGAGATATTTTCAGCAGGAGATGGGGGTTGCCCGTGATACGGCGGAGGTAAAGCCTCTAACGGGTCCCAGGGACTTTTCTCATCCTCTTCTTTCTTGAGAGCATACAATCCTATCATTTTTGAACTACCTCTCCAGCAGGCAGCATAATCCATTTCCTCCTGACAAAAAGGTTCTTTGCCATTTACATATAAATTTAGAACCTGACACATCCAATCATCAAAAGTTCCAAAAATAGGCCAGTATATGTGATCAGGTCTAATTTCCTCCTTAGTCCATTCTACCATACAATACTGAATCATTTTCTCTTTACTCTTACATTGAGTAAACTTCTCCTCATCCCAAAATTCCAGCATAACCCCCAAGGGACTGTCTGGGGGTATTTCTGGTAGGTCGCTCCCCTTCGACCTCTTGGGCCTCCCTCCCCTGGGATCCCGAGAACCTAGGGACTTACTTTTTCCCTGGCCCATCCCAAATGGTGCTTCTTCCAGGGCCATGGCGCACGGGCTGGGCTCCTCCGCGGCGCTGCGGGAATGGCAGCGGCCACTCCGCACACGCACCCAGCCGTGAGCGTTTGCTCACCCCGACCCCAACCCGACTTCCACCGCCGTCAGACGCTCCCACCCCGCCCCACGCCAATTCAAATTGCGCACTGACTCGCCCCCTCCGCCCCTACCCCACCTCTGACTGGGTCTCGCACAGGCGCCGCAGCCCATCCGAGTACGCGGCCAGGAGCGCTTCTTATTCTGATTGGCTGCTAGAGCTGCCGAGCACCCACCCCCTCCTCACCGCCAGTTCGCCTCAAGGTCCTCCCATTGGCTACGGGGCTCGCAGCGAATCGGGGGTTGGACGCGGCGCGAAGTCTCTGTTCTACTTAGCAACAGTGTCCCACCATGAGCTCCCATTGGCCGCGGGGTCAGGCGCAGGCGCAGCCCGCCAAACTCTGTGCTTGGGTTGGGGGGCGGTGGCGGCCCCAGCCTTGTGGCTGTTTCCCGACCGCGGGCTCCTCCTGTCGGGTGGGTCCTGGAGCCGTGGCCCGCCTGCGGGCTGTAGCCGCTGCTTAGTGGTCGTGGGCCGTGTGGGGTTGGGTGCTCTGAGGAGAGCTCTGCCAGCGGGAACGCTGCTGGGGTGAACGTGGCGGCCCAGGGGCCCCGCGAGTGGCCGCTGTGAAAGCGGGTGCCGAGACCAGAAAATTCTGCTTTCCCTGCAAGGTGGTACCCTGCCGTCAGCAAAAGGCCAATATTTTAAAAAAAGACCATGAGCCACTTCATGTAAAACTGTTTGTTTGTTTGTTTGTTTTGACTTTGTTTTGTTTTTTGTTTGTTTGTTTTAAGCAAGGCTTAGCCAGGGCTCCCTGGGTCTGCAGGCTGTGCTGCCCCCCAGCTGGGGAGCGGTATGGACCGGGCAATCACAGAATCACAGAATGTCCTGTGATCCACAAGGATCATAGAGTGCAATTCCTGTCCCTGCATATGACAACCCCACAGTTCACACCATGTGTCTGAGGGCCTTGCCCAGTCTCTTCTTGAACACTGTCAGGCTTGGGGCCGTGACACCTCCCTGGGGAGCCTGTTCCAGTGCTCCACCACCCTCTGGGGGAAGAACATTTTCCTAATGTCCAACTTAAACCTCCCCTGGCACATCTTCCTGCCATTCCCTCGGGTTCTGTCACTGGTCACCAGAGAGAAGAGATCAGCGCCTGCCCCTCCTCCTCCCCTTGTGAGGAAGCTGTAGCCCCATGAGGTCTCCTCTCAGTCTCCTCCAGGCTGAACAAACCAAGTGACTTTAGCCACTCCTCATACAGCTTCCCCTCCAAACCCTTCACAACTTTGCAGCCCTCTTCTGGACAGTCTCTAGTGGTTTAATATCAAACTGTGGCTCCCAGTGGGGAGCTCTGGGCAAAGCAATACAGAATGTAACCTTCCTGTTGTGTTCCGCAGAAATGGCCAGAGGAACAAGGGCTGGAAAACTGGACTCTAAGTGGCCACCACGACTCATGCCCTTTCTGGTTGTTCTCCATTGGGTCCTGAAGGGTTGCAGGCCTGAGGCCACTGAGGAGAAGGGCTGGAACTGGCACCACCAAAAGCATTACCAGTCTGCTGGCACTGGTATTTTTGATATCATCCCATTCCTCTCCCAATATTCCTAAACCAACCGTTTTCTATAAATAAAGATTTAATTTTTAAAAATTGCTATCAGTACATCGAGTTGCCTGGAACCTCCCATTCCAAAAACCTTTGCTATTTCACCGATATAAAGGCTTAGATGCATCATTTCAGAATGGCATCTTCATAATGGCATCTTGTCTAAAGCTGACTTTTACTTATCTACTAATTTTTTATGTGTTCAGTTGTAATAAATGTTATTTTATGTCTAGTTGGAGGCCAGTATCTAGTGGAGTGCCTCAGGGGTCAGTACTGGGGCCAATATTATTCAATATATTCATTACCGATTTAGACGAGGGAATAGAGTGTACTATCAGCAAGTTTGCTGATGACACTAAGCTGGGAGGGGTGGCTGACACGCCAGAAGGCTGTGCTGCCATCCAGCGGGACCTGGACAGGCTGGAGAGTTGGGTGGGGAATAACCTAATGAAATTTAACAAGGGAAAGTGTAGAGTCCTGCATCTGGGCAGGAACAACCCCAGGTTCCAGTATAGGTTGGGAAATTACATATTAGAGAGCAGTGTAGGGGAAAGGGACCTGGGGGTCCTGGTGGACAACAGGATGACCATGAGCCAGCACTGTGCCCTTGTGGCCAGGAAGGCCAATGGCATCCTGGGGTGTATTACAAGGGGGGTGGTTAGTAGATCGAGAGAGGTTCTCCTTCCCCTCTACTCCGCCCTGGTGAGACCCCATCTGGAATATTGTGTCCAGTTCTGGGCCCCTCAGTTCCAGAAGGACAGGGAACTGCTGGAGAGGGTCCAGCGTATGGCAACAAAGATGATTAAGGGAGTGGAACACCTCCCTTATGAAGAAAGGCTGAGGGAGCTGGGTCTCTTTAGCTTGGAGAAGAGGAGACTAAGGGGGGACCTTATTAATGTTTATAAATATATAAAGGGTGAGTGCCATGAGGATGGAGCCAGGCTCTTCTCGGTGGCAAACAATGATAGGACAAGGGGTAATGGGATCAAGCTGGAACACAAGAGGTTCCGCTTAAATTTGAGAAAAAACTTCTTCTCAGTGAGGGTGACAGAGCAGTGGAACAGGCTGCCCAGGGAGGTTGTGGAGTCTCCTTCTCTGGAGACATTCAAAATGCGCCTGGACATGTTCCTATGCGACCTCACCTAGGCGTTCCTGCTCCAGCAGGGGGATTGGACTAGATGATCTTTTGAGGTCCCTTCCAATCCCAAACATACTGTGATACTGTGATACCGTGTTTTTTTAAAATTACACAACTAAAGAAAAATACTTTTTTTCATCCATTTTTAAGCATTCTTACTATTATGTGGTTGTGAAATTTCCACAGTGTCGAGGTTTTGATTGCGGGATGACAATAAAACTGGCAGATGTATTGTTTACCCCCTCTCCCCCCAACTTCCCCCTTCAGCCCCTCCCTCTCCCCCTTCCCACTGAGGACAGGCGATCGGGAGGGAAAGAAGGACAGAGAGAAGAGAGTTGAAAAAATTAAAAATGTTTTACTAATGCTACTGATAAAATAGAGGAAAAGAATACCAAATATACAAAACTAATCTTGAAAGTCCCGGCAACTGCTCTGGCAGATGTTGGGCTGGCACCCGAAGTCCTGGACTGGACTCTGCGGCCAACCAGAACTGGGTTCAGTCTGTCACTAGGCCTCAGTTCCCAGGGACGACTAGCAAGGTCCTCTCCTAATGTCAGCCATAAGGAAAAAGGGACGAGATCCTTGTGATCTCCCACTTTTATGTGAAGTATTCACGTGAATGGGATGTTATACTCTGTTGGTCAGTTTCTGGTCACCTGTTTCTCGTTGCCCCCCTTGTGAGATGTACATCCATCCATCCTCATCCATGACCTCACATTCCATTGCTGTGTCTATCTGGCTTTTTGGGAAAGCAGCTAATATGAAAGCTTTAGCTGACAGGCAAATTCACTAAAAGAGAAACTTGGTTTTTAACAAAATCAAGAGACACAGTTGACAAGTTTTGCATTAAGGCCTCACCCTGTTTTTAGCAGGTCTTACCCTTTTTCTGGTTCTGCATTAAGGACTTACTGTTTTTCAAGGTACGATTTTTCTGCCACCACTGCATGGGCCCCTGTGGTCAGTGGTTAAATCACATTTAAAAGAGTAGCAAAGTGTTGATTTCAGCTAGCAGGATGAGAAAAGATGAGTGTGGTAATACAAATCTTGATGAACTAGATCACACTCCTGCATTTGTCACTCTTCTCCCACTGGGATGAATGCAAGACAAATAATCTAAAAACCAGAACATCACTGAGGATCGCCTAACTGCATGTTCTTTATTTTCTTGATATCCACCTGGGAGGAAATTTGCAGAAGCTCTCAGGACTTTCTTTTGCTGTTCACTTTAATGGAAGATAGACTTTGAATATATAAAAGCATATATAAACTTTCTATGACGACAAAAAAAAAAAAAAAAATAATTCTAAATACCCTGAATAAATCAGATTTTGTGTAGCTCAGATTGACTTGACAAAATTGGTGCGCATGTAGTAGTTTGAATCAAGTCCCTGCAATCTTTCCCATGGGCAAAAGAGGAATACTACTACTACTACTTTTACTCCCCTGAATACCGGAAAAATAAATTCTGTGGTACTTTCAACATGGTCAAATATTGGGATAGGTCAGAATAGCAGTAGGAAGTTTATTAGTAAACAAGTAATTCTGTACCTGTTCAGGGCGAAGTTTACATGATCTGTAATAAACAAAACTTGAGGTGCCACACTTAAAGAAGTATAAAAAGAAGTATTGGATAATGAACAATTCAGTTCTTTCAACAAAGTGCTATTCCCATGGGAAAAAATGTATCATAAAGTCACTTGTGAAAAAAAAAAAAAAAAGCATGATAAAGTCTCTGTTGTAGGGATTGGAAGGGACCTTGTCTTATGTTCTACTCCCATAAAGATACTCAATAAATCATTAAAACTATTTCTGGAGTCACGAGTAAACTGAGTACTGTGAGGAGTGGTTTGCAGTCCTCATGTGAGTGGGGATGGCTAGGTTGTAAAGCTGTAACTGTGCAATCTGCGGCATGAGGAAATGTGGGTTTTGGACGGTACCAGCAGAGAGATGAAGATGTCCTGGTCCCACCATCAGTGCACAGGCAGACTTCTGAGGCTTTGCTTTTAAATCGGTTCTCACTCTTGCTCTGCCACTGGGAAAGGCCATACTGACATCAGCAGGAAATTTCTTAGGGTGTGAAGACAGCCAGCATCTTTTTAATCTTATGATTAAGTAAACGATGAACATTGTGCCACTTTTTGGCTATAAAAGATGATATAGTTAATTAATATGATGCAGAAACGCAGGCATTTCAAGAAGAAAACTCCTTTGGTGCCTGTGTAATGCTAGAAGCTTGTCCTCTGTTCTGTCCAAGCTCCACATTTTCTGCAATTCTGTTGAGTAGGTCTGCACAGAAGTGATTGACAGAAGATCTAACCTCAACTTCTCTTGGATTAATTTGGCTTACAGAAGAATAATTTGTGGGACTGAGTTCTGTGTGCCACTGCTTACCCCGTGGTATGCTGCCATATGTACTTGTTTTATTTATGGTCTTTATTCATATCTGCAGAGGGCTGTGCCCACTCTAGCTCATCAGTTGGTCCAGCCCCAAGCTGCATTTTATCCCTTTAATCATTTAATCACTTTTTTATAAATCAAAACATCTGCACTAAGTGATCATTTTTACTATTCTACTCTGAACTCTTACAGTCAATATCTTTGAGTATGTAGGCATCTGGAATAGTAAATAATGTCTGAAGAACCATATAAAAAAGTGATTTACACATCCATTCTCTGTAAATGTTGATCTTCAGATACAGCCAAAACATCACATTGACTCTTGAAATGACAAACTCATGTCTCTTCAGTACATTTCTTTGGGATTGCACGCTGCTCCCTTTGTACAAGGGAGTATGAAAGCATAAAATAACTGCTCTTTTCCAGAAACCCTTGCACAGCTCAGATTGTGTCAACTCAGTGAATATAATTAGAGATTCAGAGGCTGTGAAAAACGACTGAGAAGTGTGGAGAGGGGAGTAGCTGTGGAAGAGCTGGTAGCCTGTGGTAAAGGGAGCATGAGCATCACTGGAAAACATCGTGGTAAATTAGTCAGCACAGGCCAGGTGCTGCAGCAGGTGCCATGTACCATCGCCTCTGCGAGGAGTCCTGACTTCCCTGCTCTTCTAGAGGTAGGACAGAAAATGGTATTTTACTCTAACCAAAGCCACAAATTTCTTCTTTCACGGAAGGCAGTCCCTGCATGAGTGTCTGTTAAACGGACAACTGTTTCCAAACCTTATAATAATTAAACACACCCAACCACTCATAACTCTGTTTATACAAAACATAAAAGAAACCAAACCAACCATGGCTGGCCATCAGGAAGCCATCACAAGTCTTCCCCGTCAAGTCAAATACTTTGCTAAGCTCCTAAACGTGGTACTGGGCAGAGTAACATTATTTGGCTCTATATTTCCAAACATGGGGTGCAGGCCTGCTGGAAGGGAATCGGAGCAGGCTCTAAGGCTGCCCTTCCTGGGCTGCTCATTCTCTGAAGGTTGTTTACTGAACTCAGTTGTTCAAAAGCATGTTTAATTTTGTGAAGAAGTAATTTAATCAGTTCCAGTCTAATCAGTCCTCTGCCAGAATGGGACTTTGCTGTTTAGTTTCCTGGTGTACTGGGTGTGGCTGGGATGGAGCTAACTTTCTTCATAGCAGCCGTGTGGTGCTGTGTTTTGGGTTTGAGGTTAAAACAGTGTTGGCAAGATATTAATTATGTGACTATTGCTGAACAGTGCTTGCAAACATGAGGCTTTCTCTTTTACCCCACTCTGCTCTCTACCACTCTACCCCCCCCCCCCCCCCAAACCTCCCCCCCACCCCCCGCAGTGAGAATGAGTAGGCTGGGGCTGTTCAAGAAGTTGGGAGGGGACACAGCAGGACAGCTGATCCAAATTGACCAAAAGGATATTCCATGCCATATAATGTCATGCTCAGCAGTAAAAACTTAGGCAGAAGAAGAAGTTTTTTTTTTCCTTCCATGTTGACCATTGCTCAGCAAGCTCTGCTTATAGGAGGTAGGGAGTCATTGCCTTTGCAGTGTTCTTGTAGAGTTTGTTGTTGTTGTTCTCCTCTTTCCTTCACCTTCTCAGCTGTCTTTATCCTGACTCACAAGTTTTCTTGCATTTGTTCTTCCTGTTCTGTCCCCTGTCCCACAGGGGTGTGTATACTATATCCTGTATACTATTTAACTGCCAATGTTCAACTTTTTCCTCTAAGCGTTAGCAGCTCTCTTAAAGAGTGAGCTGTGTTTTAAATCTGAAGTGTTTTGAAATCCTCCAGGATAGAAGCAGTTTGTAATTTAAATAAAAAGATGAGGAAACATGCAAACTCTTCCCATATTGTCCAGAACCATTAAAGTTATGTGCCAGAGGTATGCTGCCAGTGTAAAAAATCCCCACATATTTCTATTTGGTACCAAAAGAATTTTGTTTGGGGAGATAATTACAAAATGGGAACCGGTTCCACTGCTAAAATTCCACCTTGCTCCCCCTTAGGATGCATCCTTACACATTAGAGTAATTGCTTATATTGTTATCTAGTAATTTTGAGACCAGAAAAGAACTTACATTGTTAAACTCAGCTTTGAAAAAAAAACAAAAAAAACAAAAAACAAAACCAAACAAACAAACGAAAAAACAACCACCAACCAACCAAACACCTAAATGCTATGATAATGTGAACTTGGTATTGTATGAGGTTGTATTTTAAAGCTGCTAGAATATGAACTTTGATTTAGGAAAATGGAATAATGGATTGATGCTTAATATACTGTTTTTTGACATCTGTGAATTGTAAAAGGTAAATGGAGCTGAGGAATGTGGAAACTCTTGAGCTGTTTGGAATTGTGTATGAAGTATGTTATGGTTGGAGTGAAATGGGAGAACAAAAAAGCAACATATCCCAGTCCTGTGCCTGAACATGGATTTCAGGCCTGTGTGAAGCTGCAAGATAAACTCAGCTCATTGCAATTGAGGAGTTTGCCAGAGCCTCCCACTTCGTACCAGCGATTACGCCAGCTGTGTGGCCTTGGCTACATCCGAACTGCAGCAAGAAGACAAAGAAGAAAAAAAAAATGGAAAATGGGGCTTTAAACCCCCTGCTCTGTCTCTTCTTTTTTTCCTGGAGTATTGTCATCCGTCCTTGTTGTGGCACCGTGTTGCTTCTCGGCTTTGAATCAGGGGTTGTTGGTGTTGTTTCTTTTTGCTTCTGTCTTTTTTTCCTAGGTTTTGACACATCTGGGGAGAGAGCTCATCATTTTACCTCCTTGCTGAGGTCGGTCTTTTCACACTGGTCAGCTTTTGGGGGTCAGAGTGCTCAGTGCTTCTCTGGGTCATACTGGTACTGATTTGGGTGTGGAGTGGAGCCAGGTTGGTTTGATGTGGAGTTCGAACTGATCTGTTTTCATGCTGGGCTGGAGATCCTGCCATCTCAGATGGGGGCAAGAGGGAGGTTTTATTCCCCCCTCCCCAGCGATGTTACTGCTAGGGAACTGTCATACTGCATGAAGGAGTCTGAGGGTTGAATTTTAAAGGCATTGCCAGTGGATCCATAGTTCTAATGAAGCTGGGAAATTAAACCAATTTTTTTTTTTTTTAATAGACTTATTCTGTGGTAACTAGTTGTAAGAGACTTCTCAGTAAATTCACTGTACTAGGTTTTGAGGCCATGGGAGAGAATGAAAGAAAGGCTTTTTTTTGAGACCAATAGAATGCCAAATTTGGAACAAAGTTTTGATACATGAATTCTTGTAGTTGCCAGAAAGTCCTATACCTCTCTTGGGTCAAGATTTGTTAAGTAAATTGTAAGCTCAAATAATGCTTTCTGAGAATTCTGTTTAGTTGTATGGCCTACAAGAAGCTGCTTGGATGGTGCAGATCTGCTTGCTGCAAGTGAGAAATCTCCAAGGAAATTTTGAATGTTGTATTTCCACTAGTATTAACAGCCAATGTTTCGATAAAGCAAATACTACACTGATAGATCTGAAACAGGACTTCGATCCAGTAAGGGAAAACAATATCCAATAAATATGACAGCCAAAATGGTGTTAGAAACTTTGAGGAATAAATTTATGACCACCTGAAAAGCTAACTGTATTCGATTGGACTTGCAGATTTCTCTATTTATAGCTACAACATAGAAACAAGCTGTGATGAGATTGCTAACAGACTGATATACCGATTGTTACTCTGATCAAGAAATGCAGGGAATTAATTTAAGTCTTAATAGGCTATGATCCTTTTGTCATACATGTTCCATTTGTGAAATTTAATTTTGATTTTTTATTTGCAATCTACGTCCTTGTCAATTACACTAGCTGATTTTTTTTACCAGTACAGCTTTTGGCATGCATAAATGTAAATTGCTGCAGAACCTGCAAGTCTTCAACATCAGGTCACAGACCATACTTGTAGTGGGTCTGATCCTACATACTTGCACAGTTTTTGTTGATGGTTCTGGGAAGTCTCATAAAGCTGTAGTGGTCTGGCATGAAGATAACAATTGGCATCATTCTGTAAAAATTATTGAAGTTTCAACCCTATCAGCAGAACTTGGCGCAGCAGGAGGAACCTCTAAATTTGATTTGTGATTCTGAGTACGTAGTCAAGGTCCAACACACACATCTGATTCTGAACTGTTTTGGATTTTTTTTTAAACAAAAAGGGGGGAGAAGTAGGGAAAACACCACAAACCCAATTGTCAAAAGCACTGTATGTGATGAATCACTTATATCTAAGTGGTGCAGCCTAAATTTGCCCTGTGATGAAACACTTTGCAAGTATGACCCAAAACCATGCTAAATCAGAAAGAACCTACATTAGTTATGGTCAAATCACTAGTTAATGGTAAATGGAAAAGGCCACATCAATTGATAACCTGGGGAAAAGGTTATGTTTGTGTCATTACAGGCCAAGGATCGAAGTGGATTCCTGCGAAATGGGTTAAGCCATGGCTGAATAAAGACAACAAAGACTTAACGGATGCAGACGGACAGGAGGGAGATAAGTTGTGAGGACTGTTTCAGATGTAAACCATGGATCCTAATTCAGTGTTATAGATGCTCACAGACCTGGTGGTCCAGAAGCCTATTAGCAAGCAGGTGGTGTACCTTCTGTGGAGAATGGCAATTTGAACAAACAGCGGGAGAGCCAAAAGGGTGATATTACACTTAGATAGTCAATGCAAAAATGAGGTAAAATTATGAGACATTCCTACCATAGTATCTACTGCACTCCTCCTCCCTAGTCTAGCAGCTGGTAAAGCTTTAGGAGACATATCAAAGTTAAGCTATTGGTCTTTTAAACAGGCTAATCTAACTTCTGAGATACTAACTCAATTAATAGTAGATGTTGATGGTATTAGGCATGTTACCCTTCAAAATCGTGTTGCTAGAGATTTTTGTTGTTATCATAAGGACATGGTTGTGATGAATTTAAGAGCAAGATGTTGTATTAACTTGTTTAATCATTCTGGATCTATTCATAGTACTTTAGAAAACTAAGCCAGCACGTTAATAAGATTGTCATAGTAGAATTAGGGTTTGACAAATGGTGGGTAGTTGTTTGATCTTATTATGTAAGGCTTATCTACATTATATGTAACTGTAATCACTGTTGTTAATCATATGTTGTATGCTGCAGTGTATTTCAAAGATGATTCCGCGCATTGTAAACAAGGCCTGGCTGGTTCAGAAACAAAAAGGGGAAATAGTGGGAGATTTGTGGAATTTTCTTGAGGTTGTTGTGTGTATGGCTTTCTATTAGATGGAGATTTATTTCTGAACTAGCCAAAGGAATCTCAAGGGCAGCTCGAAGGCTGAAGAACAGCACCTGCTGTGGGAGTGAGGCCTCAGGGCCTCAAAAAGATGTAAATCAACAGACCTATTAGCAGTGAGATTCGGGCGCGTGGACAGCTCGTGAACATGGACAATATTCAATCAGCTAATGCATGCTTGGAGCGTGGACACATGATCAGGAAATAACTGCATATATAAGGAGGCTTGTTTCTGTAATAAATGGCTTCGCTTGAATTCATATTGAATTGTGTGGAGTCCATGAGTTTTCGCCCTCGCAAGCCTCGAATATTCGCCACATTTTTAGCAGTGCGTGTACCGTATTTTACCTGTAAATTCACCACATCTTTTGCAGTGTAACTACCGTATTTTAACTGTATATTCGCCACAATTTTAGCGGTTTACGTACCCTATTTTACCTGTGTATTCGCCACATTTCCAGCGGTGCACCTACCGTATTTTACCACTATATTTGCCAGTTTTTTATTGGTACAGCTACTGTATTTTACCTGTATGTTTGCCACTTTTTTTGTAGTGCGTGTCCTATATTTTACTAGTATATTCTCCACGTTTTTATCGGTGGAAGTAGTGTATTTTAGCTGTATATTCATCACAGTTTTAGTGGTGCAGCTACCATATCTTACCTGTATATTCGCCACTGTTTGTATTCGTGCAGCTACAGTATTTTGCCCGTACGTTCACCGCATTATTAGTAGTGCGTGTACAGTATAGTACCTGTACAGTTGCCACGTTTTTAGCGGTGCAGCTGTCGTATATTAACTGTATATTCGTCACAGCTTTAGCGGTGCAGCTACCATATTTTGCTTGTATATTCACCATATTTTCAGATGTGTAACTACCGTATTTTTCCCATATATTCACCAAATTTTTAGCGGTGCATCTACTGTATATTACCTGTACATATTCACATTTTTAGTGCTGAAGCTACCATATTTTTCCTGTATGTTCATCACACTTTTAGCTGTGCAACTACCGTATTTTACCTGTATATTCGCCACAATTTCAGTGGTTCATGTACTGTATTTTACCTCTATCTTCGTGAAATTTTTAGCAGTGTAGGTACCGTATATTGCCTGTATACCTGCCACATATTTTGCGGTGCAGGTAACGTATTTTACCTGTATGTTTTCACATTTTTAGCAGTGCGTTTACCATATATTTCCTGTATATTTGCCAAAATTTTAGCCATGCAGCTACCGTGTTTTACCTGTGTGTTCTTCACATTTTAAGCTGTGCAGCTGCCATTTTTTACCTGTATATTCGCCAGTTTTTTATTGGTACAGCTACCGTATTTTTACCTCTATATTTTCCACATTCACGTACCGTACTTGTTGAATGATCTTTTTCAGAAGAAGAAGATGATGATGCACACCAAAAAGTGACAGAGGAGGTGAACTGAATGCAGTAAGAAGGTGAGTTAGCCTGTGGTGTCAGAGAGGAAGATGGGGAATCCTTGGGAGCCAGCGCGATCCCTGGGGAGGAATAAGGAGCTGAAAGGAGCCGACGAGGAGCCCTGAGGATGACTGGGGAGCCTTGGGGAACCTCGGCATGACCTGGGGAGCTGAGATGAGTTTTGGGGACCATGGCCCTTGGGAGAATGGAGGAGACCTGGGGAGGACTGGAGAGTCTTGGGGAACGGAAGTGAGTCCTGGGGAGAAGGGGGGATTCCTGGGGAATACAGACAAGCCCTGGGTAGATGAGGTGAGCTTGGGGACCCATGGAGAGCATTGCAGAGTCCTGGGGAGACCAAGGCAGATCAAGTGAGGCCTTGGGAGCCCTGGGGAAATGAGACAGGCCCTGGGGAGAACTTGGGTGCCTTGAGGAATCAAGGCGAGCCCTGGGGAGGACTGTGGATCTCAAGGGAGCCCTAGGGAGATGAGGCCCTACCTGGAGAGGGAGGGTCTGGGGAGCCCTGGAAGATGAGGGGAGGCCTTGGGAGTCCTGGAGAGGCAAGGCAAGCCCTAGTTTATTTTTTAGAAGAGATTCTTATGGAATCTAAGTCTGCTCTGTCCTTCAGTCCTTCCCAGAACATAGTTAGGTAGGATGCGTGGTCTTGCAAAAAATTCAGTGTAATGCAATAGCATTTTGATTATTTTTTTTAAGGAAATGTAAGTACATAATTTCAATAATAATAAAGTTACTGCATTTAATCAGCTAGCTTTTTATACAGCTTAGTATGATATCTTTTTCTCTCTATGCCCTAGAAAACTGAAATTTAAATCCTTACTCAGTCACATTGCAGATGTGATAGATGTAGTTGTAGGAAAAGGGCAGGTGTTGTCATTTCCAGTAAAGGTCCAGGTGATTGGGGTAAGGGGGTGGGGGGGAGGAGGCCTTGGCGATATGATCCACAGCCTCTCATGAGGGAGCTCATTTTGCTCCTGGGCTGCTTTGCTGTTGGTGTTCTGCTGTTCCTTTGTTCCTGCAGTAGTTTGCAGGTTCTGAGCTGGAGAAGCAGAGGTGTCTATTTGAGGTAAGAGCTTCAGAACCAAGCCAGGTTCAGTAGCATATATGACAGAAAGGATGCTTGTCAGTGGGCTTGGTTTGGCTTTTGCTTTGCTTAGTATGTGTGGTATGTTTTGTTGTTGTTTTTATTTTTTATTTATTTGTTTTATATCCCTTTATTGCAGATATTGAAGACGCACCTGGCAATTACAGGAAGGTCCCCCTTGGCCCATGTGGTGTTTTCCTTTGTTGAGGATGGGTATAGTCCCTTAGCCCTCTGAAAGCTAAGTGGAGGGACAGGGGCTGGGGGGACTGGGAATTGCAGGAAGGGGTTTAAAGTTCACAGAATCACAGGATGTTAGGGATTGGAAGGGACCGTGAAAGATCATCTAGTCCAAGTCCCCCCACCAGAGCAGGAACACCTAGATGAGGTTACACAGGAAGGTGTCCAGGCAGGTCTTGAATGCCTCCAGAGTAGGAGACTCCACAAGCTCCCTGGGCAGCCTGTTCCAGTGTTCTGTCACCCTTGCTGAGAAGAAGTTTCTTCTCAAATTTAAGTGGAACCTTTTGTGTTCCAGTTTGTACCCATTACCCCTTGTCCTATCATTGGTTGTCACCGAGAAGAGCCTGGCTCCATCCTCGTGACACTCACCCTTTATCTATCTGTACACATGAATGAGGTCACCCCTCAGTCTCCTCTTCTCCCAGCTAAAGAGACCCAGCTCCCTCAGCCTTTCCTCATAAGGGCGTTGCTGCACTCCCTTAATCATCTTTGTTGCCCTACGCTGGACTCTCTCCAGCAGTTCCTTGTCCTTCTTGAACTGAGGGGCCCAGAACTGGACACAATATTCCAGATGGGGTCTCGCCAGGGCAGAGTAGAGGGGAAGGAGAACCTCTCTGGACCTACTAACCACTCCCCTTCTAATATACTCCAGGATGCCCTTGGCCTTCCTGGCCACGAGGGCACTGCGCTGGCTCATGGTCATCCTGCTGTCCACCAAGACCCTCAGGTCCCTTTCCCCTACACTGCCCTCTAATAGGTCATTCCCCAACCTATACTGGAACCTGGGGTTGTTCCTACCCAGATGAAAGACTCTACACTTTGCCTTGTTATATTTCATTAAATTTTTCCCTGCCCAACTCTCCGGCCTGTCGAGGTCTCGCTGAATGGCAGCACAGCCTTCTGGCGTATCAGCCACTCCTCCCAGCTTTGTGTCATCAGCAGACTTGCTGATAGTACACTCTCTTCCCTCATCCAAGTCACTGATGAATATATTGAAAGTTGACATAGGGGAGAGGGCCATCCTGGAACAGTCCTATGGGAAACTGCAGCGGGTCTGTGGAATCCTTGACAGAAAATATGGGAGTAGAGATCAGCCTTGAAGATATTAAGATTTACCCATGAGAACGATGGGGGTAAAGGAGTATCCGGAGATATGGAGTTGTACCCATGAGAGAGGAGAGATGTACCCGTGAGAGAGAAGGGGATAGAAGAATAACATGGATGATAGCAAAATTAACCAATGAGATGTTAGTGCTGTAACTTGTAACCAATAGTGAAAAGACACATGAACTGGTAGAATTGTATAAAAATAGACTTGTAGCAATAAATGGCACCTATTACTTTCGTCTTGAAAGAATTTGGTCCATGTCGTTTGTCTGTCTCAACCACGACACAGTCCCCTTTAGGCAGGAAAATGGGGCAGGGACTCGATGATCTCTGAGGTCTTTTCCAATCCAGTCGCTTCTGTGATTCTGTGATTTCAGCATGATGCCAGGTTGTGCTGGGCAGGGCAGCTCCGGCCTGTGTGTCTGCATTGTTGAGTAGTTTGCGAAGCCTGCTTTGCGCCTGTTAGATGATGATGGCGCCTCGTTGTGCTCAAGGCGCAGGTTAGTCTTCTCAGGTGCGTTTCTGGGCTCTGGAATGCCAGTGCCAATTGGCCTAGTGCCAACTGGGAGCTGGTGTTCTTGCGTAATGAGCCAAAAGCGTGGGTGGGTCTTGCGCCTTGGACTTTTCCAGTCGACTGTGTTTTATGGTGTAGTTCTGGGCTGCGTTGGCAGCTCTGCTCTCTAGCCATCCAATTTAAGGGACTGCGCGCATGTGCGCGTTTGGCTTGGAACTGCTCTGCCTGGAGGCGTTGAGTCGTGGCTGGTGGAATAGCACTAAGCATCCGTGGTTGTTAATAGGTTGATACGCATAGATTGTGTAGGCAAAGGTTGTGCAGTTATCTGGGATGGAGCAGCCGTGGGCAGTCACTTGCGCAGCATTTTATGAGAAGGATCGGTGTCTTCTGGGAGGGGCTGTTGGGTGGGATGGAAGGCGGTTTAATCTGTAAGGTGTTAAGGCTTGTATGGGTGGGTCTTAATGTTTGGACTGTTTTTTGAATGGCAGGCTGTAGCTGGACTCCAGGTGGTGTTTCTAACTGGAAAGCAGACCTCTGGAATGGTTAATCTCTTGATCGTCAGCATCTGGGTGACTTGTTTGCACAATTTTTCAGAGGCCAGGGGACAACACGTGCACTAAAGAGGGAAGGAGGAGGCGGGTGGAGCGCTGTAAGAAGGTGGGTTGGTGAGCAGTGTCAGAGGGAAGGTGTGCCAGGTGCCTCTGTATAAATTTGCTTTATTGCTTCACACGTATAAAACAAAACAATGAGGAAATGTGGGTATCAGCACTGCAGCTATTCGGAGGAGCTGAGCATTGAGTGCAGGGCTGAAGCAGCAGCTCGTTTTCAGGGGCTGTGCTGCTGGTGCAGGTGTGAGCATCCTTTGGTTGTGTTTCACAGATGGTGCCTGAGCCTCCACGTGGTTGAGGTGGCAGCCCAAAGGGCCGGGGCCAAATGGGGGAGCAGCCAAGGTAAAGGAGTGGGAGGTGGGACTGGCTGCGGGCAAGCTGCACTTTTGGGCAGTGTTTGAGGATGTGCCTTTGTTTTGTTTTTGCAGGTGCTGGACACAAGCCCAGAGGGGTGAAGGCACACACCAACCAGCAGCTGAGAAGGTGGGGTGCTGCTCGGTGTTAAGGAGCACGGCCTTTTCTGGTGAATTAGTGAAGCGTTTCCTTCTTGCTTTGCAGGCCGCCTTTGGAATCAGATGAGCACTTGCGTTGAGCTGGGCTAGAGGCCAGAAAGAGCGTGGGGTTGGGGACTTGTCCCAAGCACTACAGTCATTTTGTTTTTTGCTGTCTTAGGTGCTATGAGCGACAAGGGCTTCAGCGTCCCCCTCCGGAATGAGCAGGTGAATGGAATGCCATGGGAGTTTTGCGCAAGTGGCTGTTGTGGAAATAGTTATCACTGATGGATGAGATACTTATTACCGGCACTGACTGGCTCTTCTTCTTGTTTTTGTTTGTTGATGTTGCAGATGTTTTAAAGGAGTCTGGTGACTGCAGGAAGATGCCCACTAGACAATGGGGTGTTTCTTTTTGTTGCGGATGGATTCAGACCCATGCCTCTCTGAAAGCTAAGTGAAGGGACCAGGGCAGGGGACGTGCTGGAAATTGCAGGGAGAGGTTTTAAAGTTGGTGTAAGGAATGGGACGGTCCAGGTACAGTCCCATTTTGCCATATTATTAGCGGTGCAATTACAGTATTTTACCTGTATTTTCGCCACATTTTTAGCAGTGCACGTGCCTTTTTTCACCTGTATATTCGCCACATCTTTATTGATGCAGCTGCCGTATTTTACCTGTATATTTGCCCCTATTTTAGCAGTGCGTGTCCTGTGTTTTACCCGCATATTCACCACGTTTCTAGCGGTGTAACTTTACGTGGATGTTTGCCACATAGCGCTACAGCTACTGTATTTTACCTGTATATTCGCTACATTTTCAACGGTGCAGCTACTGCGTTAAACCTGTATATTTGTGTGGCAGAATGCAACCCCCCCCCTCTCTCCCCCTCCCTCCTTCAGTATGGAAGGAGTGGGCACATCTCCCTCTTTCTCTGCTAATTGAGGCTAACAGCTTCTTTTGTTTGGCCCCAGAGCACCCTGGCCAGGGCCATTAGGAGAAGGGAGTGCCAAGGCACACTGAGCCGTGCCCAGCGTGGGGGATGTTTGGAGGCTTCAGGGGCACCCACAGCCAGTGTGGGGGGTGCAGAGAAGCTTCTAGAGTGCCTACAGTCAGATCTGATCAGATAAAAATGGGATTCTTGTCGAGACTCCGCCCATTGTCGCGGGTCTCTCGGAGCACGAGCAAGATGCCAAAATTGTCATGAAGGCACCCCGTAGGTTAATTTAAGGGACAACAAGGTCCAAGAAGAACTTTTATTAAACCAGTGAGAAATAGGGTTTTAGTTTTTGTGTGCTTTATGAGTAGAACCTCTGTGTTAGATAACATAGGCCTGTGAGAAACTCTAGGCACCTTATCACTATGTCTGAGATTCCTGCTTTGTTTTGAGAGAGAGTGGGAGGTAACTTTGAACATACAACGCATCTGAATAAAGAAATAATTGCATCTACCTAGGGTTAGACAGACGATCGTTATTTCACTGTATTTGCTGCCATCTAGCTTATTATTATGCAGTCTGTTTTGGTGGAGCTTCTGAAGAGCTTCATGTCTCAGGTGATCGAGCTCTCCATGTTACTGGAACCGCAACTAGTACACAGTCACATAAGTAAAAGATTGGTTCCTTACAACGTTTAATAGTTATAGGGAGAGAAAGAGAGCGTGGGAAATCTTGCCTTCTGCCTTCTTCAGTGTAGGAACCTAGTTGCCACGCCTTCTGTTTGTCCACGTGCACACACACCATTCCTCACTGAAAAACAGGCAGAAACCTTTCCACAATCACCCAGGCTCTGTCAGGCCTTGTCTATCCCTGTCGGGTTTGCTGGGCTCTGTCAAGCTCCTCTGGCTCTGTCAGGCTTTGTTTGGCAATGTGAAACTCTGTCCAGCTTTACTGGGCTCTGTCCTACTCAGTTGGGCCCTGTCACGCTCTGTCAGGATTTGGCTTGCTCGGGATAGCTTTGTGGAAATCTGTTGTTCTCTGTTGTGCTCTGTCAGGATTTGCATGGCTCTGTGGGCCCTGTTGAGCGTTGTCAGGCACTGTGAGGCTTAGTCAGGCTCTGTCAACACCTGTCAGGCTCTGTCAAGCTTTGCCGGGCTTTGTCAGGCTTTCTTCCCTTATGCAGGAATTATCAGGCTCTGTCAGACTTAGGCAGGGTCTATCAGGCTTTCCCAGGCTATGTCAGGATTTGTAGGGCTCTGTTGGATTTTGTGGAGCCCTGTTGGGTATGGTCGGGCTCCATCAGGCTCCGTTTGGCCCTGTTGGGGTCTTTCAAGCTTTCCTGGGACTTGTTGGGCTCTGTAATGCTTTGGTGAGCTCTTTCAGGCTCTGTCGTGCTTTGATAGCCTCTGTCGGGCCCTGCCAGACTCCACTGTTCGCTGTCAAGTGCTGTCAGGATTTGTCGGGCCCTGTGGAGTTCTATTAGGCTCTGCCAAGCCCTGTTGGGCTCTGTGGGGCTTTGTCAGTCTCTGTCTGGCTTTGTCATGCTCCATAAGTGCTCCAAAAACTGGATGCTCTTGCGATGCTTGTATTCACACAATTATTGTATATTCATTAAAATTTGGGGGAATTTTAGCATCCAATGCATCTATAGTAAGAAACAACTGCATATACCTAGGGTTAGACTGAGGTTAATTATTTCACGGTATTTGCTGCCATCTAGTGCCTTATACAGAGAATGCACTACAACACACCAAACAGAGAAAATACCAGCAGCTCCTCTGTTCACACCTTGTTTCTGATATACGCTTGAACGCAAATACGTTTGTGCTTCTGTGAGATTAAAGACGCCCCTCTGAATATGTGATTGTGCACACGGGTGCAATGGTTGTTTATACATTCAAGTCCTGGGGTGCGGGGCTTTCAGAGCTGGATCTGTGGAGACGTCTGCGTAGATGCCGCTGCCTGAACACGCACACTCGATTGTTTACCAAAACATATGCAAACGTGTTGTACCACTTAGCTTTGCATGCATAGACCTACCTCTGTCGGCAAGCGAGAACGTAGTCGCGTGTGCACGCACAGAAGAAGAACCGGACCATTTGCCTTTGGGTGAACATGAGACAGCCATCTATACACTCACAGACATGGGAACGTACATCAATGCAGTCACATAGGCACTAGCTTTTGAAGACACGCTGTGCTGATTTGGGCACCTTTCAGGCACGCTCCTGAAAGCCGCGCACACTGCTGTTCATTCGCTAAATGCCCTCTTTGGAAACATTTCTCCAGTCGATCTACCGCTCAGCTTTCTTCTCGTGTAACTGAGAAATGTCAGTGCAGGGAATCCGTCTCTGTCTAGCAAATGTCAATCCTGCCTCGGCTTTGCTTTGTTGCCTCTACCTAGATGGTTTCCCTTTTCTCTGTTCACTTGAGCAGTCATGACTGTGCTGTGTTACACACAGGCACAGCCAACACACACCAAGTGTCAACAGACACACTCCGCTGAGCTCAATACTAACGCAGATGCACTTTTGCGATGAAATCAACCCACATGCTCGTGGAGAGAAAGACATGGACTCACATGCATGTGGAGCGACGCATAGATACAGCAGGCGCTAACGAACCCAGACTTTCAGGCACACTGTCTCCACGCAAACAGGGACCGGTCTGCAGGTATCCTAGACGTTAATTATCAAGCCTACCACATGGACCTGCGCAAACCTCCCAAGATTTACTTGTTAAGTAAATAAGAGATGCAGAAGTCCAATGCATTGAAGCCTTGTGCCAGCTGCCTGTTAAATTTGCATTTTCTTTAATTACACTTGAAAAATGTAGTGTTTAGTTTTAACGCTCATTTTTGGAGCAAGAGTTAAGCTAGTCTCCAGAAGTCTTCTTTCAGTGGCATAGAAAACACTTTCTTCTTTGAAAACAGAGAGGAAGGATTCAAGACAGCTTTTTTGATTTCTTAGGGTAGAGGAAAGGAAAGGAAAAACTCTGAAACTGCTTTCAGGTCAATAAGGCTGAAAATTCTTTTCCCTTGAGGTTTCTGGTCATGTAGAGCAAATTCCAGGCTTGGAAGAACCTGCTGGCAAGTGCTAAGGGTGTTATTACCTTTTTAAGACACCAACAGTAAAACATTCCATCCTTCCATGCTTCATCCACAACCAGAAAAGCCCTTTAAATATAAAAATTCTGATAACTGTATTGGTTCTGGAAACTGGCTCATTTCCTCTCTTGGGATCTCAGCACTATTATAATCTTTCCTTGGTCAGCCACTGCCTTAGTTCCATGCTCCATGGCAGCACTGCTATCTCATCACAAAAGTTAGATACAGATATCTAACCTGTCTGGCTGCTGCCACATATCTCCTTCCTCAAAAATTTAGTGTAAACCTTCCAATTTCATATATACCACTGATGGATAAACACACATGTAGAAGGAACTTCATAGTAAGTGTGAGTTACCATCTACTAGAACATGAGTACTGAACACAGGCACTTCCAGGTTTTCTAACTATTCCACTCTGTAGATGGCACAATGTATATTCAAGACAAAAACATACAAACAAAAAAGCAACAAGCCCCCCCTACATCCATAACATACTTCTCCCCTGCCCCCCTTTCTGTACACTAATATCAAGCTAAGGAAGACTTAGCTAAGCCCAAAGAAAGAAATTTGAGACCTGCGCTCTTCTTTCTAAGTATGCCTGTCCTCCCTAAGGTAGAGTTGTCTTTCATGCCTACTTTAGGATGCTTCTCCTGGTCTTTCTCTAAAACAACAAACTAAATACTACCTCATAAGCTCTTTTTTTTTTTTTTTTTACTTTGTCAAGTGATGTCTCAGTCAGCTTCACTCAATCATGTAAGCCTTTAGCCAAACATTACTGTTTGCTTGACTCCATTTGAGCAGACTTACTCCTTCATATACAGCTGTGCATGTCAATATTTAATAATACTCCATTTACCTTCTCCAAGCACTTAAATACCAAAAGCTATTCCCAGCCAAGTCACATGTCCACTTGACACAGATTCTTACCTTGGAGACATCAGCAGCATATGTTTACCAAAGATCACATAAGTAGCCAAGCAGTCAGAGATACTTTCCCAGAATATGCACCCAGCAGTTTATAGCTTGGGGACTTTGAAAAGAAGAGGAAATGTCTTTGTGCACAATAGATGTGGATGGAATAATATTACCTTATGTCCCATCTTTCTAAAATTGGACTTGATTTGTCCTTGTCTTTATCATCCCGAATAACAGCACGTTAAGCACGCTACTGGCTCACTAATTTTTTTAATGTAACACTGATATAAAGAACAAGAAAGAAAAGTAAGAAGTCCTTCATATTCACAATGGATTTTACAGCCTGCAGCAAATAATTTCTTGCTATTGAAGAGAGCTTCCATTATGTTGCAGGCTGCTCAAAATAGCATACCAAGCTCGTGTCCAATCCAATAGACTTTGCTTCTGTAGCCAGTCAAACCTGACACTATACAACAGTGATTTGCTCTTGGAGAGCAGATTTATTAACACACCACCAGGAGCACAAACCCAGAAATCCTTTGCTGCATTCTCAGTGTTCACCTTTACATTATGCCCCGAATTATCTCCAAAGGAGTTTATTCCTTGTAAGCTTCTTGTTCAGGCTGATAAGCATTTCATTCTGAAGATAAATGTAGTCATGTGATTCACTTTTTCTGTTAAGAAACCGTTTCACCTTCTACATTATGCACGATTGGAAATAAAATCATCTGCTCTGCAAAAACAAACAAATAAACAAAAACCATAAAAAACCAAGCCCTCAGAAGTTAACAGAAAACTTCTTTGACGGTGCTCACAGTGCAATCTTCCTCTGGAAGAAGCTACTCCAATGGCTTCTGTACCCAAACACGGGCATGTTTCATTAAATTTTAAAGATAAATACATATCGTAAGCCACATGCTGATGTACCCTGTCTTTCCACAAATGTTCTGGATTGTGGGTCCAGATTTATAGACTTTAAAGAATAGAGGAAACATATCATGATATACTAACCTGACCTTCCAGAGCTGGCAATGGTATCATTTTTGCATCGTGCCTCTGAATCCTATTTCAGCTAAACCATAGTCTCTCTCGGAGATGAACTTTCAGGCTTGGTTTAGAAATCTCAAGAGATAAAGAGTCAAATAGCACACCTAGGTAATATAGATCTGTAATTTAGTTTAAGAGGTATCTAAATACTTTTGTTGAATTCAACACAACATCACAAACAGGAAGACTTAGAGCGTGGGTCTCATGTGAATATCACAAAAGCAGGTTTGTATCACATAAAATGGAACTAATATTCCTGTACATGCTCTTCTGTGGCAAGGCAGGTGGATAATAAATACACTAATAAAGACATACATTATTACATATGCAAATGAATTTCAAATTCCTTTGAAGGAAATTACACATTTGAATGAGGCAAACACTGAAGGAGACTGTCAGTTTGCTAGTGAGGTTGCATAAGCCTGAACCACGCTTCCTGTTTTTAAGAAAGCTGGTGGAAAAAAAAAGGCTGGAGACCTTAAAGACTGGTGGCAGCTGTAGAGATAGATTCATGCTGCCAGGTCCAACACAAAAGAGCATCCAAGGTTTGCCAACATAACTTGATTGACTGTTGGATAAAGGGTGGGGAGTATTCCTAGAAACAACAAAAACAGGTAAGTGTTAACTTTTCAGTATTATAAACTTGTGAACAAATCAGCAGTAAAAACACACTGGTAGAGCACTAGCATTCCAAGCAAGTTGGTCAGGGTTCTGAATTCAAATTATTAATAATAATCATGATGATGATGAGTCATCATCGACAGCTTAAACCTTCCTTAATTAAGGTTTATTAATGAAGACTAAGGATTGGTGTTAGTTTTGTGCTTAATATATTTACTGTGCTGAAGGCTTATTTTACAATGCGCTGCTTCCCTTCTGAAGTATGAAGCTGATAACTTACAAAGCAATTAGTTGTGCACTAATTAATTGCAGTTTAAGGAATCCTTTCCGGAGAATTAATCTTGCCTTAAAAACTCACACAGGTGGAAGCATGTTTAATGCTAATTTAACATTCATCAGTCTTTTAATGGGTTTCTTTATCTAAGGGTCATTAGTATGTAATATTATTTATCTCACCATTCAGTTGGAGAGGGGGGAAAACACTAATTTTATCTCATCTTGACAAATTTGCAGAAAGAACAGGAAGCAAATAATTTTGTGCTCCAGATGATCATTTTAAATCCGGTAGCGACCAAAGTAATTAATCTGCTTGTATGAATGATGAGTCGATACCATAGATGGCATGTCCAGCTAGACATGTATCTATATTCCGCACCTCACGTTCCTTTTCAGTAGGAGAAACTGGTCGAAGTATGGTATCTTCCTGTTAGCCTTTGTGAGAGATTCTCTAAACAAAATACATTAGAACAAGAAGGAACCAAACATAGTACTTCTGCTACCTATTCTTATGCTGTTAGGAGGACAAACACCTATTTCTAGACCCAAATTGTTAAATCCGTCCCCTGCCCCCAAAGGTAAGTACAAGATTATATCTTCTCCTTTGAGTTGCAGTAGTATTGAATTGCAGAAATTAATCCAGGAAAGTTTAGAATGTCTGGGGGGCTTCTGTTTGTTTGGTTATTCTTTTTGGTTTGCTTCCTCCTCTCCATCCCCCTCCAATTACAGTATAACGAGCCCTGCAAAGAGAAAACCTGACAAGTGACCAAAAGTTTATTTGTTCCCGTGTTTTTTCTCTGTTGGTAGAGAAAGTCGTCAATAATAGATTTAAAAAGGAGAAAAGGCACAAGTAACTATGTCTTTAGAAAGTCTTTTACTTGCCTGTATTTTGTTGTTGAATATAGTTTACAGCACTGTAAAATATACTAAGAGGAGACGAGTAACTCCATCCCTAAGCTCAGAAAAGTAAAAACATCATCCAGATGGAGCAAATTACCGAAGGTAGGTGTTTACTTGGGTGCAACTCCAAGTTTGACCCTGTTTCCAAATAGAAGTGAAAGAACAGCAGAACAGGAATATATAATTAATACTAGAGGAGATTCAGGTATTAGATAGTCAAAACACTCTCACCTTTATAATGATTAAATATAGTACTTCTGCCACTTACACTTCCCAGCTTGGAACAATAAAACGAGAATCGTCCTTCTCATGAAACCTTTGGCTATATGATGAACTCTTTCACAGAGGAGCGCATTAGTCTAAGAATAGCTTCAATATAGTTTCTTATGAACAAACTACCATGGCTCTGGCTTTTCCCCATCGGAGATAGACTATGACAGAAAACCCTGATGAAATTTGAGCTTATCCCATTAGAATCATAATGTACTATTTCCAGGGGCCTAATTTTTGCTTAGGACTTTTTTTTTTCAAAGATATAACAAATTTTTTTAAAAATATGCAATTTGATTGCAATAGAGTGAGAATGCCCCTGAACACAGTGCTACAGGTTCTTTGGAAGAAATATGTAATACGTAAAAAATAATAATCTGCTTTTGCTACATTTGACAGTAAATTACTTGAATGATAATTAAAATTAGAGTATAGAATACAAGAGACTATTTCAGAACAGACTATAATTAGTCTAATAGACTTCTCTTTCTGTTTATTTCTCACTCTCCATCAACAACCAGAACAACCAGTTAACCGTCATGGGTTGCATCTGCTATTATACATAAAGGGACAGCAGCGTAGTTATCTGAGGAGGTGAATTTTTTTCTTCGCACAGGTATTCAGCTTTTCTTCTATTGCTGCTGTTGCCAAAGTAGTAAATATTTAATGTATTCAGTTATAAATGTAAACAGCAAACTGGCAACAGCTGTAAGGGTAGTACAAGAACATGTGGGAAAGAGCTGCGAGTTGTATATCTGTAAAGCTAAGATATATAATCAAAATCTCGCGTATTTTGTCCTTGGAACGTAAGATTAACTTGAAAGGGACATTGGGAAAACATAGAGAACTCAGAGTGGCACCTGTATGTCTCTGATCATGCCTTTACTATGGTTTTATAGGGTAAATGAAAACTGCTGTTGTTTCTCAGATACAACTAGTGTTGTCTGACAAACAAATAGCTCCTATGGCAAAGACAAAAACCAAAACAACCTGAAGTCAGACGTATGTTTGTATACATTCCCCTGAAATACAACCAGGTGTTTAAGTCAGAGTTGTGGAAAATAAATTTAAAAATAAACTCAGTTGTGTTCAGCTAGGAATACATATAAATATTGTTTTCTTAATCTCCCCACACCTATGCAATTTCCTAAATCATGTTTAAGAAAGAACTATAGATAGTGAGGTTTAACACATTGGTACGTTGTATTAGAAATCCCAGTTTCATGCCTTTTGTTTTGCTAGAATATTTTTAAAGTCCTAGAGATGTGGGACTGCTCAAATACTGTAGTTGTTAAACCTGAGATTGAAAAGGGATACAACTTTTTTTTCAAACCTTTACTTTTTTCCAGATAATAATTCCAAGTTAAATCAGAATCGGAAACACAAAAATAATACTTGTCATCAAAAATTTGTTTTCCTCCTGCACTTCAATTAAGGGCTGAAAATATTAAAATAAAAAATTAAAACTAAGAGTTCTCCTTCTGCCTGGAAACACCAGGGAAAATAAAGGATTCCTGAATCAGAAAAATAAATGACAGCATTCAGGATCAAGAAAAAGGTACATACTTAGATCAGAACTTTATTTTAGGTATTGACTCTCTTTCAAACAAATCACAGGGTTGTAGTTTCTATCTCAGTTACACGTGCTTCACTTCTCTTATGCAACAATACTGGTTTTGTTCCCTGAAAAAAAAAAAAAAAAATAAATAAAGAGATTTTGTAGGAGAAGAAGAAAGGAGGACAAGGATGACCCTTATTATTTAGGCACTAACTTGAGACTTAAAAGCTCTTGCCTTTGACACAGACATCTCGTAGTTTTGGACACGTTGCATAGGATGCAAATGCCGAGTGACTAATTGTAGACTAACCACGTTCCAAGCACTGATGGTTCTTGACGTGGCCTGACAACATCTTCTCAAGGTATGATGTCCCTTTCTTTTAACTCCTTCTCTGAAAAATCAGAATGATATGTAGCTGCTTCATGGAGGTGTCATCCCTCCTCAAGAATGTCTGTACCTTGTAAAAAAGTGCCTCTCAACATGAAAAGTAGTATTGCTGTGATGGACAACCCTCAAACACCTTTGGGAGAACTCTAGGAGAAAAGAAAGGACTGGAAATTGGTTGTTTAGTATAAAAGGAAGGAAGGATAAATGGCCACTGGAAGTAGAATGTGATAAAAACAGCTACAAGCCTGTCAGAAAGTTACATCTCTGTTTTGTCCCTTTTAAAAGAGAGTTCTGACATGAAGGAAACCTGCATCATAGAATTCCATGTGATTTGTGATTTTTTACTACCAAGGATTATCTTCTCTTGTTTCAACATCATAAACACATCTCTGGCTTGAAATAAAACAAAACTAAGAGAGCTTTTGCAACCCCAGCATAATTAGGGAACAAAGCCCGTAAAGGAGCTGTCCCCAAGATGAGCTGGAGCCAGTCAACCAGGGAAAAAAATCTCTGTCTTCTCAGCAGGAGCACATCCATTGCCTCCGCCACCTGTGGCTGGCAACACGGGAAACGTGTATTCCTGTATTCTTTTACCTCAGCTTTCCTTTAAGGACCAAACAAAACATCAGCCCCCTGAAGGAATCCAGCTACAGCAAAACCAAATAAGTGTGTTAAGAACCTGCTCTAATCTCATTCTGAGAGTACCATCTAGTCTCTCCCCTTGACTGCTCTGTTCCAGCTAGACCTTTTAATGCATAAGTTAAATGCATAAGTTGAATGCATAAGTTAACGACAATTACAAAAATAATTTCAAAGCTATTGACTATTTTCTTTATCGATTTCTGACTTTTACTGCATCTTACAGGTAAACCAATAGTCCAACTTTTGGCCGAATTCCTATGAAATAGTAGTTCTGTTAACAGCTTATTGACATTGCTCTCTTATTATTTAGCATCTGGGTTTGATATTAATTATTTAGCTTGTATAGCAATGGCTGTCACAGAGTAAACAACAAAATAGTAGCTTCAATTACAGAAAGCAAAAACCAGCCCACCACAAAGAATACAGTAAAATTGTTGACAACACAAACTATGGAATTCTTTTCTCTCGGTTGCAGAAATGGACTGCCATTTTTCTGTCTGGGGAGTTTTGGCCTTTCTGAGTTTGGCTCTTGTTGTTTCGTTGATACTGAACATTTCATACTATATGAAAAAGAAGCAAGGTAAGTAATGTCTCTGTAAGGAATGGAGTTTGAGTGGTTAAAGTGTTTGCAGAGAAAGCCATCACTGCTTGGAGATTTCAAGCCAACAAATGGATTCATTATCTTTCGGCAAGAATGATTCTAGTAGAGAGCATGCAACTTTTAAACATGTTTAGGGGAGCCAGGTATGATTATACAATGGTTGCTAGCTGCCCAGTCCACTGCCAAACACAGCTGAGTCCATTCTCTGAAGAAAAACCAACAGAACACGTACAAGTTGAGGAATTAAGTTTTGGCTAAATTTGTATTTTTAATGTACATTTTTAACATCTGCAACTTCTTTATTGAGGTGTACTTTTCATGTAAATGGTTGTTATTCGTACTTAAGTTTAAAAAGAATTTTAAGTAGCTGCACTGATACAAAATACATTTGAGAAAATTTTATCTTCCCAAAATTCCTGAGTGCTTGTTTGAATTTCAGATTTCATACACATTTTATGCTTAATTAGTTTGTTTTGAGAAAGTCCAAACTGCTTTTCATTGTGGGATGCTAATGTAGCTCTTAAATCAATGTGTCACTCACAATAAGGAACTGGATTGTTTAATTCACATTAGAGGGTGACTACAGTCATACTCTTGTTTCAGTTAAAATTAACTATGACTTTCAACAGATTTGATGATGCCATTGCAACCTCTCTTATGCATGCAATTCGGAGCTTACAGTGCTAAATTCAGGAGTTCTGGAGCAGAAGATAGAAAGTCAAGCATTCCTGAGTTATTAATCAAGCTCTAGCAACAAATCTCTTTGGAGCCAATGCCTCTCTGCCTCAGTTTCTTTTTCTGCGTGGTCACAGGATATATATCCCTCTTTCAGAGATATAAGCAGCAGAACTAGCAACGTAAACATTTTAGTTGAATCAAGACTGGAGTTTTTAAGAACACTGCCCCAAGAGACCCATTTAGTGCTTTAGTTTGTATTGCAAAGTGGGCTCAGAGGACATGAAGTGGGTTCGTTTCAGTGATCAATAATACCTCTAGAACTACATCAAACGGTAGCTTAGTGGTCTTGAGATTAGCTTTATATTTAAGTAAGTTCCAGGAAAGAAGAGTTCTCTTCTTGGCTAGATAACAAATCTCTCTTCAGAACATGCACATAGCCATTTCTGTGCTGTGTCCCCACACTTGTTTCCCCCACCCCGATATTTTTGGTCTTGTTTTTCGGATCACATACAATCTGCTTGCTACTGCCACATGCGTGTAAAATGTTTAAAGTCTAATAGTGAAGTCCTAAATCAAGCATATTCTGTGAATTAAAAGTATTTTTCCGTTGCCCTTCTAGCTATGATGGCTACTACACAGAAGATGACCCAGTTTATGGCAATCTCAATCAAGATATTTTAGGTAAGCTTCACTTTGAGAACACGTGTCTGTTCAGAGGCTGTGATAAATGTGTAGTTAAAAACTGACTGACCAACACTTTCTGTGTTTCTCAACACAGAATTAATACCAGCTTGGGATAGAACTGCAAACCATCATACTGCACTACTCTTTTTAAGACCAGGTCTCATACTGAATTGGATTTTTTGCAGTCCAAATGATCTTGTTCAGCCAGATATCTCAAAACCAAGAGCTGTTCTTCATGTAAAGCTGCACCAGTTGAAATAACAGCTTGATCCATGCAGTTACAGCAATCTAAGACACATATTACTCCCTGCCCAAAGTCAATGCTCCCACACAAGCTGGTAGAAACAGACACAGACCAGTTCTCTGTTGTGGCTGTCCACAGATCATCAGCAATGTTGACAAATATGCTGGAACAAGTCTGAAAACTGTGAGGAGATAATCTGTTTTCCTGATGGCTAAAATGAGATACGTGATGAAAAAATGACTTACACCAGATTTTTCAGAAAACTGGAAGTAGAGTCAGGAATACAATTTAATCACCAGCTGCTGCAACTCACAGCCTCTTTCGTGGCCCAGTATAAGTTTGCCCGTGCTGAAAAATACATTAATATGTGGTTACGCTCTAATTGCAAGATGTACCCCTAGCAGTCTAAAATGACGCCCACTTAGTGAATAATGAGAAACTTTCCTTCCGTATGAACAGAAAATGCTTTTCATTTTCACAGTATGCATGTCTGAATTTCTTAGCTATTTGCCCTTCTGTTAATAGAGAAAGAGATCTGTGTGTGAATTCAAACCAAAACAAACTTCTACCAAAGTAAACTGGGCAAAGTTGGTTCTGTAACAGGGAGGATCTGTTAATTTGATCTTTTAAGACTCAGTAGTGTGCCTTAATAACTAAAACATTTTTCTACTTTGATAAACTGTAGAGGAATGTTGTTACGAGCAGATGAAGTCCCAGCCTCAAAGGCCAGTTAACCAGCTACAGGTATCTCTAAGTTTAATTCTGGATTTCTGAATTAGGGTAATGTGGTCTGTCTCAGAATTTTTGTGTGTATCCCATGACAATATATAACAAAAATTTTCACGCTGCTCCTCACGAAAATTACCATGCATTAGTGTCGTAGTTCATCAAGAAATTTAAGCACGGACTCGACCCTTTGTTCCATCTGGGACATTAATGAGGGAGCAGGAGAAGTATAGACAGCTCATTTCCATCCATATGGCATAATAAAGCTCGGTCACAGGCATGCAGATCAGGCTGAATTGAGCCTACATCTAATGCCATGGCTTACGTAAAGAATTACTTGTATTTATTTTGGACATCATTCAAGTGAAAACACAAGCGGCATCACGTGATAATCATGAGTTTGACTGGCTCTCTCTTGCCCAACACAAAATCTATATGCCTTAAATAAATGCCTGTTTTTGTATCGATTTATATTTTGTTGAGATACCTGGTTGCCTAAAAGCATGCAACCTTCAGCTTCATCGATTTCCTGAGCTGATTTCCAGCTTCTCTCTCAGGATACTTCCAGGTGGTGGAAAATTTATTTTTTTTTTCTCTTTTAAATCTAGACATTTGCTTTATTATACTTCACAGAAACAGACCAACCTATGAAAATTCCAATATGAAAAATGTTTGATAATTTGGCTTGAAAAACACAGAGAAAAACACGGGAAAGACACACGAGGCATACATTTTGCACTGCAAATGAGATCATATTTACAGACTATAATCACCCATCTTTAGTTTTCTGCACAGACCAAGCCTATGAAAAATGTTGCTAGTAACTGGATTATAATTTAAAAAACAAACAAACAAAAACAGGAAGAAGAAAAAGAGATCAAATAATGTCTTACATCCCAAAGAACTTGGACCAATTATATAAATTTCCCTCAGTCCCACCGTGAGTCTTTCCAATAATAGCTGCCACTACCCTGTGGAGGGGTTTTGATGGATAAAGATTTGTTGCTGAATTAGTCTGGCTCAAAGGAATCTCAAGTCCGCTTCGAGAAGCTGAGAACAGAAACTCCTGTGAGAAAGAGGTGTGTTCCTCAATCAGCGGGGTCCCGTCATCGGACGTATCATCAGTGAGACTCCAGCGCATGGACAGCCCATGATACTCATTTAGCAAATCCATGCTTGGAGCCTGGGCACGTGATTGGAACATAGTTGCATATATAAGGAGGCTTGTTTCTGTAATAAATGTCTCTGCATGATTCACATTGAATCGGAATGCGGAGTCCTTTATCGTTCCAACAAATGATGACCCCGACGTGATACTCTGGCGTACCACTACGATCGGGGAAAAGCCTGGAGTGGCCCAGCCGGGAGCGGCTTCAGCTGGACTGAAGACCGGACGGAGGCGTAAGGATGCCCCGGGAATAAAGTCATGGATGCAGCAAAAGGAAGAAGTGAGTGGCTGGGAGCAGGAAGAGGGAAGAGTAAAGTTATGGGGCAGAACGTGTTCTCTGAAGCACAAGCTGCAGTTAAGTTCCTCCTGCATATTCTCTCTATGAGAGGACTTACATAGGAAAAAAGTAACATATGTAGAGTATTAATTTGGTGTATAATTAACGGCTACCTGGGAGAAAACGAGAAGGCTTTTAAACGTTAACTTTGGGACGATAACGGGCAGAAATTATGGAATAAGGTCAGCAATGGAGATGATAAAGAAACTAAATCATTAGCAACTACATGGAAGCTTATAATTTCCACCTTAAAAGACTTTAAGGCTGAGCGGGCTGCAGTTGCCGAAATTTTTTCAGCCTTGCAGCCTGATAGCAAACCTAAAAATAACCATAAAGTTTACCCGGATCGTGTCTTTTGACCCCCTCCCCACTCCATCCCCTGTTGTGCCGTCGGCACTCCCGATGATACAGCAGTCTGGGGCGGAGGGAGGAAAATTACCGAGTGGATGGACTCCTATACCATTACCCGACTCTAGAGAGATCAAGAAGTCTAAAGGACTGGAATCAGACAATTTGTCAAAAGAACTGGTGAAAGCCGAGAATGCTAAAGTCGTAAATAAGTGTAATATCAGTCCTTTTACTGATTCATGTCCGCCTTTACCGCCTTCTACCCCTCTAACTCCTACGAGAGAGCAGAAGGTGTCGCTGGATAAGAACTGGGCAAAAGAACTGTGTGAAAGATCAGATCAGCTATTAGCGAGTGAATCCAACAGTCAGCAATGCGGTCATGCTGATCGTGACGGGAAAGGGGATGCGCTTGGGGACTCAGGTTATACAAATAATTATGATGCTACAAAGTATTGGCGAGAATGTGCACCGTTCCAAACCTCCCTGTTACAGTTACTAATGATTCTCCAGCACTGTTCAAGTCCGTGTTATCTGATGACTCGGAAGAGAATGAGGGTTTGAAGCATTTTTCTTGAAAAGTTAAGTATGTGTACAAGTTGCCCCGAGATCAGATAAAAACCATGAAAGACTCAAAGCAAAATTAGACCTATGCAATGTAACAGCTATAGATCATTTAGGACAGAACGATGAGGATTCGTTGAAAGGGGCAGGTATCCCACAACTCCTGGAAGAGACACTAATTGACACACCACAACTACAGGCACGATAAGTTTCTGAAATCCTGAGGCAGTCAACAGACCTCGCATATCAAGCTATAGTAGAGGTGTCTGAAACCAACAAAACAGCCAAATCATTTGCAACTATTAATCAGGGTCCCAATGAGAATTACATACAATTTATTGACCACTTTCAAGAGGCCATCAATAAGCAGGTTGAAAACTTAGACGCTAAGGAAGCATTAGTATTTATTAGTATTTATTCCAGCATTCAACTCTGTGACAGGCTGTGTCTCATCTCGGTGTGCTGGATTTGGCTTTTCCGTATGCACACCATGTAAAGAATCCTGGTTTTGGAATAACAGCTGTACTGCACCAGATGAGACACTTCAAAAAGAAAAAAAAAGCCTTGCCCAGTCCAGCTTGCTGCGGCGGCGGGGGCGCGGGTGCCAATGTGGCTCCAGCACTCACTGACCTGTTTTGTGAGGGAGACCCAGAAGTGCCTCCACCTGGCTGGGCAGTAAGCGGCCCAAAGGTGCAATGCAAAAAATTGAGATATTGTCTTAAATTAGTGTAACTTTGATCCATCTGCATATTTGAACTTGGTGTTTGGTTTTCATATCTGAGCTCAGTATTTTAGTTTGCATATTTATATTTGGTACCAAAAGAATCTTGTTTGGGGAGATAATTACAAAATGGGAACCGGTTCCACTGCTAAAATTCCACCTTGCTCCCCCTTAGGATGCATCCTTACACATTAGAGTAATTGCTTATATTGTTATCTAGTAATTTTGAGACCAGAAAAGCATTTAAATTGTTAAACTCTGCTTTGAAAACAAAAACAAAAACAAAACAAACAGAAAAAACCCAAAACACCTAAATGCTATGATAGATGTGAATTTGGAAGAGGTTGTATTTAAAAGTTGCTAGAATATTAACTGATTTGGATCTAGGAGAATAGAATAAGGGATTGATGTTTATTATAATGTTTTTTGACATCTGCTGTAAATTGTAAAAGGTAAATGGAGCTAAGGAATGTAACTATTGCTGAGCTACTTGGAATTGCATATAAAGTGTATTATGGTTGGAATGAAAAGGGAAAACAATAGAGCAAAATATCCCAGGCCTGTGTGCAGCTCATTTTAACTGAGAAATTTCCCAGAAGAGCCTCCCACTTCGTACCAGCCATTATGCCAGCTGCATGACCTTGGGTATATCTAAACTGCAGCAAGAAGAGAAAGAAAAAAAAAAAAAAAAAAAAGGAAAAACCTGGCTGTGGCTGCCCGCTTTTAAAGCGGTGAAAGGGGGGTTTTCTTTCCCCCCCCACTGCAGCGATGTAATACTGAATGGAGCAGTCTGAGGGTGAAGTTTAAAGGCATCCCTAGCAGACCCCTAGTTCTAATGAAACTGAAAAATAAAACCAAAAATTTGTTAATAGACTTATTCTGTGGTAATTAGTTGTAAGAGACTTCTCAGTAAATTCACCATGCTAGTTTTTGAGGTCATGGGAGAGAATGAAAGAAAGGCTTTTTTTTGAGACCAATAGAATGCCAAATTTGGAACAAAGTTTTAATACATGAATTCTTATAGTTGCCAGAAAGTCCTATACCTCTTTTACGTTAAGATTTGTTAAGTAAATTGTAAGCTCAAATAACGTTTTCTGAGAATACTGTTTAGTTGCATGGCCTACAAGAAGCTGCTTGGATGGTGCAGATCTGCTTGCTGCAAGTGAGAAATCTCCAAGGAAATTTCGAATGCTGTATTTCCACTAGTATTAACAGCCAATGTTTCGATAAAGCAAATACTGCACTGATAGATCTGAAACAGGACTTCGATCCGGTAAGGGAAAACAATATCCAATAAATATGACAGCCAAAATGGAGTTAGAAATGTTGAGGAATAAATTTATGACAACCTTACAGGCTGACTGCATTCGATTGGACTTGCAGATTTGTCTATGAAACAGCCTGTGGCTGTTGTGGGATAGTGTGCTTACATTGCTAGCAGACTGATATACCGACTGTTATATATCAATTGTCACTCTGATCAAGAAAATGCAGGGAATGAATTTAAGTCTTAATAGGCCATGATCCTTTTGTCATATATGTAACATTTGTGAAATTTAATTCTGATTTATTTTTTTTTTAATTTGAAATCTATGTCTTTGTAAATTGCACTACCTGGGGTTTTTTTTAACAGCACAGATTTTGGCATGCATAAATGTAAATTGCTGCAGAACCTGCAAGTCTTTCACATCAGGTCATAGGCCATACTTGTATTTGGTCTGATCCTACATACTTGCACAATTTTTGTCGATGGTTCTGGGAAGTCTCATAAAGCTGTAGTGGTTTGGTGTGAAGATAACGATTGGCATCATTCTGTAAAAAATTATTGAAGGTTCAACCCAATTAGCAGAACTTGGCACAGCTTTAAATTACTTAGAGCTTTTTAAGGAGGAACCTCTAAATTTGATTTGTGATTCTGAGTACGTAGTCAAGATCCAACGCATATTGCTAGTTTAAACTGGGTTTTTAAACTAACGAAGTCATGGGCATTGAAAAAATGAAAACTATCTATCTACACAGACTCTTTTTTATAAAGGCATTTTAAAGAGAATACTTCAATTTAAACTTGTCTAATTTGTCTGTGTAATTATATGAAGGAATTTCTTAGTCATTTTTTGTTAAGCTAAATTTTAAAGTAGCTGACATGGTAATTTTCCACACTTTGATCTAAAATCATTGAGCAGAAACCTGTGTAATTAAGAAGCAAATATCTTTACTGCTTAATGTAAACACTCTGGCACATCATATCAAAAAATATTTACCTACAGTGACTCCACATGTGTTTGGGACTAGTCATAAGATAAGATTCTATCTAGTTTTTTATAAGCTGATTGACATAAATTTCCTTTAACTACTTAAGCATCATTTGATACACAGCTGTTTGAGATAAATGCATTATGGTCACCATTTTCTATTGGTGTCATTCTTCTGAATTCATCAGCTGTTCATCAAGTGTGTCAGCGAAAACAAGTGGCACATGAAAAAAAACCTCTCAAGTGTGACTCCCCAAAGTCTTGTTCTGAACCAACGTGAAGCTGCAACTTGTTGTTGGGGAGGTGCTTTGAAGTCATGAAGGTATATTGTAAGTTGACCTGATTATCAGAATGCTTATTGCTAGTTTAATAGGCATCAGAAAAGGAAAAAGAAAGCCTAATGTTAGCTCATGTTACATTATAACCCTTAGCAAATACGAGCGGTGAAGGGGCAGAGCTGAGCCGCTGATCCTGAGGGCTGCCAGAGCCCACAGGAATGCTTTTGCTTCAAAGCCCCGCCTGGGAGAGAAAAAAACAGTCTAGCACTTGCTCTCAAGAAGTGTCTTTGTCAACAAGATTGATGCAGATGCCAGCTGTGAGTGTCTGGAGAAGCTGGGCTGCCTATATCATCATCACAGGGGGGGTAGGTTTTATTTAAGGTAGATGTGTACTGAGAATGGCTAATGATTTTGTCACCATATTCACATTGAGAAGAATCACAGGTTTCAAACTCACTCTGTGCAGCTGGGTGAGCTTTGCCAGTCAATGGGGTAACTGGTAGTTTCCAAAAAGAAGTACAGAGCAGCACTCAGAAAAGACAGGCCATTCTCAGATCACACAAGACAAATGACAGCTGCTGTTTCCTTAACATCAACATTTTAACATTATAGTTTTTCCTTGTTTCATTTCTTTTGCTTGTTTACAGTTTGATGCACTATCTTGCTTTGCAGTCTGCATAAATGCATACTCTGGGCAAAAGCATTAGCTAACGTTCATTGACTTTGTGATTCCTAAGGTCATGGAGTTTGAAATTTTTGGTTATACCCTATCAAGTATACCAGTTACTACTGCTATAGGATAGTTTTCATGTGCAACTGCTGAATGCCACTCTCATTTTCTCACAGGGGTGGTGTAAGAAATTATTTGCAATTGAGGGCTCCTGTCAGTCTAGTGAAGTGTTGCAGGAATTCCAAACAGCTAAAAGTAACAACTGGGTAGACTGGCTGAAAGACTGATCTTCTCCCAATGAAACTGAAATAACAGGAACACACCCTTATTTTCCCAGGTTAGTGATTACCTCAATTACAAAATGCCTGAGGCTACTTCTATTTCTAGTTTAAAATTACATATTAAGAAATTGGAAGATGGTTGTAAACTGAGTGTCTCAAAAGCTAGGGAATGTCAAAAGAAAGTAATTAATCTCATCCTGTGTGTGCACTGTATTGGTGGCTTTACAGGGAAATGAAATGTTCTACCAGTTTTTATTATCACTGAAGTGATGATTACGTTTCGTAAGTTACTTTATCAATTCTTGTAAAGTAGAACTTAGCACACCTACACGTGATGTGCTACCACAGTACCAAGCCTTATCTAACCATTGCACCAAATATGATTTACCTTTTAAAGGCTTTTACAGACTGGGAAAATTGCATTTCATAGCATTTTGTATACGTTGTCCATCAAGAGAAGGAAAGGGTGGCATACAGCACTGTAATTCACAACCGTTGATTTGTAAAGGTTGGTTATACTTTTGGTTTACTAACCTCTATTCAGTATGGAATTAATATGGATCTCAATCCTGTCAAGCCTTAACTATGGCTTTAAATAACGTCAGATACCATGTAGTCAGCATGCATTCAATAAAATTTTAAGCGTAAAATAATTTGCTTTTTTTCTTCTCTTCATGGCATGTGCGACTGTAATGCTCCTTGGATTTTAGCTTAGTGTTGTTAGACTTAGCATGTGATTTTGTTGTTGTTTTGTTTTGTTTTGCCTGACTTCTCAATTAACTTAGAATTACAATGTTCTCTTGGCTTGTTTACCTGAGAGTTTTTGCTTCTACAATTGTATTGGAGGCTGTTCAGTTTTGATAATGTGTTGTTACTATGTAATATGTTCTTCCTAAATGTTTATGTTTGTTAGAATGATACTGGGTATATATAGTGCTATAAGAAAAGCTGTGTTTATACTGATCTCTCTTGTTATTTCTAGGACCTAAATCATGGGAGGATGTGTCAACCGAGGACCTTAGAAAATGGCAGGAGGAAGTAGTTGAGGTAGCTATTAATGTAGTCCTACTATGCAGTTTGTAGTAATGTTTCTTTTTCCTTCATATATAATATCTATAGGAAGAAATTCAAATCTTGCTGTGCCATATCATATTTGCAAGAGGTATTAATCAATTAATTCAACATCTGCCTTAAAATAGGGGTTTAGGATAAATTGGTTAAGACTGTCAGATGAGACAGACTAAAATAGATGACCATTTACCAGTGGTAAGCACCACTAGTAAACCTGGAAAAAATAAATATTTTTTTGTCTGCATCCTGGCATCCTGGCTGATGGGGATGTGTACTTTTGGATCTCATCAGAATATAGTCATTGAAGTTAACAAGCATTGAATCAATTGATCTTGGTTCAGGTAATCAGCTCTTCAATTCCAGAGGGCTTACTGGTTTCATCATTAGATTTTTTTTTTTCTTTTTTTTTTTTTTTTTTTTCCCTGCAAAATAATGCTAAAGTAATTAAAGTATCTTTGCAATCTCAGCACTTGCTGTCTTTATGAGGCTAAAGCCATTACTGTTGTGTGATCTGTATTTTTTTATTCTGAGTACTTACATTGAACAAGCAGTTACTTCTTTTACTATTTCCTGAACTCCCTCGTAAGAACTCAACAGTGGATTTATTCTAAATCTCAGTGTTTCTGCTGTAACTACCAAAAGTCACCTTGTTGCTACGTTCCTAATATCTGCCTAAAAAGCTAAGTTATGTGGTGTGCCGTGGTAGTTAACACAGAAGCTGTTTGGAACCCCACAGAGTGAGGGGACAAAGGGTAAAATTCAGTCTTGGGAAACAAGAGAGTATCTAATGGAGAGAGCAAAGGGGCTGTATTTCCCTTTCCTTTTCCACTCCTGGTTAATACCTTGTGCATCATCTACTAATCCTTGCTGCACAACTTTACAGACTAAATACATTAAGGACTGTAAGAGGAATTATCTGTCTTAGCCTGGGCCAAGGTAGCTAAAGCTTACATTCTTGTAGCGATTTTAACAGCAATAGTATGACAAGAAGTAAGTGATCAGATAACTTTTAACACATATAGTATTTGTGGCTTTTCTGATCAGGCCGTGGGAAACCTGATGGAAATGGAATTATTATTTAGGAAGTGCCTAGTTGTGAGATGTACCAAAGTAAACAAAGGCATCCATTAATTACTATTCTAATATTCTTCTGATGTTTCTTCTTTTCCTGTTTCTAATTGCAGTGTAACAGAGGAAGTGAAAGGAATGCAGGTAAAGTGTTTAAGAAAATAAGTGCCATAGATTATCTTATCCAAAGAGTCTTGACTTAATAGAAGACATCCTGGTTTTATGCCAAACTCTCTAGGATACTCACTGTTTTTTGTGGGGGGAACCACACAAAACCAATAATGTTCGTAATTAAAAGCTTCAGTAAATACATTATAATTGATATTGCTGTCACCACAAGTTGTTTAAAATAATCTCACCTGATCAATTAAACAGCTTTTTGTTGTATATGTAAGTTTCGGCAGATGTTCATTGAATCTGAAAATTCCAGCCCTAAGTTACATGGATGTTCAGGTGGAGAGATTTGGAAGTTGCTAACTTTTTGAAGTAATTAGATAAGCAGGCATATTAAAAAATGAGTGTTAAAAGAATCTCATTAAGTTGCATGATGAACTATCAAAAATTTAGCAGATTATTCTGTATACTGAATGAATCAGGCTGCCTGCAGGAAAAGGTTCATTAGAGACCAAGTATCACGATGAAAGTCAAATCAAGACTGCACACCTAAGTGTAATTCTGATACTACTTAGGGAGATGTATGCCATATGAAGATTTTCTCATTGTTCTGAAAAGGTCCTGTATGTTCCAATAAAATACAAGTTTTTACTGGAATAAATGATTGGGGGGGAAAGCTGATGTGTAGTACAGCACAGATATGTTGGGCTTGATTTTCTTAAGGCTTCGCAGTCTTTATTTCTTTTTTTTTTGGTGTTGCTTATTTCATGACATTCATCTAAGAAACCCTTAGCTGAACATCTGAGGACAAAACACAATCTAGTGTCTCTGTCTCTCTATCAAGACTTGATCTAATTAATTTTAAATGTACTGCATCACAGATAAGGTAGAAAAGCAAAAAAACCCTATGTCTGTCTTATTTTTTCCAACTTTGAATATAACTTGAGCAAAGTCTTTATTATTTAGTTATGTTTTAAATTATGCTAGGGAAGATATATTTAACTGAATATTAAAGGCGTTAACATCTTTTGTTATGAGGAAAAACCTACTTTTACAGATTAGTATTTATACCTGTATATTTATATATGCTATAAAAGATGGAATCTCAGATTTTTTTCAATTTAAGGAAATCATATATTGTATTGACTTTTTTTTATTTGAAATGCAAAAGTAAATGGAGTGAGCATTTGAAATGGCTGATTATGGTTGGTGTACCCCTTTAAAAAAAAAAGCCTCTGGCTATGGATTATTAAAGCTACTGTGCACATTTTACCTGTTCTTCTATATTCTTAAGTGGGCCTGATATGTATTTTCAGTTAGGATACATAAAGTTCTATGCTATTAAGTGTGAACATTTAAAATATCTTTATGAGATCCGAATACTTATTAGTGAAACCTTTGTTTAGTGACAGTCTTGAGTCGGGTAAACATAGCTGCTTAAGCACATGTACTATTTTTATTATTTAAGTCACATGCATTCAATCATGAGAAGTCCTGCTACAGCTTTAGTACCAGCAGAGTCATATGTTTGGGGATACAGATCTTCTCTTTTGGGAAAGATTAAGTTTCTGTAATTTATGCAGCATTAGCAATAGATTTAAGCAATATTTTTTTTTTATACACACCTTATCATATTCACTCTATACAGACTTGAGAGGTTGTGGCTTGCTATAGGTAAGTTTTTACATCTAACAAGGCAGTGGTTAGAAATGTAACATTTTTCTGCAATATCAAAACAGTTTTCAGTCGGATTAATTTTAATAGCAACAGTATTTGTCTTAGAGGATCATTATGAAATAAACTTGTGTGGAAGTCACATTTATTTGAAGATGGCTGCTTCTCTGTGGATGTCTTGTCGGTTTTATTTAAATCCATTTGAGTTGCGGTAGCAAATGTAAAAAATAGAGATCTCTGCTGAAATAGGCAGCTCTTATAGTCTTCATATTTCTTCTGCTGCTTCTGAGATAAATGGAGGGGGAACAACCCAAAAAGATTGTGAGTGGGTCTATCTGTGCAGGAAGACAGGCACAGCACTTTTGGAATGTCCCCTTGCCAAAAATCATTAAAAAGATGCAATAGAGGTTTGGGGCTCCATCCTCAGGCTTCAGGAGTAGTTCATCTTTTTCTCATCCTTTTCAACACACGTCAAGAAAAATGCAGAAAAAGTCTGCAGTTGTCTTCCTTTTCTACAAGTGATACCAACCGATAAAAGGGTAAATTATATTTTCTGTAGTGCTTCATGGGTTAAGAAGAAAACAATATGGTAGATGTGCATCTCTGATCAGAATTAGTCTGCTGTATTTGACTAGAACGTTGTTCTGTCACTTATCTGCTCTTTGTATCAGTCCTATGTAAGTTCTCCATTTGCAAAATGTCAATGTTAAATATTTTTCCAATTAAGAGTATATACAAATGATCAGTTAATGAGTTCGGGTATAATATGGTCTGTGACTTATCAAATTGAAATAGAATTATTTTTTTCCTCCTGTGCATGCTAAGAAATGTCAAAGCAACATAACAGTGATTTTGAGGATGGACATTAAACGGAACATCAGGTATGGGCACCACATTGCGTCTACTGTTACAAAGCCTCTTTAGGAAAAAGTATTTATGTACTCAAATGTTGAGAAAATAATCATGAACAGGTGATCCTGTACCATACCTACAGATTTTTAAAGGCCTACTCATTGCTAAATTGAATCACTTTGTTCTCCTTAAGTAAGAACTTCTGCATTATTTTAGGAAAAATGTGTCTTTACTTGCTAGGTGCACAGAATCATAGAATCATTTTGGTTGGAAAAGACCCTCAAGATCATTGTGTCCAACCATTAACCTAACTCTGTCACTAAACCATGTCCTTAAGAAGTTGATCTACACATCTTTTGAATGCTTCCGGGAATGGTGACTCCACCACTTCCCTGGGCAGCCTGACAACCCTTTCTGTGAAGAATTTTTTCCTAATATCCAACCTAAACCTCCCCTGGGACAACTTGAGGCCATTTCCTCTTGTCCTATCACTTGTTACCTGGGAGAAGAGACCAACACACTCCATGCAACAGCCTCCTTTCAGGGTTGTAGAGAGCGATAAGGTCTCCCCTCAGCCTCCTTTTCTCCAGGCTAAACAGCCCCAGTTCCCTCAGCCGCTCCTCATCAGACTTGTGCTCCAGACCCCTCGCCAGCTTCGTCACCCTCCTCTGCACTCTCTCCAGCACCTCAATGTTTTTCTTGTAGTGAGGGGCCCAAAACTGAGCACAGTATTCAAGGTGGGGCCTCACCAGTGCTGAATACAACAGACTGGTTAATATAGCTTATGCTACCAGGTCTTAAAATTCCTTTAATGTTCTTTTAAGGAATCTCCTGAGACCTCTTGTGTGAATACATCTGATACAGGTGGGTGTTTTCATTTACTTTTACATTTACATTTTACTGCAGCAAAATATGGTTAGCTGGTGTTTAAATACTCTGGTATATATTAGGTACTTCACACACATAGCTGTCACCAAGGCAGATGATTGCTTCCTTCTTGAGGGAAAACAGAAAATAGCAATCATCTGAAATTTGTCCTCCTGTCATTTGAGAGTGTAATTTCAAATATGTATTTGAATGATAAAATAATTTCTGCAAAGTTAGAAAATGTAACCTTGTGTTTTCTCAACCTGTGTAGTGAAATACAGGAAACGAATTTCAGAGGCGTCTGTAGCTTAGCTTCTTTAAGTGTCCTTTGTGTCTTTTGCACTCATGGGATAAATGAGTGATGCAGTTCAGACTCTGGTAGCTTCATAGCAGTGTGCGATAATATGATTATCCACTCCTCCTCCTCCTCCTCCTCTTGTAAATTCACCTAGGTGTTCTGGTTTTGGGGTTTGTGGAGTTTGGTTTGGTTTGTTTTTTTGTGTGTGTGTGTTTGGGTTTTTTTAATATACAAAAGGTTAGCAACAGTACATGCCAACTCTTAAGAAAAAAAGAGTATTTCTAGCTGCTTTAGCTGAAATTTTAGTTTTAGCAGGTTTTTTCCATCTTTAGTATTCATTCAGAGACACTTCTTAGCGAAGGCGGTGTATCTTCCAGGTTTTATACAGTACTTTTGTTCTGAAAGTATGTGAAGCCTGTCAACAGCAGGTACAAATAAACCAAACAACTCTCACCTGTACATGAAAGTATTGGTCTTCCCTTAATTGGGAAAATTATTAGGTCTACCTCCTTTGGTTTCACAGGAAGTAGCACAGCAAATTATAGTGATATCTGAACAATTCCCTGTATCTATTAGGGTAGTATCACAGAATAATTCATTTGGAGAGAAAGGGGAAAGTTCAATCTGCGTTGTATATTTATCTAAGTGTATTTAAGTTTAGAAGATTGTATCAAAGTCAAAACATAATGTTTACAGTTACCTCCCTACTAATATGTTCAACTCTTCTGTAAGATATCTCTTTTAGGTAATGATATCTCTTTTAGATGACATTGTATTGAGTGCATTTCCAGTGAAATAACTTCCTGTATTATTGGTGAAATTTTTCAGAGAGAAAGGTGGAAGTTTTCATTTTTCCTCTCTCTCCTGCACTTGAGCAACAAAGGTGTTCCCGAATTTCCCTTTTGGCCCTTAAAAACACTTCAGGGATCCCTGGAGAAGATACTTGATTTTTTTTCTGTTTTGTGCCGTGCCCTGATCCTATGCTAATAACGTTCTAGTGATTTGAAGTATGATAGACAATACATTGAAAACATATTTAAAATTACACTTTTGTGATGTTTCACACCTAGAAGGATATTCAGTTTGTATGCAGATCAACTTGTTGTATGATACAACCTATTTCTAAGAACTTGTAATTGGCATGATGGAGTCAACCATTCTTGGACACTTGAGTTACCTTTATACAAGAACCTCTCATTTCTATAGCAGTCTAGTAATTTCTGACTGTTTAGGGAGCAGTGTGCCAGATTTGTGCCCAGTTCTACTGGATAAAGAATACTGAATGGCAGAAAGCGAGTATCAGCTGTTAGAGCAGCAATTGGAGGCTGAAACTTTTCCAGATGATAACATGAACATTTTCACTGCTTCCTCCACTATTGATGCTTGGTAACTGGTTTCCTGTGGATAAAGTGATAACTTTTTTTTCTTTTAGTCATGTGGGAAGAAAATTTGATAATCTGACAAGTATGGGTTTCAATTCTAATAAAACAATTCTGCTGGGGTCAGGTAAACTGTCAAAGACGACCCTCCGTTTGCTCAACATTTTCACCAGATGATGTGAAATTGTGTTGTTTCCCACAAAGATACAGTTTCTTTCATATGTGTCTTTATTTTAGCTCTATGGCAGCAGGTGTCCACAAAGCTTTAGGTGATGACTGCAGTGACAGCGGACAAAAACGGAAGATGGGATAAGTTGGAATATATTTTCATTCGCTTTTTAATAATTTAGGGATAGTGTCAAGAGGCAGCGATGTCATAGGTATCATAACCAGATCTTTCACTCTTTTTTTCCATTTTCAGGGGTATTCTCCTTTCCTCTTTCCCTCCCTGTGATGAACACGATCATGGGACAACGATATAACAGCCAGGGAATTTCAGAAATGAGAACTTAGAATGCAGCTACATGTTTTCTGATCATGAAAGACTAAGGCTTTAGCTAGTGATGAATTGGAAGGTCTGATACACCTAGCAAAGAAATGCTTTATTGTGTTTCATTCACAAACATACCACATAGAATACCTAAAAATTAAGTTGGAAGATTTGGACTTTCTTTTTAATATTATTAAGTCTGTCTTATTTCTTGCCTTGGCAGTTCTAAGGCAGTCTTGACGAGAAGCAACTAGGAAAAGGAAGCATAGTAGAAGGTCCTCACTGTCTTTGTTGGGAAATTTAGGAATGTAGTAGGAAATAAGTGGGAACGATACCTTAATTAATAGTGAATCTTGCCGTTCAGTACTTAGAAAATATTTCCCATCTGAAATTGTTAGCGTAAATCTTGAAGAACTGGTTGCAAACAAGTTATCTCCACTCTTTGTTCCACTCATGCCACTTAGGACTCTATAAGCCATGCTTTTAAATTTGACTTGAAATGGAAAGGTGGTACAGGTAAACAGTTTTAGTGTAGAAAAGAGTTTTCTAAAATGAAACCTGTTAGCAAATGAGTCATACAGGGTGTGTTTAAAAACATTTCTGGTTTGGTTTTGAGTTCAACTAGGTTTTATTTAGTATTTATTTTCAAATTGTAGGTGAAGAAAGTGATACCGATACAGTTTCAGTAAGAAGAAAATTTCAAGACATTCACTTACAGGTAAAAATTTCTGATGTCTAACGCAATGGAATAATTTTATGTTCAATAGACATGATTTGTAAGAAACAGTGCAGACTATATCCAAATTTTTTTTCTGTTTTTTTTTTTTTTTTTTCTACTTTGTCCTTTGAACCGTGAGGTGTGAGTTGATCCTCACTTCAGTAAGTTTCCTGAAAAGCCTAAATTTGAAGGTTGTAGAGAAAAGGGGAGTTTTAGCTTTATTTTGGGTTTGGGGATAAGGGAGATTAGGGGCACGAAGGATTATGTTACAGGGTATGGCTTCTGTTTCCTACTCAAGTTGCCAGGGATGTATAGATTATCCAGGTAGATATATATCTCCATGTATAGATTCTCATATTTGGCAAAGGGATTAAAATATGACACATAATGTAGAATTTGCAAAAATAAATAGCCTTTCCAAGATTAAACTGCTAACTCTTAAAAATTGTTACTGAAGTCTGACTAGACATTTTCTTCCTTGTCTGAAACTTACGAAGGCCCTTAGGACCATAACTATACAGGACCTATTATAGCAAGGAGAGAGTAGGAGAAGTCACAAATAAGGTTTGGTTGTTACTTCTAATGTGCAAAAAATTGAGGATATTAGAGTGTGTCTTCCGTTTGTTTTTCAGTGAGAATGTCAAGGTTTGTCTAAAGGTCTGCATTTAGCGTCACCAGTGCAAGAACTGATTGGTACAGCTAAATCTTTCGGAGGTTGGTCAAATATTTTAGTTACAAAACATGTTTCTATTAAAATTTATTAGAAATATTTAATGTATTGAAAACACAGAGGCAGTAAAGTTCAACAGACTGGATTCTTGAAGAGAAGACAGACATGATTTTCCTTATGGCAAAATGTGTTTGAAAAAATAGAAAATAAATAACTTGTATACATAAAAGCAGCTTTTCTTAAATAGCCCCAGGAAAAAAGAAAATGCATAGTTACAAATTTCAGAAGCATTATGCTCCATTAAATGAAAGCGTAGTTTTTTGTTTCTGGAATGTCATGAATGGCTTTGGGTTGGCTGGTAACTGGTACTCCAAGTGGTACTTTACTAGTAAACTTCCTTTTTTCAGAAGTTCTCCAGACTTGATGCAAACCTAAAATAGAATTTTGGTGTAAATACTTCAAGCCTAACAACTACAAAAAGCATTATGTTAATCATGCTTTATGGCAAGCAAAGCTGCGTTGGTACTAGCCAACTACAATGCTTTAAAGTAATATAAAAATAGAGTAACAAAACCTGTTGGATAAGGCTGTTCCTTCTGATCAGAAATCACGAAGAGCAAAGCAGTCTTCCTCTACAATGAAAACATTTTAGATCTCTGTCTATCTATCTATCTATCAAGCTATTTTAAGATGGGGGGAGGGGCTCCAACACATCTCTTTTCTGTCTTCTATAGTCTGTGAAATCAATATGGTTAGGAAAAACCTTTTATTTTTTTCTTCCTAATAGATTGTATGTTAATAATCCATTTAGCCTGGCAAAAAAGCTTAATGAAATATGCTATTACAGTAAGGCTTGTTTCTAAGTCATATACATTAGTGGAAGTGCCCTAATAGATTTGGGGCTTTTTTTCTTCTTCTTGTTTTGTTTTGTCATTAATTTGGTTGGGTTTTTTTAATAGGCAACCAAGCTGCTGTTTGCAGAAGGAAAGTAGAATTGTCAAATGAATGTTCTTCATCCAGACCTCCACAGTTAGGATTTTCTGATGTTCCCATATCAACAAAGACAATCACCATACCCAGGCATCAGACTTCCCCAGAACTGAATAAAACTTGGTGTGATGGTATCTTGGAAGAATACCAGTCTGCAGATGAGGAATGCTCCTGGAGCAATGTAACTCTTGCAGATTTGTATCCAGGGATGTTAGAGTTACTTGCAAGGCTCATGACAAAGCAGACTCGGAGAAAAGAGTCAAAATACATGTTTGGACAATTAAGGCACAGAAGACACCCTTCTGGAAGACCAAAGCTCAATGTCACCTTAGTCAAAATAAGAGGGTTCAGACCTCCTAAACTGAAGCGAGCACAGCCTAGCATATGCAGCAGTAGACATGAAGACATACAGAATCAAACTTTTGGAAATGAGAATAGAGAACTTTGTGATGACAAGAGGTCCATTAATAATTTGTCTGGTGTGGTACCTTATTCTTACATTGATACAAATGAAATCAAAGTGGACTGCTCTGACTCAAGTTTATTACCTAGAAAAGGCCCAAAATTCTCCAAACGGACTGTTTTTCCTGATGTTATAACTACAATGGGAGAGACGTTTCTAGTTGAAGATGAGTTACAGACTACTGTCTCACTTAATCCAAAATGCAAAGAAAGTGAAAAATTTGCTTACCAGTGTCCTTCAGAATACTGTTTTATAACGTCTGCTGCCAGTTCAGGGTCAACAGGACTTCATCCGGTAAAAGAGAGTAAATTCAAAAAAATTACTTTTCTTGTGGTGATACCTCAGAGTTGTGTTCATCTACTTGCAGTTCCTATGGCAATAGTCATGCTTTTACACCTGTTGCAAACTGTTCTCTTGCAAGAGCATCAAATACTTTACTCATAAATCCTGAAAAAATAACCTCTGAAAGACAAATTCCTTCAAAAAGACAAAGTCCTTCAAAGATGCCCCAGAAATACAATGATGCATTTGAAAAGCTCTACTACAAGCTGTGTCCCCAAGAAATCCAAAAGCCTTTCACATTGACAACATCTCTTGCAAATTCACAGAACCTTGAAGGTAAAGGAAGATTAGTGAAGAGTAATTTAAGTCATTCTGTGAGGTCCCATACACAGTGTGATAGAGAATTTGACAGGATCTATGAGCAATTGTGTAGTGGGGGTGTTCCAAAACTTCCTGGGTTTCAGAGAGCTTCAAATTTAAAGAAGTATTATGGAATACAGATGTCTGAAACTGTAAATGCTCTGGTTAAATCGCCTGTTCAAACTTTATCTGCATCTCCCAGAGTTAAAAGACTGGGGAATTTCCAAAATGATCCTCTTTGTTCACCAGTAAAGCGACTGAGAGGTATACCGGAACGTTATCTATCTTCAACAAAATGTGAACAGATTGCTCACAGAAGAAACTCTGAACTTCAGACTGACGGCATGAGGTTTTTGAACCCATAAATTGTCAGTAACTCCAGCATTTTTGAGAGTCACAACTGCCAGAGTCAGGTACTAAAGGACCTTGTAAAACTATAATATTGTGCAGTCTTTGATATTTGGAAAAGGGCTTAAAAATAGATTAGAGCTGGAAGCTTTTTAAGCAAGTGGCAGCTTACTTCTTGTGCTATTTGGTCAGTAGAGTTGTTTTACATCTTTGGGGTTTGGGGGGTTTTGATTTGCTAAAATATAAGTCGTATCAGGTCTCCTGGATCATGTGAGGAAGTTCACTATATTTAGTAACCTTGAAAGTGGTTATACAATGCTCAATAATAGATTGTGTTTTAATGGACTGTGTCACTGGTTTAAATAATCTCAGACAGTGAGCCTGTTAATTAAGGTGGTGTCCTTCTGAAATGATAACACTTTGTAGGTGAACGAATTGAGGCGAACCAATTAAACTTTACCTGGTTCCACTGAAATCATTAGACTTGTGGATTTAAATATTAAATCCAGCCCTTATTTCCAGGTTCCCAGTCATTTCTTCTGAGGCAAGCTGTGACATAATACATGAGTTTTTCCATCGATGTAATCTGTTAATGCTTTATTCTAAGGGCTCTGGATTTCATGCTGTGTCAGATAAAACTTTTCTTGGTGTTCCTGGTACTTCCTTGCAAGGTTAGTGTCAGAGACTTTATGAATTACTGCTTTAGCAATCACAAGCACTTCTTCAAGGGTAGATCTACAAATCTCAATAGACCGCTGTCTAGGTGACAGCTCTTCTTCCTCAGTAACAGTTGGGTATGTTCAAGTGTTCCTTTAAGGAATCTATACAGAAAAGGGTTTTCTGAATCACATGTAAACAGCAATTTAAGAAGCTTTTCTTTAGGTTAACTGGGACTTTTCCTACTAAAGTGTTGCTTATACCCATTGGTTTTCTCCCTTCCTTTTTTCTATTTTATTTAAAATTTGCTGTTGCTTTTACTTTACATATCTACCTGTTCAGCAGGAAATGCATACTTTATTAATCCTACACTTGAGTAACCACATGCTTTTGTTTGGATTCTTCATCTTTACAAAAACTTGCAATTGAGTTGTTGCATGCTACTGTCACTTGCTTAGGTGAATTAGATTGTTAGCCTGGATAAAAAGGCTTTTGCTAATTCAGGACAGTAGAATTTTAGAATTTTCAAAATACACCACCAAAACTAGCTTAGTTTAAGATTCAAAAATGCTAATATTCTGATTTTCTTTTTAAAATCTAATTTTGGTTTAAAGCATGTCTGTAACATGACATGAACTTTTTTTCCTACTAAATAAAATGTTTGTTTTATTTTTATGAACCTTGTCATCAAGATAACAACTAACATGTAAAGGAAAATACTGAAGAAGATGCCTTGAAATATTGTCAACTGGTATACAAGAAGAAAATAGCAGAAGAAATGTACTTGTACACATGTTTTGGTAAACCTAGCAAATGGAATGCAAACTTATTGATAAGCACGGATGGACATCTTGCGAGAGGGGCGACGAGAAACAAGTGAGCAAGAAACTGACCAACTGTGTATAACATCCCATTCAAGTGAATACTTCATATAAAAAGTGGGAGATCACGAGGATCTCATTCCTTTTTGCCTTTTTGCCCTTTTCCCTTCTGCTTATGGCCGACATTAGGAGAAGACCTTGCTAGTCGTCCCTGCGAACTGAGGCCTAGTGAGAGACTGAATCCAGCTCCGATTGGCTGCAGAGTCTAATCCAGGACTTTGGTTGCCGGCTCTGCAGTTGCTGAGACTTTCAAGATTGGTTTTGTATATTTTGTATTATTTTCTCTATTCTTATGAGTAGCATTAGTAAAACATCTTTAATTTTTTCCAACTCTCTTCACTCTGTGCTTCTTTTCCTCCCAATTGCCTCTCCTTAGTGAAAAGGGGGGAGAGGGAGCGGGAAGTGTGGGGAGGGGGGGAGAGGGGGTTAACAATACATCTGCCAGGTTTTTATTGTCACCCCGCAATCTTAACCCTCGACAACTTCTTTGCATGTTTCTTGCCTTGTTGCATTTTCATTGCTGGTTAATTGTAAATAATTTGTTTATTTGAGGTGGACATCTGTTTATTTTGCCTTCCTCAAATTTTAACTAATACTTTATGTATTATGTGTTTTTTTTTTCTGGTATCAGCAGTTCCTTCCACATTTTTCTAATGGCATAAGCATTTTTGCAGAAATATAGCTTATACTTAAGTACAGTGTGCAAAATGTATTGGAAATTAAGTTTTGCCAGCACCTTTTGCATTAGAATATTTTTGTAAGGAAACTTGCTCATTGAAGTATGCCAGTGAAGTATTACCCATGTCTTAACAGGCTAACATTTTAACAACATACAGTAGTGTCCATGCTACTCAGCATTGTTCTTATCCTTTTCATACTACTGTTTTCTACCACCAGAATCTGGGATTGCAGGTACCAACTCTGGTTGGCCTAGTGCAGTGAAGAATTGCAGCAGTCCCAGAAATGCACAGTACTGTCGCAAAAGGTAAGTTCTTCCTCAAAAAGAAAATCCAAAAGAAATTCTTGGTGCTTTACATCTATATTAAAGGTGTGGAGGCTGTTGCTTACATGTGTCCTTCTAGAATGAAAATCAGATCGGATGCTTGGGAAAGCCCAAGCTAATCAGACCTGCAGACTCAAACACTGGGAGGTAAGTGTCTGGACAAAACTAGCCAGACTTCAGCATGGCTGGCCAGTGAACATAAGGTAGTAAGATGGCTTGACTGAATAGCTACTCTAGTCCTTCTTTCTGTTCCTTGTAGACGCATTTATTATTTTAGATATAACTCAGATGGACTGTCAGCTGACAAGCTTCCTTGGCCCTGTAGTGTGTCGTTCTTGTATATGGTTCCAAGGAGTGAAGCTCTTGTTTAACGGCTACAGAGCCCTCAGAAGTTTTATGCTTAAGCCACGTGGCAAAATGCTGCATTTGTAATGAATGGTGGTGGAAAGAAACCTGTATTGTCTTCCTGTCTCAAACTTGATAGCCTTTCTGGAGAAGGTGATTATGTAAGACGTAATTCAGAAAAAGAAATGTTCATAACTAAAACTTTTCTTGAGCTCTGTGTGACTGCTGTTGTACAGCTATAGTGCTATACTGAATTGTCAGATGTAAACCAAAATGGTTCAAAATATGGCATTTCTTAAGTAATATGCAAGGAAATAATTACATTCTCACTTGTATCTTTCCTTTTTAGCTATTGGTGAATACATTCCGAGCTTACATCGGGAAGTTTAAGAGATACTTATATAATTTAGGTTAAGAGAGTAACATTACGGAGACATTAAAATGACATAGGATGAAAAGTTTTCTCTCTAGCTGAGAGCACATAGGAATGTGGACAAGGAGTCCTGCTGCTGTTTACAGTCAAGATTTTCAGATATCTTGCTTTGATGATTTGTTTCAATTTCATTCTGTTCATCAGAGTTTTGGCAGGCATAGTATTTTTGTGTAATTTACTTTGTCATCTTAACAGTTCTTTTCTATAGGGTATCCAGAAAATTAAGCTACACTGTGGGTAAAGATGACAAATCCCAGCAATCACTTGGGTGACTTCCTGGTTGAAACCCACCAAGGAGCATTCATGGACTGCTACAGAAAAAACTTTGTTTTATAAAGTTTGGGTTTGTTTTGTTTTTCTTTTTTCTTCCAAGAATCAGGGATGTATTTTATGTATGTGTCATGCAGTTAGTCCTGTTTTATGCTTACCTGTAATGTAAATCTTCAGGACTGGTTCATCCCTTCTGACAGGGCGCTTAGTCCTTTGGCTTCATCAGGTATTGCAGGGAATCAGGGTTCCGTTCTATGGCAAAGTTTAAATTTTGTAGTTAGTTGTTAGAGCAAAATAAGGGCTCAGCAAAACAAGTCAATTCAATGTGAATCACGCTAAAGCCATTTATTACATAAACAAGTCTCCTTATATACGTAACTATATTCTAATCACGCGTCCACGCTCCAAGCATGGATTCGCTAAATGAGTATCGTGGGCTGTCCATGCGCTGGAGTCTCACTGATGATACGTCCGATGATTCACGCCGCGCCAGGACTCCAGTGATTGAGGAACGCCCCTCTCTCTCACAGCAGATTCTGTTCTCAGCTTCTCGAAGCGGCCTTGAGATTCCTTTGAGCCTGACTAATTCAGCAACAAATCTTTATCTATCAAAACCCCTCCACAGTTAGTAGTGTTTGTTCTAACAGTGTGATCAGTATTTTCTTGTTATCTGCTAATAAGCTTTGATTCTTAACATATTAGTCGTAAGATGAGAATCAAGCTCTTTTTGCTGGATTCCTGCCTGTTTGTGCTTTATAAGGGTATTGACACTACATGAAAAATTCTAAACTGGGATGGATGATTGAAGTGCAGTATTAGGCGCTATGACTTGTTATATGCCTGCGATGTTAAATTTTCTACATAGCTCACAGAGTGGATTGTTCAATAAAACTTTATATGTTTCAGTGAATTTGACAGTTATATTCTGTGTTCTGACAAAATATATGTTCTAAATAAAAACACGTTCTCAACAGCTATCTGCTTTCAACATTTTATTTCAGGTATGTGAATGCTCATGAGGAGTTTGTATCCCTACAGCAAATACATCAGAGTGATGTGGCTGGGTCCCACAGGTTTTCATTGCTGCATTCTTTCTTGGCAAGGAGATTATTTTAGTGGTGTCAGGTCAAGTACACTCTGTTTTATCAACCCTCCCCCTTGTCAGCTTTCTGAGCTCCAGAAAAGGAAAAAAATCACATTCCTTTGGCTTTACTTCATTTCTGGGCACACAGGAGTTTTTATGATATTTTAGCTCTTAAAACCAAAATCTTGTTATCTGAAGTGTTTTTCTTGAAAGGAACAAGAAGCCAGTTTCAGTGAGGTTTACAGTAAGACAAGAACTTCTGCAATATGCACACACATTCTGTCCCTCATAATTTGTGTATTATGTTTCCTTCAACAACAGCAAAAAAGATTGTCTTTTAGAAATGCTTTTGTGGCTCATTTTTCTTCCAGTTCCAGACATGAATGAACTGTAGGAAATATGCTTTATGAACTACCTTCTCCTTGAATTTGTTGAGGTAGTTATTTCCCAGTATTGCTTGATAGACCAATACTGAGAGATTACATAACTCAATGTTTTCTGTTCTAAAGTAAATTAAATGTAAACTGGAATTGGGTTTTGGACACGTTCTGACTCTAGATATGATGTCTACACTGCAACCTGAATATAGGCTTACCAAAGTAGGAAGGTAAGTTTGTTTAAGCTACACAGCAATAGTTCATTGTCTCCATGAAAATTACTTTGAAATAATTTTAAGAGGTGGTTCTTGAAAAACCTTGAGGTGTTGGAAGGTAAGCATATCCCTTTTTATTGCTAGCAATAGCAAAGAAAAATGGGAGAAGCTTACACAATTATTTTTACAGTTTGACCCTCCGACATCCACTTGAGTCTTAAGACTCTTAAAAGTATGATATAACCAAAAGTCTGTGGTGTTTTTTCCTAACAATACTGTTTAAACAGATGCATCTGCAGTGATTGTCAGATGCTATCATGACTACTGGAGTATACCTGTGTGAGACTCACAAAAATTTCGTGGTGATACTTGATCTCTCTTCTGTTTTGAGCTCCATACTTCTTCCCTTCCAATGAATTTTGCTTCTTCCACCATGTTTCGTCTTGTTTACTCTTTCCGCACTGTTTCATTGAACTGATACTTGAATGCGAAGCTTACTGTTAATAAAAACTGCGAGTACGCGGCTGAGGAAAACATGCAGGCCGACTCAATGTGAGTGATAAAGCATGATTCAACTTTATTGCCTGAGATAGCCTGCATTTATACCAAATGCCATAATTATGCATACTTGTCTCTATCTAATAGGCTAAGCACTAAAAGGTTACATTTACTTACTCCACCTACTTGGGTTTAGCTAGCTATGCACATCCCGCATTCTTCTGACTCTTATCTCTTCAAGGATATCCTGACCCTGCCTTAGTTAGTACTTTTCCGTTCCCCCCTTTCCCACGGCCTAATAGACAAGCTAACTAAGGCCTACTTATGTCAACTAAAATGGGCTCTGCTCGTACAGTTGCTCAGTGGACTCATGTCCACGCTCCTTGAGCCAATCCCTGACAAAAAACAGCTTCATACTGCTTCCCTCTGCTTCAAAATTTTTATGAAGAGCACTGGAAAAACAGGTTAGGTTACTGAGACAGCATAAACCTAGAACCTATTATCTCCTTATTTTGTTGTAATTAGTTGAAGCTAGAATTTAACTAATCTGTGATAGTTTATATAGGTCTTTCTCCAATGACATGAAGATGAAGCAATGTTGAATGTGCTTTTTCATGTAAGAATTCAGTAGTCATTTGAAAACTATCCCCAAAAGTCATTTAAAAAAAAAAAAAAAAAAAAAAGAAGAAAAAGAAAAATAGGTCGTTAAGTTGCTTATTTAAGCAGACAGAGGGTAACGAACTCGAGGAATAAAACTAAATCTGGAATGTGGTAGCGCTATTTTGTTGGAAACAGTTGATAGGCCATTAAAGATGATCCTGAAGCGGGGAGAGTCTGTGAGAGCAGCAGTGAATAATTTAATGGAAGCAGTCACTGAATGTGGAAGGGAAGCATGCATTGAAGGAGAATATTTACAGAAGTGCCCTGCTTTTAGCAAGCTATGTTGCAAGGGAAAGCAGCTGCTGAAAATTGGCATAAATAAATAGCTAGACTAAACAGTAGAGACTATGAATACAGAGGAAACTAGATGCACCTAAAGGCTGTGAAGTGGACTTACTGTATTATGTATACTTGGATGAGAGGAGTGTGTACTTCATTTCCATTAAATTAATGATCAGGCTGAAATGACGGATGGAAGCTGGGTAACCCGTAGAAGTTCTTTGGCTTTGAGATTTTTAGAGGAAAGGCATAATCAAGAGTGCAAATGCTGTGAGAAAATTGGGAAATAGCAACTTTTATACAAAATGTACACAAGTTGCATTAAAATACACATGAAACGAGGGATGCTGTATGTTGGAAAACAGTAGAAAATGGACTCTTGGGCATGTGTTTATTTGCTTGAGAGATTAAGACGGCTTTCTCTTTTAATCATCTCAGAGGGCTGAGTATTGGATCTGATTGGTGCCAGCTAAATTGAAATTTTCTATAAATGTTTTGCATATTAATGGTATTCAAACAATTTTGATATGCAAGTTTAAGCAAGACTGTATGATAAATATTTTACTACTTATTTTGCTGCTACTAAGGAACAAAGTAGAAGTCTTTCCAATCTAATTAAATTAAGTTAGTATCTCATGCACTGATATCGCTGTGTTTAGCTTTGGATCTTTGGCATTGGATTTGCCATCCTCCTTCCCCCCGCTTAGGCTCTTAGTAAGGGTCGTCATTTAACGTTTCTTCATTAAAATGGGTTTTATCAATGCTTTGACAGTATTTACTTTTGCTTATCCAATGGTAGTCAGTCTAAGACCATGATAATATGGTTGCTTTAATTCCAAGTCTGCCTGGTTTCTGCAGCCTAAGAACCAATCATAAACTGACTTGATTTCTGCACACAAAAGCAAGTGCTAGCCAAGACAGGCAGTGAGACTGGGCAGCTTTGGATGCAAGGGCTGGCCTTTTGGTCTTGCATAGAAGTTAAGGCAAGTTAAAGAGGCTCGTTAACTATGAGCTAAACAAAACATGAACCAGGCTGTCAAAGAACTATTTCTTTTTTTTTTTTTCCTTGTTAAATTTGTCACATCTCTGGATATGTCCACCCACTTCTGCCTTTACAAGAGGTGTTGGTTCTTTGTACTGTGGGTTTTTTTGTTTGTTTCTTGTAACTGCTTTCAGGGTTTTATTTTTCAGGACCTGAAACACTTGCAGGGCTCTATGTGCTTGAGACTTTCAGACTCCTTGACACTGTGCTCTGCATGGATTTTAAAGGCTCTAACATCCTTATTCTGAGAAGGCAGAACTCTCTGACACTTAGAGGTAGGCACATTATTAGTTGGTGCAAAAGTAATTGTTGGTTTGGACTGTGAATTTTAAATCATTATAACTAGACTCAAACACATCTTTAAAAATCAAAATAGGAACCATTACAGTCAACACATTTTTGCCAATAATAAATAAGTTTGTTTATTCCTGCGGCATAAAAATCCATGCTTCGGGATTTGACAAACTCTTGGAAAGCATGTTCTGCATCCTGCTGGTATTGGAAGCTTTTTCCCTGCAAAAAGTTGTCAAGATGCTTGAAGAAGTGACAGTCAGGCGACTATGGCAGATGAGGCAAAACTTCGCAGCCCAATTTATTCAACTTCTGAAGCGTTGGGCAACGTGCGGTTGGGCATTGTCGTGGAGAAGAATTGGGCGCTTTCCATTGACCAAGGGCTGGCTGTGGGCTTTGCAGTTTTCAGTGCATCTCATTGATTTGCTGAGCATACTTTTTGGGTTTCGCCAGGATTCAGAAAGCTGTAGTGGATCAGACCGGCAGCAGACCACCAAACAGTGACCATGACCTTTTTTTGGTGCAAGTTTGGCTTTGGGAAGTCTTTTGGAGGTTCTTCTCTGTCCAACCACAGAGCTGGTCATCGTCAGTTTTTGTACAAATTTCACTTTTCATCAATCCATCACCTTTTTCACCTTTCCAATTTGCTTCAAATGCCAAACAACTGTAGGATGGTTGACGCTAAGTTCTTCAGCAACTTCTCCTGTAGTTGTAAGATGATCAGCTTTGATGATTGCTCTGAACTGGTTATTGTCAACTTGCAATGGCTGGCCGCTACCCTCCTCATCTTCAAGGCTCTCATCTCCTTTGTGAAACTTCTTAAACCACCATTGCACTGTACGTTCCTTAGCAGTTCCTGGGCCAAATGCCTGGTTGATGTTGTGAGCTGTCTTCACTGCTTTATGACTCATTTTGAACTTGAATAAGAAAACCACTCAAATTTGATTTTTGTCTAACATTTCCATAGTCTAAAATAAACATAAAATATATAGCAAGTAACAAGTCATTAGCAAAAAAAAAAAAAAAAAAAAAAAAAAAAAACAGAAGAAAAAAGAAGAAAAAACATAAAGCAAGAAAATAACATTAAAATGATGCATAAAATAACCACATTTATTTAAGAATGTATCCCAATATCAAATGGAAAATTTCAACAGTGTGAAAGCCACAATTCCTTTTGCACTAGCCTAATACATCACGATGCCTTACTGTTTCCTGCTTCTACTACTTAATGACTCCTGGAACATAAAAATAAAACCCCACTCTATAAAAGGTTACCATCTGATGAGTTTAAAGTCTTAAGATGAATGTGCACACAATATGTGAATTATTTGGGGAAATAAAAAGGCTCTTTCTACTTTTGTAAAATAGATGAAACAATGGCAGTGAAAAACCCACACAGAATATTAAACATCACATAGAATATTAGAAGGAAAAAATCCTCCCTAGGAGATTTAATGTTACAGATATTTGGCTAATATCTTTAATGTGGGCTGGATACAACATAACATTAGTAGAGGAGTTGAGATTTGAGATGTATCCTGGTATTGCTCAGAGAAGGAAACTAAAGATATATAAGGATATTGTTAAATCTTGCAAGATGTGCAATTACTACTTTAAACAAGCTATTAACTTATTCTCCAATTAGCTTTAGATAGGTTGTGTTATTACCATAGACCAGTCACTGTAAGGAAGTATAAAATGTCGAACAGATGATCGGTTTTTAGTTTAACTAAATCGTTAAGTGTGCAAGCATGAAACACAATTTCCTTCCAAAGGTGGTGTTCAAACCTATATAGAAGAGTAGTTATACTCTGCTAGAGCTCTACAGACAACAGGGTGGGTCTTTTGGGACTGTTTGAAAGTTGATGGTTGTTTTAAACTAAGGATTAATTTTACTGGAATCAATACCATGTGAATGCTGAGATACCAGCTTCTACAACTCCTTTCCAAAATGTCTTCAGAAGGGCAGGTCCTTCAAAGTGGCAGTCTGGATCTTATTTCTTGCTCAGTCTCTAAATGTGCTTGGAAGACACTTTAGAACACTTAACTTACCCATTTTCTAACATGGTTTGGTATGTCAGTTTGTCAGGTTATTGCCTCTAATCATTCACTGTTTTTCCAGAACGAAGAAGCAGATATCACTTTATGATTACATATTTGGTTTATGAAGCCACTTCAAATGTTCTCTCCTTTGTAGTATGAATCAAGCCCATTAATCTCATGGGATCATCATGAATGGCTTCTACGTTTGTTGTGTTTTCAGCAGCCAGCTGCTCACTGTTGAGATAAATGCTAACTTTGGAAGCCATCATGGTGGGGTTAGATGATCTTTCTTCTTCATCCTCCTCTAATGAAGGGCCTTTCTTTCTCCTCGGCTTTCTGCGTTTTCCCTTGACACTGTGATCAAGTGAGGCATAACACATCTGATGGGCAGACTCCACCTAGATGAACATGCACTTTAACATTCAGTAGTTATGCTTGCTTTAAAGTTATGTCTAAGACTTTGAGTATGTCTACACCGTAATCATAATAGTGGCTGAAGTTTACCCAAATTAGCTCATTAAAAGCACAAATGATTCAGCTGTGGCAGCACAGAAAACAGACCAACGTAACCTAACAGTAAATGACTCGTGTTCTTGGGGTAGTGTTGGAACGAAAAAGGACTCAGCATTCCGATTCAATGTGAATCACGCAGAGATATTGATTACAGAAACAAGCCTCCTTATATATGCAACTATATTCTAATCACGCGTCCACGCTCCAAGCATGGATTCGCTAAATGAGTATCATGGGCTGTCCATGCGCTGGAGTCTCACTGATGATACGTCCGATGATGGGACCCCGAAGATTGAGGAACACACCTCTTTCTCACAGCAGATTCTGTTCTCAGCTTCTTGAAGTGGCCTTGAGATTCCTTTGAGCCAGACTAATTCAGCAACAAATCTTTATCTATCAAAACCCCTCCACAGGGTAGTGGCAGCTATTATTGGAAAGATTCACTGTGGGACTGAGGGTACTTTATATAATTGGACCAAGTTCTTTGGGATGTAAGACATTATTTGATCTCTTTTTCTTCTTCCTGTTTTTGTTTGTTTGTTTTTTAAATTATAATCCAGTTACTAGCAACATTTTTCATAGGCTTGGTCTGTGCAGAAAACTAAAGATGGGTGATTCTTGTCTGTAAATATGATTTCATTTGCAGTGCAAAATGTATGCCTCGTGTGTCTTTCCCGTGTTTTTCTCTGTGTTTTTCAAGCCAAATTATCAAACATTTTTCATATTGGAATTTTCATAGGTTAGTCTGTTTCTGTGAAGTATAATAAAGCAAATGTCTAGATTTAAAAGAGAAAAAAAAAATAAATTTTCCACCACCTGGAAGTATCCTGAGAGAGAAGCTGGAAATCAACTCAGGAAATCAGTGCTAGGAATGCTTCGATTACAGACAAATTTCAGCTGAAGGTTGCATGCTTTTAGGCATCCAGGTATCTCAACAAAATATAAATTGATACAAAACCAGGCATTTATTTAAGGCATATAGATTTTGTGTTGGGCAAGAGAGAGCCAGTCAGAGCTTTATTATGCCATATGGATGGAAATGAGCTGTCTATACTTCTCCTGCTCCCTCATTAATGTCCCAGATGGAACAAAGGGTCGAGTCCGTGCTTAAATTTCTTGATGAACTACGACACTAATGCATGGTAATTTTCGTGAGGAGCAGCGTGAAAATTTTTGTTATATATTGTCATGGGATACACACAAAAATTCTGAGACAGACCACATTACCCTAATTCAGAAATCCAGAATTAAACTTAGAGATACCTGTAGCTGGTTAACTGGCCTTTGAGGCTGGGACTTCATCTGCTCGTAACAACATTCCTCTACAGTTTATCAAAGTAGAAAAATGTTTTAGTTATTAAGGCACACTACTGAGTCTTAAAAGATCAAATTAACAGATCCTCCCTGTTACAGAACCAACTTTGCCCAGCTTACTTTGGTAGAAGTTTGTTTTGGTTTGAATTCACACACAGATCTCTTTCTCTATTAACAGAAGGGCGAATAGCTAAGAAATTCAGACATGCATACTGTGAAAATGAAAAGCATTTTCTGTTCATACGGATGGAAAGTTTCTCATTATTCACTAAGTGGGCGTCATTTTAGACTGCTAGGGGTACATCTTGCAATTAGAGCGTAACCACATATTAATGTATTTTTCAGCACGGGCAAACTTATACTGGGCCACGAAAGAGGCTGTGAGTTGCAGCAGCTGGTGATTAAATTGTATTCCTGACTCTACTTCCAGTTTTCTGAAAAATCTGGTGTAAGTCATTTTTTCATCACGTATCTCATTTTAGCCATCAGTAAAACAGATTATCTCCTCACAGTTTTCAGACTTGTTCCAGCATATTTGTCAACATTGCTGATGATCTGTGGACAGCCACAACAGAGAACTGGTCTGTGTCTGTTTCTACCAGCTTGTGTGGGAGCATTGACTTTGGGCAGGGAGTAATATGTGTCTTAGATTGCTGTAACTGCATGGATGAAGCTGTTATTTCAACTGGTGCAGATTTACATGAAGAACAGCTCTTGGTTTTGAGATATCTGGCTGAACAAGATCATTTGGACTGCAAAAAATCCAATTCAGTATGAGACCTGGTCTTAAAAAGAGTAGTGCAGTATGATGGTTTGCAGTTCTATCCCAAGCTGGTATTAATTCTGTGTTGAGAAACACAGAAAGTGTTGGTCAGTCAGGTTTTAACTACACATTTATCACAGCCTCTGAACAGACACGTGTTCTCAAAGTGAAGCTTACCTAAAATATCTTGATTGAGATTGCCATAAACTGGGTCATCTTCTGTGTAGTAGCCATCATAGCTAGAAGGGCAACGGAAAAATACTTTTAATTCACAGAATATGCTTGATTTAGGACTTCACTATTAGACTTTAAACATTTTACACGCATGTGGCAGTAGCAAGCAGATTGTATGTGATCCGAAAAACAAGACCAAAAATATCGGGGTGGGGGAAACAAGTGTGGGGACACAGCACAGAAATGGCTATGTGCATGTTCTGAAGAGAGATTTGTTATCTAGCCAAGAATAGAACTCTTCTTTCCTGGAACTTACTTAAGTATAAAGCTAATCTCAAGACCACTAAGCTACCGTTTGATGTAGTTCTAGAGGTATTATTGATCACTGAAACAAACCCACTTCATGTCCTCTGAGCCTGCTTTGCAATACAAACTAAAGCACTAAATGGGTCTCTTGGGGCAGTGTTCTTAAAAACTCCTGTCTTGATTCAACTAAAATGTTTACGTTGCTAGTTCTGCTGCTTATATCTCTGAAAGAGGGATATATATCCTGTGACCACGCAGAAAAAGAAACTGAGGCAGAGAGGCATTGGCTCCAAAGAGATTTGTTGCTAGAGCTTGATTAATAACTCAGGAACGCTTGACTTTCTATCTTCTGCTCCAGAACTCCTGAATTTAGCACTGTAAGCTCCCATTACATGAGCAATGCAACATCAGCCAACCTTACCAAAACCTTGCTCAGCATTAGTTTTGTAAATGACTGTGATTTTTCATTGTAGAAATCTCTGCCTAGCAGCACTAAAAGACAAAGCAAAAAGGCACTCCCTCATCCCACAGCTCTCCAGCAGCTCTTTTAATATCCTGTCATATTCTAATTCTCTTGTACTTGGTGAGTTTAGTTTATAAGCATAGGCCTGTTTATGTAGGTTATGTACGTATGTGTGTTTAACATGACTGAACCCGCTAGTGTTTGCCTGAGCACCCATGTGCATATAGCACAGGTGCAGTTTTCCCTGTGGAAACGCACTTTCTCTCTTAATGGGCGTGGTGAGGATGTGCAACTTAAATCTACAGAATTGCATGCATAAGAGAGGTTGCAATGGCATCATCAAATCTGTTGAAAGTCATAGTTAATTTTAACTGAAACAAGAGTATGACTGTAGTCACCCTCTAACGTGAATTAAACAAGCCAGTTCCTTATTGTGAGTGACACATTGATTTAAGAGCTACATTAGCATCCCACAATGAAAAGCAGTTTGGACTTTCTCAAAACAAACTAATTAAGCATAAAATGTGTATGAAATCTGAAATTCAAACAAGCACTCAGGAATTTTGGGAAGATAAAATTTTCTCAAATGTATTTTGTATCAGTGCAGCTACTTAAAATTCTTTTTAAGCTAAAGTACGAATAACAACCATTTACATGAAAAGTACACCTCAATAAAGAAGTTGCAGATGTTAAAAATGTACATTAAAAATACAAATTTAGCCAAAACTTAATTCCTCAACTTGTACGTGTTCTGTTGGTTTTTCTTCAGAGAATGGACTCAGCTGTGTTTGGCAGTGGACTGGGCAGCTAGCAACCATTGTATAATCATACCTGGCTCCCCTAAACATGTTTAAAAGTTGCATGCTCTCTACTAGAATCATTCTTGCCGAAAGATAATGAATCCATTTGTTGGCTTGAAATCTCCAAGCAGTGATGGCTTTCTCTGCAAACACTTTAACCACTCAAACTCCATTCCTTACAGAGACATTACTTACCTTGCTTCTTTTTCATATAGTGTGAAATGTTCAGTATCAACGAAACAACAAGAGCCAAACTCAGAAAGGCCAAAACTCCCCAGACAGAAAAATGGCAGTCCATTTCTGCAACTGAGAGAAAATAATTCCATAGTTTGTGTTGTCAACAATTTTACTGTATTCTTTGTGGTGGGCTGATTTTTGCTTTCTGTAATTGAAGCTACTATTTTGTTGTTTACTCTGTGACAGCCATTGCTATACAAGCTAAATAATTAATATCAAACCCAGATGCTAAATAATAAGAGAGCAATGTCAATAAGCTGTTAACAGAACTACTATTTCATAGGAATTCGGCCAAAAGTTGGACTATTGGTTTACCTGTAAGATGCAGTAAAAGTCAGAAATCGATAAAGAAAATAGTCAATAGCTTTGAAATTATTTTTGTAATTGTCGTTAACTTATGCATTCAACTTATGCATTTAACTTATGCATTAAAAGGTCTAGCTGGAACAGAGCAGTCAAGGGGAGAGACTAGATGGTACTCTCAGAATGAGATTAGAGCAGGTTCTTAACACACTTATTTGGTTTTGCTGTAGCTGGATTCCTTCAGGGGGCTGATGTTTTGTTTGGTCCTTAAAGGAAAGCTGAGGTAAAAGAATACAGGAATACACGTTTCCCGTGTTGCCAGCCACAGGTGGCGGAGGCAATGGATGTGCTCCTGCTGAGAAGACAGAGATTTTTTTCCCTGGTTGACTGGCTCCAGCTCATCTTGGGGACAGCTCCTTTACGGGCTTTGTTCCCTAATTATGCTGGGGTTGCAAAAGCTCTCTTAGTTTTGTTTTATTTCAAGCCAGAGATGTGTTTATGATGTTGAAACAAGAGAAGATAATCCTTGGTAGTAAAAAATCACAAATCACATGGAATTCTATGATGCAGGTTTCCTTCATGTCAGAACTCTCTTTTAAAAGGGACAAAACAGAGATGTAACTTTCTGACAGGCTTGTAGCTGTTTTTATCACATTCTACTTCCAGTGGCCATTTATCCTTCCTTCCTTTTATACTAAACAACCAATTTCCAGTCCTTTCTTTTCTCCTAGAGTTCTCCCAAAGGTGTTTGAGGGTTGTCCATCACAGCAATACTACTTTTCATGTTGAGAGGCACTTTTTTACAAGGTACAGACATTCTTGAGGAGGGATGACACCTCCATGAAGCAGCTACATATCATTCTGATTTTTCAGAGAAGGAGTTAAAAGAAAGGGACATCATACCTTGAGAAGATGTTGTCAGGCCACGTCAAGAACCATCAGTGCTTGGAACGTGGTTAGTCTACAATTAGTCACTCGGCATTTGCATCCTATGCAACCTGTCCAAAACTACAAGAAGTCTGTGTCAAAGGCAAGAGCTTTTAAGTCTCAAGTTAGTGCCTAAATAATAAGGGTCATCCTTGTCCTCCTTTCTTCTTCTCCTACAAAATCTCTTTATTTATATTATTTTTTTTTTTTCAGGGAACAAAGCCAGTATTGTTGCATAAGACAAGTGAAGCACGTGTAACTGAGATAGAAACTACAACCCTGTGATTCGTTTGAAAGAGAGTCAATACCTAAAATAAAGTTCTGATCTAAGTATGTACCTTTTTCTTGATCCTGAATGCTGTCATTTATTTTTCTGATTCAGGAATCCTTTATTTTCCCTGGTGTTTCCAGGCAGAAGGAGAACTATTAGTTTTAATTTTTTATTTTAATATTTTCAGCCCTTAATTGAAGTGCAGGAGGAAAACAAATTTTTGATGACAAGTATTATTTTTGTGTTTTCGATTCTGATTTAACTTGGAATTATTATCTGGAAAAAAGTAAAGGTTTGAAAAAAAAGTTGTATCCCTTTTCAGTCTCAGGTTTAACATCTACAGTATTTGAGCAGTCCCACTTCTCTAGGACTTTAAAAATATTCTAGAAAAACAAAAGGCATGAAACTGGGCTTTCTAATACAACGTACCAATGTGTTAAACCTCACTATCTATAGTTCTTTCTTAAACATGATTTAGGAAATTGCATAGGTGTGGGGAGATTAAGAAAACAATATTTATATGTATTCCTAGCTGAACACAACTGAGTTTATTTTTAAATTTATTTTCCACAACTCTGACTTAAACACCTGGTTGTATTTCAGGGGAATGTATACAAACATACGTCTGACTTCAGGTTGTTTTGGTTTTTGTCTTTGCCATAGGAGCTATTTGTTTGTCAGACAACACTAGTTGTATCTGAGAAACAACAGCAGTTTTCATTTACCCTATAAAACCATAGTAAAGGCATGATCAGAGACATACAGGTGCCACTCTGAGTTCTCTATGTTTTCCCAATGTCCCTTTCAAGTTAATCTTACGTTCCAAGGACAAAATACGCGAGATTTTGATTATATATCTTAGCTTTACAGATATACAACTCGCAGCTCTTTCCCACGTGTTCTTGTACTACCCTTACAGCTGTTGCCAGTTTGCTGTTTACATTTATAACTGAATACATTAAATATTTACTACTTTGGCAACAGCAGCAATAGAAGAAAAGCTGAATACCTGTGCGAAGAAAAAAATTCGCCTCCTCAGATAACTACACTGCTGTTCCTGTATGTATAATAGCAGATGCAACCCATGACGGTTAACTGGTTGTTCTGGTTGTTGATGGAGAGTGAGAAATAAACAGAAAGAGAAGTCTATTAGACTAATTATAGTCTGTTCTGAAATAGTCTCTTGTATTCTATACTCTAATTTTAATTATCATTCAAGTAATTTACTGTCAAATGTAGCAAAAGCAGATTATTATTTTTTACTTATTACATATTTCTTCCAAAGAACCTGTAGCACTGTGTTCAGGGGCATTCTCACTCTATTGCAATCAAATTGCATATTTTTAAAAAAATTTGTTATATCTTTGAAAAAAAAAAGTCCTAAGCAAAAATTAGGCCCCTGGAAATAGTACATTATGATTCTAATGGGATAAGCTCAAATTTCATCAGGGTTTTCTGTCATAGTCTATCTCCGATGGGGAAAAGCCAGAGCCATGGTAGTTTGTTCATAAGAAACTATATTGAAGCTATTCTTAGACTAATGCGCTCCTCTGTGAAAGAGTTCATCATATAGCCAAAGGTTTCATGAGAAGGACGATTCTCGTTTTATTGTTCCAAGCTGGGAAGTGTAAGTGGCAGAAGTACTATATTTAATCATTATAAAGGTGAGAGTGTTTTGACTATCTAATACCTGAATCTCTCTAGTATTAATTATATATTCCTGTTCTGCTGTTCTTTCACTTCTGTTTGGAAACAGGGTCAAACTTGGAGTTGCACCCAAGTAAACACCTACCTTCAGTAATTTGCTCCATCTGGATGATGTTTTTACTTTTCTGAGCTTAGGGATGGAGTTACTCGTCTCCTCTTAGTATATTTTACAGTGCTGTAAACTATATTCAACAACAAAATACAGGCAAGTAAAAGACTTTCTAAAGACATAGTTACTTGTGTCTTTTCTCCTTTTTAAATCTATTATTGACGACTTTCTCTACCAACAGAGAAAAAACACGGGAACAAATAAACTTTTGGTCACTTGTCAGGTTTTCTCTTTGCAGGGCTTGTTATACTGTAATTGGAGGGGGATGGAGAGGAGGAAGCAAACAAAAAAGAATAACCAAACAAACAGAAGCCCCCCAGACATTCTAAACTTTCCTGGATTAATTTCTGCAATTCAATACTACTGCAACTCAAAGGAGAAGATATAATCTTGTACTTACCTTTGGGGGCAGGGGACGGATTTAACAATTTGGGGCTAGAAATAGGTGTTTGTCCTCCTAACAGCATAAGAATAGGTAGCAGAAGTACTATGTTTGGTTACTTCTTGTTCTAATGTATTTTGTTTAGAGAATCTCTCACAAAGGCTAACAGGAAGATACCATACTTCGACCAGTTTCTCCTACTGAAAAGGAACGTGAGGTGCGGAATATAGATACATGTCTAGCTGGACATGCCATCTATGGTATCGACTCATCCTTCATACAAGCAGATTAATTACTTTGGTCGCTACCGGATTTAAAATGATCATCTGGAGCACAAAATTAATTGCTTCCTGTTCTTTCTGCAAATTTGTCAAGATGAGATAAAATTAGCGTTTTCCCCCCTCTCCAACTGAATGGTGAGATAAATAATATTACATACTAATGACCCTTAGATAAAGAAACCCATTAAAAGACTGATGAATGTTAAATTAGCATTAAACATGCTTCCACCTGTGTGAGTTTTTAAGGCAAGATTAATTCTCCGGAAAGGATTCCTTAAACTGCAATTAATTAGTGCACAACTAATTGCTTTGTAAGTTATCAGCTTCATACTTCAGAAGGGAAGCAGCGCATTGTAAAATAAGCCTTCAGCACAGTAAATATATTAAGCACAAAACTAACACCAATCATTAGTCTTCATTAATAAACCTTAATTAAGGAAGGTTTAAGCTGTCGATGATGACTCATCATCATCATGATTATTATTAATAATTTGAATTCAGAACCCTGACCAACTTGCTTGGAATGCTAGTGCTCTACCAGTGTGTTTTTACTGCTGATTTGTTCACAAGTTTATAATACTGAAAATATAACACCTGTTTTTGTTGTTTCTAGGAATACTCCCCACCCTTTATCCAACAGTCAATCAAGTTATGTTGGCAAACCTTGGATGCTCTTTTGTGTTGGACCTGGCAGCATGAATCTATCTCTACAGCTGCCACCAGTCTTTAAGGTCTCCAGCCTTTTTTTTTCCACCAGCTTTCTTAAAAACAGGAAGCGTGGTTCAGGCTTATGCAACCTCACTAGCAAACTGACAGTCTCCTTCAGTGTTTGCCTCATTCAAATGTGTAATTTCAAATGTGTAATTTCCTTCAAAGGAATTTGAAATTCATTTGCATATGTAATTATGTATGTCTTTATTAGTGTATTTATTATCTACCTGCCTTGCCACAGAAGAGCATGTACAGGAATATTAGTTCCATTTTATGTGATACAAACCTGCTTTTGTGATATTTGAAAAAAGGTCATAGGTAGGCGCTGGATAGAGACTCGAACTCTTGTGGGTTACTCTGAGCAGTATTTATTGTAGAAGATTCACAGGAACAGCAGCGTTGGGTCACCTCCTCAGAGAGTGACAATCATACAGCAGTATAACTAGTCATTATATAGGGTTCTAACAGGTATTATGCAACTAAGCAAAATTTATCACTGTCTATCACTGTCGATATCTATCACTGTCGATATCCTCAGGTTCCTTCCGTTCCAGTGGTCTGCAGGTTCCACTTCTTCTTTCTTGGCAAGTACAGAACGACAGGTCATCGGGTCGCAGGGCTAGCTTCTTTTGAAGTTCCACCTGTCTCATTTGTTATCCATAGTTCACCAGTCCAGCATAGAAATCAGCAACCCTAAGAATAGCATAAAATCCTAATTTCCTATTTTCCTACAACAGTCCCCCATTTTCTCTTTAAAATTTCCCAATTTACTGATAACGATAATAAAGCTTCTGTTGATTCAAGAGATTACAGCAGCAATTACAAAACATTGACATACATTGAATCAAAACAAAGATGATCACAAAGACAATTACAATGACAATGACAATCATCAAAATCTTCTTCACTAACGTTCCGAGATCAGGAAACCAGGAAGTCATCCATTGCCACAGGTCTACGACACCCCAGTTAGCGTCATCCCGTTGAATTTGCTGCATAACATGACTAACTTTCCAGATTTTATCCACTTCAGTTATCAATTGCTTACTCTGATCGATATACATACAGCAACTGGAGTTTAGCATGGTACAGACACCTCCTTGCGAAGCTAACAGGATGTCTAAAGCCATTCGATTCTGTAAAACAATCTGAGATAGTTACGCAATTCATTTTGTACTAACAGCAATCCATGTGCAGTAGCATTAGCTAATTTTTCAATTTCACCAGAAACATTTAAAATAGCTTTTTCTAATTCGCTAACACCTAATCCAGGGATTAACCACCGTGCAAAGGCGTGAAAGCCTGTAGGTCTTTCAATAAGTGGATTTGGGATTGATCGTCTGGTCCTGGTAAAGAAAGAACGGTGCCACAGGGATTCATCAGTTGTTACTGGTACAAGTTCAATGTCTGGGGTAACTATCCCCAGAGTACATTTCCCGGCCCATTTCACAGGGAGAGACTTGTAAGCTCGTTCTCCACATAACCAAAAGACTCCAGAAACATTCGCAACACTATATCCACTTGAATCACTTTCTTCAATCTGAGTTACATTATCACAGGGTAATGTCCAATTTCCTACATAGTAACTGACGTTTGAAGGACTACAATTCAATTGTTCACATCTGGCAATGCACTCAATATACGAACCATTCTGTATGCGAGTGTGAGAGAGAGTCACCATGTGGTTAGTGATGTTATCTACATGCAATGTTTTGTTCCATAAGTATCCTAAAGTGGAATTCATAAGAATGGGTATGCCAATTAAATTTACCCCATGATAGACAGATCTGGGTATAGCTGAACATATCCAGCAATCAGAAATATTCAGGTGACTCACAAAACTTCGCATAAGAGAAACATGGGAATTATCAGACCAATGCTTGTAATGTCCTAACTCATAGGTTGAGGTGGAACGTTTTAGCCTCGGTAACTTTGGTGGTAAATCTGGAACTTTTTGTCTCCAAAGCCAATTCTTAATCAATTGTTGCATCGTTAATTGAGATTTAAATTTGTGACCCCTGAGAAACCATTTTGGAAAAATCTTAGAGGTAAGGTGATCAATTGTAATTACAATTGGTTCTTGAGTCAATTGGGGGGAGAAGGACCTACAACACGGCCTGTCAGAATAGTTCCCGTAATTGTAACCCATGCACCAGACGCCAAATCCACTTGTTGATTCAGCAACACGAATGTGATTCTGAAGGAAAACATGTCGTTTAATCGCCTGAACAGGGTCAGGTGTGTAGGGGTCCACAGTATAGTAAAACTGAGGGCGGATGCAAAACTCAAAATCTGCTCGAGTTGGGCTGGGGTTATACCAGGAAAATACATAGTCAGCGTTCTGCAAACGACACCAGCCTGTCTGTGGCCAGCAGGTCGGGCATTTCGTGGGTCTGCTGCATTCATTGTAATTTGGTGAACTAATCAATTCAATATGAGACTTGGTTTGTTGATACCACGGAGTGGTTAAGGTTACATTTTCATGAGTAACTGCACAAAAATAAGTGAAAGTAAACTGATAGTAATGAGACTCTACACAATACACAGGAAAAAGAGATACAAAAAGAGCAATAGCGGTTACAATGATAATTACTCTGGTCATTTGGTTATAAGGGAATCAAGCTCTTCTAACATGAGAGTGGTGAATCCAGGAGTCCTTCCCTTCAACTTTCACTGCATAAAAAGAAGTTAACAAAACACGATAAGGTCCTTCCCATCGTGGTTCCAACTTGTTTTTTCGTTTAAAATCTTTGACAAGAACTTGATCTCCCACTTGGTAAGAATGTACTTGAATTTCTGGTGTCACCCCTTGATACCAATGCATATAATTTCTGATCCGAGCAAAACTATTTTGCAGATAGAGCAAGTACTGCATTACTGCCTCGTCCCCTTCCAGGAGGGCAGTTTTGGCAGACATAAAGGTAAACGGAACTGCCAAAACTCGCCCGAACAAAACTTCAGCAGGGCTGAGTTTAGTAGTAGCATGAGGAGTTGTACGAAGATCCCATAAAACAAGCGGTAATGCTTCAGGCCATTTGAGACCTGTGTCTGCAGTGACTTTTGCCAAACGATCTTTAATAGTGCGATTCATCCGCTCTACCTGTCCAGAAGATTGTGGATGGTAGGGCGTGTGAAAGGCAGCCTGTATATCAAGAGCAACATAAACTTGCATTAGAACAGCAGCAGTAAAGTGCGGTCCCCTATCAGAATCAATAATTTCAGGGATACCGTACCTCGGAATGATATCACGAAGCAGGGTCTTAACCACAATTTTCGAATCGTTCTTGCGAGTAGGAAAGGCTTCCACCCAGTGCGAAAGTTGATCAACAATAACAAGAATATACTTATATCCCATAGAAGGGGGGAGTTCTGCGAAATCAATTTGCAGTTTCTGGAAAGGAAAGTAAGCAGGCGGCCGCTTGCCAGGGACTGTTGTGACCTTTGTGACCCCATATTTCTTGCAAAGAGTACAAGAGTCAGTCAGGCATTTTGCAGCACTGTAAACTCCAGGTGCTGCCCACAACTGTTGGATTTTAGAAGCTACAGCTTCAGGCCCCCCATGAGCACGATCGTGAATCCAGCGAGTTAGAGGAAGGACATACCTCATAGGCAATAAGGGTTTATCACCTAGTTTCCAGATGCCGTCCTGTTGTGTTGCTTCCCAGCGTTTCCATTTGTTGAGCTCTTCTTCATCCAGTTCATCATAAAGGGCAGGACCAACGGGAAAAGGAAGAAGGGTAGCAACCACAGTTGTAGCAGGAGATGCATCGTGGACTGCTGCCGCTCTCGCCGCGGAGTCGGCCAAGGCGTTGCCATGAGCGAAAGAATCAAGGCGTTTAGTATGAGCAGGAATGTAAATAACAGCAATTTCTCGTGGTTCCTGGATAGCGAGCAGCAAATCATGAATTAATTGTCCATGAGCAATAGTACGACTGGCGGAGGTCAAAAAACCGCGTTCTTTCCAAAGTGCGCCAACAGAATGACAAATGCCAAAAGCGTACTTAGAGTCTGTATAGATATTAACTCGGAGACCTTTAGCAAACGTTGCAGCACGAGTCAAGGCAATTAGTTCTGCGGCTTGTTCTCCAAGTGCTGGAGAGAGAGGTTCAGCAAAAAGTATGCGATTTTCAGTGGCAACAGCAAAACCAGTAAAACGCTTACCATGTAGATAGTAACTTGATCCATCTGTGAACAGGTTAAGGTCAGGGTGGGCGAGAGGAACATCTTGCAAATCTTCTCTGGTTTTAGAATAAGTGGTGACGAATTGCACACAGTCGTGTGGGTCATTGGAAAGGTGCACCTCAGGTAGAAGGGTAGATGGGTTCAAGGGTTTTGACCGTTTTAAAGAGATATTATCGGTCAGTAACAGGATGGCTTCGTATCAATGTGTGCGCTGCGGTGAGAGAGACTTGGTAGCATATCGGGTTAGTAAAAGTTCAACTTCATGAGGCACGGCAACAATCAATTTGTGACCCAGAACAAGTGGGCGAACTTTTTCCACTAATTCCGCAGCTGCTGCTACTGATCTAAGGCAATGTGGCGACCCTTTGATAACTGGGTCAAGAGCAACTGAATAATAACCCACAGGTCTTTCATAGGGTCCATGAGGTTGTACTAGGACCCCCTTTGCAATGCCACCCTTCTCGGTAGCATACAAAGTGAAAGGTTTAGAGTAATTTGGCAGGCCTAAAGCTGGGGCTGTGACTAAGGCTTGCTTCAAAGATGCAAAGGCATCGGACAATTCTGGTGTCCAGACAATTGGCTCTGGAGCTTTGTCCTTTGTAGTTTCAATAAGTGGTCTAGCTAGTTCGCTAAACCCTAAAATCCATGGTCGACAGAACCCAGCTTGGCCAAGGAAAGCTCTCATTTGTTTTTTAGTAACAGGTGGTGTAATTTGAAGAATAGCGTTGATTCTGTCGGGATCAATCTTTCGAACTCCTCCTGCTAAAACAAAGCCCAAATATTTTACCTCTGGTTCACAGAATTGTAACTTAGCTAATGAGGCACGATGACCCTTATGATATAGTCGAATGCAAAGGTGCTCTGTATCAATTGCACAGGCCTCCCGAGTTCGGCTAGCAACAAGCAAATCATCAACATATTGAATCAGTGCAGATTTGTTTGGCAATTCAATATCTTGGAGATCATATTTGAGAATTTGCGAAAACAAGGTAGGGGAAGCAGTAAAGCCTTGAGGGAGCCGAGTCCAAGTCAATTGGCGACCTTCCCAAGTGAAGGCAAACAAAGGTTGGCTTTCTTCTGCTACAGGTATGCTAAAGAAAGCTCCTGTCAGATCTAAAACAGTGTACCAGTGCGCCCAAGATGGAATTTCGGTTAAAATTAAACTTGGATCTGGTACAACTGGGTGCGGAGCTTCAACATAATCGTTGATAGCCCGTAAATCTTGTACAAAACGGTACTCAGGATCTCCATCCTCATCTAGTCTATTTTTACTAACTGGAAGAATTGGGGTATTAAATGGACTCACAATAGGTTTTAGAATCCCTTCATCGAGAAAGGTTTGAATTTGTTTTCGCAAACTCGGTAATGCAACAGCTGGTATTGGATATTGCTTAATAGCAGGAGGGGGACCACCTTTAGTTTTAACAACAACCGGCAGCGCAGACTTCAAAAGACCAATATCTTTAGTTGTACGACTCCAAAGTCCAGAAGGGACATTCCGCAATTCCCACGGAATGGCCACTTCTTTCTTCGGAGTATGATCTAGAGTGAAAACACTTCCAAAAAAAATCAATTTAGCTTTACCTTTACCATAGGTCAATTGAGTACCAAACTCTTGTAAGAGATCTCGTCCCAGCAAAGAAGTCGGTGCCCCCGGTGCAACAATAAAGCGAGCCCATGTAACTTTATCGCCTAAAGTAACAGGGAGTGGTTTAGAGAGAGCATGGTTAAGCACAGAGCCTGTAACACCCTTGATAGCAATCATTTCCTGCGATGTTTGTGGCACATCAAAGTTGAGAAGCGAGAGTGTAGCCCCAGTATCTACTAAGAAAGAGACTGATTTTCCATTAACATCAGCTAAGACATGGCCTGTAGAGGAAATTTCTAAGGTCATTATGCAATGCTTACTGAGAGTAGCTACGACGATATGGAGGCGGCGGAGCAGAAGGGGCGTCAGTAATACCACCAAGTTGACTACCAGCAGTGGCAGCAGGTGCAGGTAGAGTAGCTCCTGGTTGATATTGGGGTCACAACGGGCATTCACGTTGCATGTGTCCTAAATTACCACACCAAAAACAGGTTAATTGCATTGCGTCATTCGTAGGGTTGGTAACAGCAGGGTTTGTAACAGGGAAAGAACCCCCCATGGGTGGAAAGGAACTTCCCATCCCGATTCCTCTGCCGAGGAGTCCCCGGCCCCGAGGGAAGCGAGCTCGGAATACCCCTCGGACTCCTCGGGGATACCCACGTCCCCGAGTTGCAGAAACCCCCTGAGCTATGGCTACAGCTAGTAAGTTCATATCTTCCTGTCTTTCTCTCCGATACCGTCTTCGTTCGGCCTCACGTTCTTTCTCCTGCCGAAGGCGCTCAGCCTCCCTTTCTAATTGTAGCTTACGTTGTTGCTCTTCTGTACGGCCATTATACACAAAATTAGCAACAGAGAGAACTTTTTGTAAATTCTCTGCTTGCCAGCCAGGCATATGTTTTTGAAAATGTTTTCGAATATCAGGGGCTGACTGATTGACAAAAATGCTAATAGCCAATGGTTCCTGAAAATTATCTTCGGTCATTCCTCCATACTGTATTAAAGCTTTTCTTAAGCGGTGCCAAAAGTCTCCCGGGTGTTCATCAGGAGCCTGTTGGCACTCTGTAACTTTTGACCAATTAGTCACTTTTTCATCACACTTTCGAATTGCTTCAATCAGATTATCAATTGCAACTAAATAGGTAGCTTTTTGGTCCTCCTCATGTAAGTTCCAATTTGGATCTTGTTCTGGCCAGGGATTACGTCCCTGTGTCTGTTCAGCCAATTCTTTATCTTTAGCCAGGATTTTTTGTTTTTCCTCATGTGTAAATAATTCGGACAAAAGTGTTTGCATATCATTCCAGCTGGGAGAGTAATCTCGGGCAATAGTTCAAATTATTTTAGAGCATCGCTCCGCGTCATCACGGAGTCGCGGCATTTTATCATGCCAGAGTAAAAGATCACCTGGTTTCCAGGGGTAATGTGTAGTTACCCCGAGAAGCGGTGGCTGGTTGCCAGCTTTACTAGGACAAGCTCTAGGATTAGCCACATAGGATAAAGTCATAGGGAAAATACCTGCAGGTGAATCAGTTTTGGGCTTAGAATTGTCACTTATTTCATCATCCAGATAAGCAAGTAGTTGGTCTTTATTCATGCTCTTCTGGAGTTGTTTTCGTTTTCGTATATCAGCATAGTCAAACCACAAATACAAATAGTCCATTTGTTGGGGCTGGCGGTCCTCCAGGATTTTACGGAGAGACTGCAATTTAGTTTCTTCAAATGAGCCATAAATCGGCCACCGATCATCAAGGGAAGCCCCAGCCACTCTGCTTATAAAAGGCCAATCATCTTGGCAGAGGGCAATTAATCTTTTTATGTGCAACCCTGCGGTTCCTGACAATCTTCCCCAATTTGAAATCATTTCAGCCAAAGGCGTATTTTTAGGAACTGAGGGTCCAGCCCCCATCCTTGTAAAAATATTTAGAGACTTGAACTCTAATAAAAATATAAAGAAAAGAAACAAATCGGGAGAACAGGAGAGACTCGAACTCACCTGTCCCTGGCCAGGTCCCGTTGTTTCAGTTTATGCTGCAGAGTCCCATCTGGGGTGCCAACTGAAAAAAAAGTTCGTAGGTAGGCGCTGGATAGAGACTCGAACTCTTGTGGGTTACTCTGAGCAGTATTTATTGTAGAAGATTCACAGGAACAGCAGCGTTGGGTTACCTCCTCAGAGAGTGACAATCATACAGCAGTATAACTAGTCATTATATAGGGTTCTAACAGGTATTATGCAACTAAGCAAAATTTATCACTGTCTATCACTGTCGATATCCTCAGGTTCCTTCCGTTCCAGTGGTCTGCAGGTTCCACTTCTTCTTTCTTGGCAAGTACAGAACGACAGGTCATCGGGTCGCAGGGCTAGCTTCTTTTGAAGTTCCACCTGTCTCATTTGTTATCCATAGTTCACCAGTCCAGCATAGAAATCAGCAACCCTAAGAATAGCATTTATCAATGTCTTAACTAAAGGTACAAAGCAAGCATAAGGTAACCACGCTCGTGGTTCTGGGTAAGGACTGTACAGGGGACAAGCTGAGACTTTCAGCCTTAGCAGCACAGCTTATAACACTGATATAGGCCTAAAATCCTAATTTCCTATTTTCCTACAACAATATTCACATGAGACCCACGCTCTAAGTCTTCCTGTTTGTGATGTTGTGTTGAATTCAACAAAAGTATTTAGATACCTCTTAAACTAAATTACAGATCTATATTACCTAGGTGTGCTATTTGACTCTTTATCTCTTGAGATTTCTAAACCAAGCCTGAAAGTTCATCTCCGAGAGAGACTATGGTTTAGCTGAAATAGGATTCAGAGGCACGATGCCAAAATGATACCATTGCCAGCTCTGGAAGGTCAGGTTAGGATATCATGATATGTTTCCTCTATTCTTTAAAGTCTATAAATCTGGACCCACAATCCAGAACATTTGTGGAAAGACAGGGTACATCAGCATGTGGCTTACGATGTGTATTTATCTTTAAAATTTAATGAAACATGCCCGTGTTTGGGTAGAGAAGCCATTGGAGTAGCTTCTTCCAGAGGAAGATTGCACTCTGAGCACCGTCAAAGAAGTTTTCTGTTAACTTCTGAGGGCTTGGTTTTTTTATGGTTTTTGTTTATTTGTTTGTTTTTGCAGAGCAGAAGATTTTATTTCCAATCGTGCATAATGTAGAAGGCGGAACGGTTTCTTAACAGAAAAAGTGAATCACATGACTACATTTATCTTTTTTGAATACCTACATTGAAATAGCCCTCAGTGTAGTCTAAGGAGCAATGTAAAACATTATTCTTCAAGAAAAGTTCTTATGTGAGAAAATATCCTTTGCAGTATATGCTTATTTCAGATGTTATTACTTTGGAAAATTATTTTTACATTAACTGCCTTAGATCAATGCTTAAGAAAAAATTTACTGGATTAGCATCTTATTTGAACATGAAGGAGCAGGTTAGTCTTGATTAATATAATATAACCTTCCATCTGAGTCCAAAGGTGATATAGACTCTTAACTATTTAGAGCTTTATCATAATTAAGAGAGTTGATGAGACTGCGACTGGGGCTGCTCGTGCAGTAGGGCTCAGAGGTTCTGTCACTCCTCGCTGTTAGACCTCTCACTTGTTGCTGGTGACACAGACTGGGGTGTGGCAGGGCAAGTAGACTGGACACAACTAGCTCTTGTAGGTGAGTTTGTCCGGGGTTACATTTTGTTTTCTTGTCCCCAATTTAGCTAAGGGTAGCAATGGTTTCTAGAAAAAGGAAAGCTGTTGCTGCCGTTAATACAAAGAGTGTGTCTACACAGACACTACCTGCCAAGAAGGATGCAGCCACCCAGGCTTCTGGCTGCGCAGAGTGTCTGTGCCTGGCATTAGTATCCGAGAATGGTATGGGAGGCACCTGTGTACGATGTGACCAGGTGAATGACTTATTGTGCCTAGTGGCAGAGCTTAAGGAAGAGGTGGAGAGACTAAGGAGCATTAGGGAGAGTGAAGAAGAAATAGACTGGTGGGGTCAGGCTCTTTTGACTCCTAAGGGTGTGCAACAGGAGATGGCAAAGCCTTGTCCCTCCTGCCATAAGGCGGATACAGCAGATCTAATTAATGGGGGGGAATGGAAACAGGTCCCTGATCGGAGAGGTAAAAGAACCCTCTCTCGAACCCCATCACCACCCTTGGTGCCCCTAACAAATAGATATGAGGCCCTGGACCCTGAAAATCAGGCAGAGGATAGCCAAGAAGATCCACCTGGAGAGCTCTCTGGATGGACCTCATCAACAAAAAGAATCATAACTGCAGCTGTAAGAGGAAAAAAAAAAGAAGAGTGGTAGTAGTCGGCGACTCTCTTCTGAGGGGAACAGAGGGCCCTATATGTCGCCCAGACCCATCCCACAGGGAGGTCTGCTGCCTTCCTGGGGCCAGGGTGAGGGACATTAATAGAAGACTTCCAGAGCTAATTCAGCCCTCAGACTACTATCCCCTGTTAGTAGTCCAAGCTGGCAGCGAGGACATCAACAGAAGAAGTATCAAGATAATTAAAAAGGACTTTAAAGCACTGGGTCAGTCAGTTCATGGGACGGGAGCACAAGTGATATTTGCCTCAGTTCCTGTGCTAGCTGGGATGGATGAGGAACTAAATAAAGAGAGGAGCAGAAAAGCCCATCTCATCAACAGGTGGCTTAAGGACTGGTGTCACCGTCAAAATTTTGGGTTTTTTGACCATGGGCCAAGCTCCGTGGTACCCAGTCTCCTCAAATCAGATGGGCTTCATCCTTCTAGGGAGAACAAGAGGACTATAGCCCATAAGTTGGCAGGGCTGATCAGGAGGGCTTTAAACTAGGTTTGAAGGGGGAAGGGATTGAAACTGGGCTCTCCAAAAATCAGCCTATGGATGGAAAGCCCAAATTAAGAGGGAAATCAGCAGCCCACTTGAAGTGCATGTACACTAATGCACGCAGTATGGGCAACAAACAAGAGGAGCTGGAAGCCATCGTGCAGCAGGAAAGCTATGACATAGTTGCCATCACAGAAACATGGTGGGATGACTCATATGACTGGAGTGCTGCTATGTGTGGCTACAAGCTCTTCAGAAAAGATAGGCAGGGTAGGAGAGGTGGAGGGGTGGCTTTATATGTTAGAGAGTCACTCGACTCTGTTAAACTTGAGGTCAGCAGTGACAAGGTTGAGTGCCTGTGGACCAGAATCAGGGGGAAGTCCAACAAGGCTGACATCCTCGTGGGTGTCTGTTACAGACCACCCAACCAGGACGATGAAGGAGATGAATTATTCTACAAGCAGCTGGCAGATGTCTCAAAATCGTCGGCCCTTGTTCTTGTGGGTGACTTTAACCTGCCGGATATCTGCTGGGAGCTCAATACTGCACAGAAGAGGCAGTCTAGGAAGTTCCTAGAGTGTATAGAGGACAATTTTCTTCATCAGCTGGTAAATGAGCCCACCAGGGGCAAGACCCCGCTAGACCTACTGTTTACAAACAGAGAAGGGCTGGTGGGAGATGTAGTGGTTGGAGGCCGCCTGGGGCATAGCGACCATGAAATAATAGAATTTTCAATACTCAGAGATGCAGGGAGAACCATTAACAAAACCTCTACGCTGGACTTCCGGAGGGCAGATTTTTGCCTACTCAGAAGTCTAGTTCAGAGCATACCCTGGGAAACAATGCTTAAAAACAAGGGGGCCCAGGAGGGTTGGACATGCTTCAAGCAGGTGGTTTTGAGTGCACAGGAACAGGCTATACCAGTGTGCCGAAAGGCTAGCCGGCGGGGAAGACAACCGGCTTGGCTAAACAGGGAGATTTTGAATGAAATCAGAAATAAAAAGAGACTTTACCGACTGTGGAAAAAAGGGCTGGCTACTTATGAAGAATTTATGGAAATAGCTAGATCATGCAGAAAAAAGATCAGGGAAACAAAAGTGCAATTTGAAGTTAATTTGGCCAATTCTGTCAGGGATAATAAAAAGTCCTTCTTCAAATATGTTAATAACAAAAGGAGGGGCAAGGAAAACCTCCATTCTCTGTTGGACTCTGAAGGAAATATAGTTAACAAAGATGAGGAGAAAGCTGAGGTACTTAATACCTACTTTGCCTCAGTTTTTACCAGTAAGACAGGTGGCCCTCAGGACAACTCATCTCTGGAGGTGGTTGGCAGAGATAGAAAGCCAAATAGGTCCCTTGTATTCCAGGAGGAAATAGTTGGTGATTTACTGAGCCATCTGGATCCTCACAAGTCTATGGGACCAGATGGGATCCATCCTAGGGTGATGAGGGAGCTAGCAGTAGAACTTGCCAAGCCGCTCTCCATCATCTTCCAACAGTCCTGGCTCACTGGGGAGGTCCCATATGATTGGAAATTGGCCAACGTTACCCCAGTCCACAAAAAGGACTGCAGAGCTGACCCTGGCAACTACAGGCCTGTCAGCCTGACCTCGGTGCCTGGCAGGGTTATGGAGCAGATCATCCTGAATGGAATCACACAGCACCTTCAGGATGGACAAGCGATCAGACCCAGCCAGCATGGGTTTAGGAGGGGCAGGTCCTGTCTGACCAACCTGATCTCCTTTTATGATCAGGTGACTCACCTGGTGGATGAGGGGAAAGCTGTGGATGTGGTCTATCTGGACTTCAGCAAGGCCTTTGACACTGTCTCCCATAATATACTCTTGCAAAAGCTGGTAGCACATGGCTTGGACAAGTGTACTCTACGCTGGGTTAAGAACTGGCTGGAGGGCCGGGCCCAGAGAGTGCTGGTGAATGGGGCTGCATCCAGCTGGCGGCCAGTCACTAGTGGTGTTCTCCAGGGGTCAGTGTTGGGTCCAGTCCTGTTTAACATCTTTATTGATGATTTAGATGAGGGGATTGAGACCATCATCAGCAAATTTGCTGATGACACCAAGTTGGGAGGGAGTGTCGACCTGCTGGAAGGCAGGAGGGCTCTGCAGAGGGATCTGGATAGACTGGAAAAATGGGCTGATTCCAATGAGATGAAGTTCAATAAGGCCAAATGCCGGGTGCTGCACTTTGGTCACAACAACCCCCTGCAGCGCTACAGGCTGGGCGCAGAGTGGCTGGAGAGCAGTCAGACAGAAAGGGACCTAGGGGTACTAATTGACAGGAAGCTCAACATGAGCCAACAGTGTGCCCAGGTGGCCAAGAAGGCCAACGGTATCCTGTCCTGTATCAAAAACAGCGTGGTCAGCAGGACAAGGGAAGTGATCCTTCCCCTGTACTCTGCATTGGTGAGGCCACACCTGGAGTATTGTGTTCAGTTCTGGGCCCCTCAGTTCAGGAAAGACATTGAAGTGCTGGAGCGGGTCCAGAGAAGAGCAACACGGCTGGTGAAGGGACTTGAACATAAGACCTATGAGGAGAGGCTGAGGGAGCTGGGGTTGTTTAGTCTAGAGAAGAGGAGGCTTAGAGGTGACCTCATCACTCTCTATAACTACCTGAAGGGAAGTTATAGCCAGGTGGGGATTGGTCTCTTCTCCCAGGCAGTTAGCAATAGGGCAAGGGGGCATGGGCTTAAACTCTACCAGGGGAAATTTAGGCTGGATATTAGAAAGAAATTCTTTACAGAGAGAGTGATCAGGCATTGGAATGGCCTGCCCAGGGAGGTAGTGGACTCGCCGTCCCTAGAGGTTTTTAAACTGAGATTGGACATGGCACTTAGTGCCATGATCTAGTAAATGGACTAGAGTTGGACCAAGGGTTGGACTCGATGATCTCTGAGGTCTCTTCCAACCCAGTCGATTCTGTGATTCTGTGATTCTGTGAAATTAATATAAAAACGCTGAAAATTGTGGGAATTCTTCTGCTTTATACCGTTCTTGAGGTTGTAATTAACATGATGAAAAATCGCATGAAAATGACACTATTTTAAAGTGGACATAGCTTTGGCATCTGCCAGCAACTGAATTTAGAGACCACACTCATCAATACGAGTAGAATCAAAATTTCTCATCGATAAACCAAAAGGCATGGGTCCATCACATTTCATTGAAAACCAGGATATATAATAGAACTAGAGCTCCTTTTGGTAAGTGATGCATTCTATCATCTGTAGTCTGAACTGTGGCTTAAAGCAGGGAAGACATAGAGTTTTATGAAGTGGAGACTGCAATTCATGTGTTTGAAAGTAAAGGTTTTGTCACAAGCCCAGGGAAGGAGAAGGACTCAAGCAGTTATAAGGACTGGATTGAGTCATTCCATTTGTACGATCAAGTGAACAGAAGAGTCCCGGGGCCATCTGATAGGAGTCTGCACCTCAAGAGGAGGCCTCTTTTTCAGCAAAGAAGGATCTTGTACTGAAAGAGAAGCTGGGGAGAGTGGGAGATACGCATTGTAATACTGGAGACAGTTGCTTAGTTTCTCAGCTAAGAGCATGAGGAGTAAATCCGAGATCTGCAGAGGATTCAGAATGAAATGCTTATCAGCCTGAACAAGAAGCTTACAAGGAATAAACTCCTTTGGAGATAATTAGGGGCATAATGGAAAGGTGAACACTGAGAATGCAGCAAAAGATTTCTGGGTTTGTAGTCCTGGTGGTGTGTTAATAAATCTGCTCTCCAAGAGCAAATCACTGTTGTACAGTGTCAGCTTTGATTGGCTACAGAAGCAAAGTCTATTGGATTGGACACGAGCTTGGTATGCTATTTTGAGCAGCCTGCAACAGAATGGAAGCTCTCTTCAATAGCAAGAAATTATTTGCTGCAGGCTGTAAAATCCATTGTGAATAGAAAGGACTTCTTACTTCTCTTTCTTGTCCTTTATATCAGTGTTACATTAAAAAACTTACTGAGCCAGTAGCGTGCTTAAAGTGCTGTTATTCGGGATGATAGAGACAAGGACAAATCAAGTCCAATTTTAGAAAGATGGGACATAAGGTAATATTATTCCATCCACATCTATTGTGCACAAAGACATTTCCTCTTCTTTTCAAAGTCCCCAAGCTATAAACTGCTGGGTGCATATTCTGGGAAAGTATCTCTGACTGCTTGGCTACTTATGTGATCTTTGGTAAACATATGCTGCTGATGTCTCCAAGGTAAGAACCTATGTCAAGTGGACATGTGACTTGGCTGGGAATAGCTTTTGGTATTTAAGTGCTTGGAGAAGGTAAATGGAGTATTATTAAATATTGATGTGCACAGCTGTATGTGAAGGAGTAAGTCTGCTCAAATGGAGTCAAGCAAACAGTAGTGTTTGGCTAAAGGCTTACATGATTGAGTGAAGCTGACTGAGACAACACTTGACAAAGTAAAAAAAAAAAAAAAAGAGCTTATGAGGTAGTATTTTGTTTGTTGTTTTAGAGAACAACAAAGAGAAGCATCCTAAAGTAGGCATGAAAGACAACTCTACCTTAGGGAGGAAAGGCATGCTTAGAAAGAAGAGGGTAGGTCTCGAATTTCTTTCTTTGAGCTTAGCTAAGTCTTCCTAAGCTTGATATTAGTGTACAGAAAGGGGGGCAGGGGAGAAGTATGTTATGGATGAAGGGGGGGTTGTTGCTTTTTTTGTTTGTATGTTTTTGTCTTGAATATACATTGTGCCATCTACAGAGTGGAATAGTTAGAAAACCTGGAAGTGCCTGTGTTCAGTACTCATGTTCTAGTAGATGGTAACTCACACTTACTATGAAGTTCCTTCTACATGTGTGTTTATCCATCAGTGGTATATATGAAATTGGAAGGTTTACACTAAATTTTTGAGGAAGGAGATATGTGGCAGCAGCCAGACAGGTTAGATATCTGTATCTAACTTTTGTGATGAGATAGCAGTGTTGCCATGGAGCATGGAGCTAAGGCAGTGGCCGACCAAGGAAAGATAGTAATAGTGCTGAGATCCCAAGAGAGGAAGTGAGCCAGTTTCCAGAAGCAATACAGTTATCAGAATTTTTATATTTAAAGGGCTTTTCTGGTTGTGGATGAAGCATGGAAGGGTGGAATGTTTTACTGTTGGTGTCTTAAAAAGGTAACAACACCCTTAGCAGTTGCCAGCAGGCTCTTCCAAGCTTGGAATTTGCTCTACATGAGCAGAAACCTCAAGGGAAAAGAATTTTCAGCCTTATTGACCTAAAAGCAGTTTCAGAGTTTTTCCTTTCCTTTCCTCTACCCTAAGAAATCAAAAAGCTGTCTTGAATCCTTCCTCTCTGTTTTCAAAGAAGAAAGTGTTTTCTATGCCACTGAAAGAAGACTTCTGGGGACTAGCTTAACTCTTGCTCCAAAAATGAGCGTTAAAACTAAATACTACATTTTTCAAGTGTAATTAAAGAAAATGCAAATTTAACAGGCAGCTGGCACAAGGCTTCAATGCATTGGACTTGATAAATCTGCATCTCTTATTCACTTAACAAGTAAATCTTGGGAGTTTTGCACAGGTCCATGTGGTGGGTTCGATAATCAACGTCTAGGATACCTGCAGACCGGTCCCTGTTTGCGTGGAGACAGTGTTCCTGAAAGTCTGTGTTCGTTAGTACCTGCTCTATCTATGCATCGCTCCACACGCGTGTGAGTACATGTCTTTCTCTCCTCGAGCATGTGAGTTGATTTTGTTGCACAAGTGCATCTGCGCTAGTATTGAACTCAGCAGAGTGTGTCTGTTGACACTTGGTGTGCGTTGGCTGTGCCTGTGTGTAACACAGCGCAGTCATGATTGCTCAAGTGAACAGAGAAAAGGGAAACCATCTAGGTAGAGGCAACAAAGGAAAGCCGAGGCAGGATTGACGTTTGCTAGACAGAGACGGATTCTCTGCGCTGATATTTCTCAGTTACACGAGAAGAAAGCTGACCGGTAGATCGACCAGAGAAATGTTTCCAAAGAGGGCATTTAGCGAATGAATAGCAGTGTGCGCGGCTTTCAGGAGTGTGCCTGAAAGGTGCCCAAACCAGCACAGCCTGTCTTCAAAAGCTAGTGCCTATGTGACTGCATTGATGCACGTTCCCGTGTCTGCGAGTGTATAGACAGCTGTTTCATGTTCACACAAAGGCAAGTGGTCCGGTTTTTGTTCTGTGCGTGCACACACGACTGCGTTCTCACTTCCTGACAGAGGTAGGTGTGTGCATGCAAAACTATGTGGTAAAACGTGTCTGCATATGTTTTGGTAAACAATCGAGTGTGCGTGTTCAGGCAGTTGCAGACGTCTCCACAGCTCCAGTTCTGAAAGCCCCGCACCCCAGGACTTGAATGTATAAACAACCAGTTGCACCCGTGTACTCAATCACATATTCAGAGGGACGTCTTTAATCTCACAGAAGCACGAACATATTTGCGTTCAAGCATATATCAGAAACAAGGTGTGAACAGAGGAGCTGCTGGTATTTTCTCTGTTCGGTGTGTTGCAGTGCATTCTTTGTAGAAGGCACTAGATGGCAGCAAAGACCGTGAAATAATTAACCTCAGTCTAACCCTAGGTATTTGCAATTGTTTCTTACTATAGATGCATTGGATGTTAAAAATTCCCCCAAATTGTAATGAATCTGCAATAATTGTGTGAATACAAGCATCACAAGAGCATCCAGTTTTTGGAGCACTTATGGAGCATGACAAAGCCAGACAGAGCCTGACAAAGCCCCACAGAGCCCAACAGGGCTTGGCAGAGCCTGATAGAAGTCGACAGGGTCCGACAAATCCTGACAGCACTTGACAGCAAACAGTGGAGTCTGGCAGGGCCTGAAAGAGGCTATCAAAGCACAACAGAGCCTGAAAGAGCTCAACAAAGCATTACAGAGCCCAACAAGGCCCAGGAAAGCTTGAAAGACCCCAACAGGGCCAAACGGAGCCTGATGGAGCCCGACCATACCCAACAGGGCTCCACAATATCCGACAGAGCCCTACAAATCCTGACATGGCCTAGCAAAGCCTGATAGACCCTGCCGAAGTCTGACAGAGCCCGACAAATCCTGAATAAGGGAAGAAAGCATGACAAAGCCCAGCAAAGCTTGACAGAGCCTGACAGGTGTTGACAGAGCCTGACTAAGCCTCACAGTGCCTGCAAAGCTCGACAGGGCCCACAGAGCCATGCAAATCCTGACAGAGCGCAACAGAGAACAACAGATTTCCACAAAGCTATATCGAGCAAGTCAAATCCTGACAGAGCGTGACAGGGCCCAACTGAGTAGGACAGAGCCCGTAAAGCTGGACACAGTTTCACATTGCCAAACAAAGCCTTACAGAGTCCCACAGAGACCAACAAACCTGACAGAGCCAAAGGATCCTGACAGAGCCCAGCAAACCCGACAGGGATAGACAAAGGCTGACAAGGCCTGACAGAGCCTGGGTGCTTGTGGAAAGGTTTCTGCCTGTTTTTCGGTGTGTGTGCACGTGGACAAACAGAAGGCATAGCAACTAGGTTCCAACACTGCAGAAGGCAGAAGGCAAGATTTCCCACGCTCTCTCTTTCTCTCCCTATAACTATTAAACGTTGTAAGGAACTGATCTTTTACTTATGTGACTGTGTACTAGCTGCGGTTCCAGTAACATGGAGAGTCGATCACCTGAGACATGAATCTCTGTTGCGCTTTGTCAGGCACTTTTTGGCTTAGTCGGGCCCTGTCAATACCTGTCTGGCTCTATCAGGCTTAGTCAGGCACTTTTGATCCCTGTCATACTCTGTCAGGATTTGTTGGGCTTTGTCGGGTTTTCTTGCCATTATTCAGGCTTTGTTGGGCTCTGTCGGGCTTTCTTAGGGTCTATCGGGCTCTGTCAGGCCATGTCAGGATTTGTAGGGCTCTGTCAGATTTTGTCGGGCACTGTAGGGTATTGTCGGGCTCTGTCGGGCTCCTTTGGGGTTGTTGGAGTCTTTCAAGGTTTGTTTGGCCTTGTCGGGCTCTGTAATGCTTTGTTGAGCTCTTTCAGGCTCTGTCATGCTTTGATAGCCTCTGTCAGGCCCTGCCAGACTCCACTGTTCGCTGTCAGGCACTGTCAGGATTTGTCAGACCCTATTGAGTACTGTCGAACTCTGTCAGGGTTTGTCACACTCCATAAGTGCTCCAAAAACTGGACACTCTTGTGGTGCTTGCATTCACAGAATTATTGCATATTCATTACACTTTGGGGGAATTTTTAACATCCAATGCATCTATAGTAAGAAACAATAGCATAAACCTAGGGTTAAACTGACGTTCCTTATTTCACGGTCTTTGCTGCCATCTAGCGTATTTTAGAGAGCATGCAGTCTGTTTCGGTGGGGCTTCTGAGGAGCTTCAAGTCTCAGCTGATCGACCTCTGCACGTTAGCAGCTCTCCTGGAACCGCAACTGGTACACAGTTGCATAAGTAAAAGATTGGTTTCTTACTTACAACATTTAAGAGTTTTGCACAGTTACATGTGGTGGGCTCGACTATCAACGTCTAGGATACCTGCAGACTGGACCCTGTTTGTGTGGAGACAATGTGCCTGAAAGTCTGTGTCCGTTAGCGCCTGCTGTATCTATCCGTCTCTCCACAAGCATGTGACATGTCTTTCCCTCCACAAGCATGTGAGTTGATTTCGTCGCACATGTGCATCTGCGCTAGTGTTGAGCTCAGCGGAGTATGAAGGCCTACCTGTGAGAACGATGGGAGTAAAGGAGTATCCGGAGATGTTAAGGATGTACCCATGAGAGAGAAGGGAGTAGAAGAGTAACAATGATGATAGCAAAATCAGCCAGTGAGATGTTACTGCTGTAACTTGTAACCAATAATGAAGAGACACATTAATTGGTAAAACTGTATAAAAATGCACTTGTGGCAATAAAGGGCATCTACTACTTTCATCCTGGAAGAACTTGGTGTATGTCGTTTGTCCGTCTCAACCACAACATATGGTGACCCCGACGTGATCCTGCATGAAGAGGATCTCGCATGAAGAAGAGACAGCAGTGAAGCTGTGACAGCCGGAGACGAGCTGTGGAGACGGAGCCCGGTACAGCTGATAGAGAAGCAGAGGGGAGCTGCCGAAGATCCGGATACTTGAAAAGACACCACGCCAAGAGTTGGTGAGCTACCGGGAACAGGGGGGGTTGAACTTATCTAAAGAAGATGGTATTATATTATCTACATGGAAGTTGCTTCTGAAGAAGCAGGGTATTAGCCTTCTGGAATTGACTTTACGAAGGACTAAGTTACTATGGGGCAAAGCACTAGTGAAAGATCCAAAGCAGCAACTGAACTGTTAATAACATGGCACTTGTTGCTAGAGACTTGGAGAGGATTCAAAGAGCAACGGGAACATGCAGAGACAGTGGAGGGGGGTGGCTTCTCTGGACTAGATTTGTAAAAAAAAAAAGCACTGTTCCAAACCCCGAACCCACCTGTTGAGGGTTTGCAGCATATTCTTGAAAAGTTAAAAGGAGTATGTGTGCAAGTTGCCCCGAGATCAGATAAAATCCATGAGAGACTCAAAGGAAAATTTGACCTATGGAATGTAACAGCTATAGATCATTTAGGACGGAACTATGGGGATTTGTTGAAAGGGGTGGGTATCCCACAGCTCTTGGAAGAGACACTAATTGGCACACCACAACTACAGGCACAGATAAGTTTCTGAAATCCTGAGGCAGTCAACAGACCTCACATATCAAGCTATAGTAGAGGTGTCTGAAACCAACAAAGCAGCCAAATCGTTTATAACTACTATCAGGGTCCCAATGAGAATTACATGTAATTTATTGACCATCTTCAAGAGGCCATCAATAAGGAGGTTGAAAACTTAGAAGTTAAGGAAGCACGGGTGTTGAAATTAGCAGTAGAGAATGCTAATGTTTGCTATCAACATGTTATTTGCGAGTTTTACAGTACATATTACATGCTTCTGTGTATTGCCTCTCTGAAAATCAAGCAGCTTGTCAGCAATGTGAGTTCATTGTTTCATGGGTTGCTATTAGACTTGTTTCTTTGTGGTATAAGTACACCGTAAAAAACCTTCTCCCCACTTTTCCCACTCACACTGCAAGCAGCCCTGTGCTTTTCCCCCCTCCCTCCCTCTTCTCATGGCTTTTACTTACAAGATGGGGTCAGAAACTACTGTTTTCAGTTGTGTTCCTAAGAAATCGGTATTGGGAGGTGTTTTAAAACATAGGAAAGTATTTGGAAATATGAGGAAGGAAGATCTTGTGAGATGTTATAATTAAGGGTGGCTGCTGTATAAGTTAAATGATTGGGAAAAGTGTTCGGAGAATAGAATCTTGAAGTATAACACTTTGTTGCAATTCATGTTGTTTGTAAGGCGAGAAGAGCAGGACAAAATAAATCTCTACAAGAGATCATTAAATCATTTCAGACAGTTTTACAGGCGGAACGGTTTGAATTTCAACAAGCTGAGAGAGAATTAACTGATAACACACAGGTCAGAAAACTTGTTAAAGTCTGCAAGATGCTTTCCTTATTAACCTGTTTTCTTTGTAGGTATCTGTTTGTTACAGTTTTGGTAGGTCTTTGTTATATGGTATGATAAGTTCACAGACTGTTAAATCATGAGAATCTGTTGACTCAAAATGTGCATTTTGTGATAATACAGAAGATCATGAGTAATTTAGTTTTTTACTGCGTGAATGTGATGGTAAAATTTTTGTGTGTAGTAGGTGTTACATTTCTTTCTAGAATGCTAGCTTTATTCCGGTATTCAGACTTGCACAACTCTGTGATAGGCTGTGTCTCATCTCGATGTGCTGGATTTGGCTCTTTTGTATGCACATCAAGTAAAGAATCCTGGTTTTGGAATAACAGTTGCAGCACACCAGATGAGACACTAATAAAAGCCTTGCCCAGTCCAGCTTGTTGCTGCGGCGGTGGGGGGGCGGGTGCCGATTGGGCTCCAGCGCGCATTGACCTGTTTTGTCAGGGAGACCCAGCGGCACCTCTACCTGGCTGAGCAGTGAGCGGCCCAAAGGTGCAATGCAAAAATCGAGATATTGTCTTGAATAAGTGTAACTGTGATCTATCTGCATATTTGAACTTGGTATTTGGTTTTCATATCTGAGCTCAGCATTTTAATTTGCATATTTCTATTTGGTACTAAAATAATTTTGTTTGGGGAGATAATTACAAAATGGAAACTGGTTCCACTGCTAAAATTCCACCTTGCTCCCCCTAGGATGCATCCTTAGACATTAGAGTAATTGCTTATATTGTTATCTATTAATTTTGAGACCAGAAAAGAACTTAAATTGTTAAACTCTGCTTTGCATTAAAACAAACAAACAAACAAACAAAAACAACCACCAACCAACCAAACACCTAAATGCTATGTTGGATGTGAACTTGGTATTGTATGAGGTTGTATTTAAAAGCTGCTAGAATATGAACTGATTTGGATTTAGGAAAATGGATTGATGCTTAATATACTGTTTTTTGACATCTGTGAATTGTAAAAGGTAAATGGAGCTGAGGAGTGTGGCTCATTTGGAAAGCTTTAAACTAGGCTCGAAGGGGGATGGGGTTGTAGCTGGGCTTGTCCCAGTGGGGCAGCATTCTAAAACTGATGAGGACCGGGTGGCCTCCTATGCCCCTAGGGAGAAATTGGTGTGCTCTGCTCGCTCCCTGAAATGCCTGTACACCAATGTGCGCAGCATGGGGAATAAGCAGGAGGAGTTAGAATCCTGTGTTCGGTTGGGAGATTATGATCTGGTGGCAATTACAGAAACATGGTGGGACAGTTCACATGACTGGAATGTGGTCATGGATGGCTATGCCCTTTTCAGGAAAGACAGGCCAGCCAGGCGTGGTGGTGGAGTTGCTCTCTATGTGAGAGAGCAACTACAATGTGCTAAATTCTGCCCAGGAGTGGATGACGAGCGAGTTGAGAGTGTATGGGTCAGGATCAAGGAGCAGGCTGGCAGGGGTGACACTGTTGTGGGCGTCTATTACAGGCCACCAGATCAGGCTAAGGAGGTTGATGAGGCCTTCTATGGGCAGCTGAGAGTGGCCTCACAGTCACAGGCCCTGGTTGTTGTGGGGGATTTTAACTTCCCTGATGTTTGCTGGAAGGACCATTCAGCCAGCCAGCCACAGTCCAGGAGGTTCCTCCAGTGCATTGATGATAACTTCCTCATGCAGATGGTGGAGGAGCCGACTAGGAGAGGTGCACTGCTGGATCTCATCCTCACTAACAAGGAGGGTCTGGCTGAAGCAGTAAAGGTTGAGGGCTGCCTGGGTTGCAGTGACCACGAGATGGTGGAGTTCAGCATCTTGTGTGGCAGGAATAGAATAGCAAGTAGAATTGCAACCCTGGACTTTACCAGGGCTAACTTTGGCCTTTTCAAGCAATTGCTGGGGGAAATCCCATGGGCAAGACTGCTTGAAGGAAAAGGGGCCCAAGATAGCTGGATTGCATTCAGAGATTGCTTCTTCCACGCTCAGGATCAGAGCATCCCCACACATAGGAAGTCAAGGAAGGGAGCCAGGAGGCCTGCGTGGTTGAATAGGGATCTGTTGGGTATGCTCAAGCAGAAGAGGAGAGTTTACATGTCATGGAAGCAGGGGCTGGCCACTTGGGAGGAATATAAGGCTGCTGTTAGAGGATGTAGGAAGGCAGCTAGGATAGCCAAAGCCTCCTTAGAATTACAGTTGGCGAGAGGGGTCAAGGACAGCAAAAAGAACTTTTTCAAATACATAGCAGATACAACTAATACCAGAGGCAATGTAGGCCCACTGATGAATGGGGTGGGTGCCCTGGTGGCAGAAGATACAGAGAAGGCAGTATTACTGAATGCCTTCTTTGTCTCTGTCTACTCTGCTGGAGGCTGTCCTGGGGAGCCTTGTACCCCTGAGACCCCGGATGAAGCCAGGTCAATGGAGGAGTTTGCTTTACTCGATGAGGACTGGGTTAGGAAGCAATTAAATAGTCCGGACATCCATAAATCCATGGGTCCAGATGGGATGCATCCGCGGGTGCTGAGGGAGCTGGCTGAAGTCATTGCTGGACCGCTCTCCATCATCTTTGCCAAGTCTTGGGAAACGGGAGAGGTGCCCGAGGACTGGAGGAAAGCAAATGTCACTCCAGTCTTCAAAAAGGGCAAGAAGGAGGACCCGGGTAATTATAGACCGGTCAGCCTCACCTCTGTCCCTGGGAAAGAAATGGAACAGCTTATCCTTGGTGCCATCTCAAGGCATATCAAGGATAAGAGGGTTATTAGGGGCAGTCAGCATGGCTTTACCAAGGGTAAGTCATGCTTGACCAACCTCATAGCCTTTTATGAGAATGTAACAAGGTGGATGGATGATGGCAGAGCGGTGGATGTGGTCTACCTTGACTTCAGTAAAGCCTTTGACACAGTCTCCCACAGCATCCTCACAGCGAAGTTGAGGAGGTGTGGTCTAGACAATAGAGTAGTGAGGTGGGTTGCAAACTGGCTTAAGGAGAGAAGCCAGAGAGTGGTAGTCAATGGTGCGGAGTCTAGTTGGAGGCCAGTATCTAGTGGAGTGCCTCAGGGGTCAGTACTGGGGCCAATATTATTCAATATATTCATTAACGATTTAGACGAGGGAATAGAGTGTACTATCAGCAAGTTTGCTGATGACACTAAGCTGGGAGGAGTGGCTGACATGCCAGAAGGCTGTGCTGCCATCCAGCAGGACCTGGACAGGCTGGAGAGTTGGGCGGGGAATAACCTGATGAAATTTAACAAGGGAAAGTGTAGAGTCCTCATCTGAACAGGAACAACCCCAGGTTCCAGTATAGGTTGGGAAATTACATATTAGAGAGCAGTGTAGGGGAAAGGTTCCTGGGGGTCCTGGTGGACAACAGGATGACTATGAGCCAGCACTGTGCCCTTGTGGCCAGGAAGGCCAATGGCATCCTAGGGTGTATTACAAGGGGGGTGGTTAGTAGATCGAGAGAGGTCCTCCTTCCCCTCTACTCCGCCCTGGTGAGACCCCATCTGGAATATTGTGTCCAGTTCTGGGCCCCTCAGTTCCAGAAGGACAGGGAACTGCTGGAGAGGGTCCAGCGTAGGGCAACAAAGATGATTAAGGGAGTGGAGCACCTCCCTTATGAAGAAAGGCTGAGGGAGCTGGGTCTCTTTAGTTTGGAGAAGAGGAGACTGAGGGGGGACCTTATTAATGTTTATAAATACATAAAGGGTGAGTGCCACGAGGATGGAGCCAGGCTGTTCTCGGTGGCAAACAATGATAGGACAAGGGGTAATGGGATCAAGCTGGAACACAAGAGGTTCCACTTGCAGCTCCACTTAAATTTGAGAAGAAACTTCTTCGCAGTGAGGGTGACAGAGCACTGGAACAGGCTGCCCAGGGAGGTTGTGGAGTCTCCTTCTCTGGAGACATTCAAAACCCACCTGGATATATTCCTGTGCAACCTCACCTCCAGCAGGGGGATTGGACTAGATGATCTTTTGAGGTCCCTTCCAATCCCAAACATATTGTGATAGTGTGATAACTCTTGAGCTGGTTGGAATTGTGTATGAAGTGTGTTATGGTTGGAGTGAAATGGGAGAACAAAAAAGCAACATATCCCAGGCCTGTGCCTGAACATGGATTTCGGGCCTGTGTGAAGCTGCAAGATAAACTCAGCTCATTGCAATCGAGGAGTTTGCCAGAGCCTCCCACTTCGTACCAGTGATTACGCCAGCGGCGTGGCCTTGGCTACATCCGAACTGCAGCAAGAAGACAAAGAAGAAAAGAAAATGGAAAAACCTGTTTGCCCGCTGCTAAGTGGAGAAAGGGGGGCTTTACTCCCCCCACTCTGTCTCTTTTCTTTTTTTTTCCTGGAGTATTGTAATCCATCCTTGTTGTGGCATCGCGTTGCTTCTCTGCTTTGAATCAGGGGTTGTTGGTGTTGTTTCTTTTTGCTTCTGTCTTTTTTTTCCTAGGTTTTGACACATCTGGGGAGAGAGCTCATCATTTTACCTCCTTGCTGAGGTCGGTCTTTTCACACTGGTCAGCTTTTGGGGGTCAGAGTGCTCAGTGCTTCTCTGGGTCATACTGGTACTGATTTGGGTGTGGAGTGGAGCCAGGTTGGTTTGATGTGGAGTTCAAACTGATCTGTTTTCATGCTGGGCTGGAGATCCTGCCATGTCAGATGGGGGCAAGAGGGAGGTTTTATTCCCCCCTCCCCAGCGATGTTACTGCTAGGCAACTGTCATACTGCATGAAGGAGTCTGAGGGTTGAATTTTAAAGGCATTGCCAGTGGATCCATAGTGCTAATGAAGCTGGGAAATTAAACCAAAATTTTTTTTTTAATAGACTTATTCTGTCGTAACTAGTTGTAAGAGACTTCTCAGTAAATTCACCATACTAGTTTTTGAGGCCATGGGAGAGAATGAAAGAAAGGCTGTTTTTTGAGACCAATAGAATGCCAAATTTGGAACAAAGTTTTGATACATGAATTCTTGTAGTTTCCAGAAAGTCCTATACCTCTCTTGGGTCAAGGTTTGTTAAGTAAATTGTAAGCTCAAATAATGCTTTCTGAGAATTCTGTTTAGTTGCATGGCCTACAAGAAGCTGCTTGGATGGTGCAGATCTGCTTGCTGCAAGTGAGAAATCCCCAAGGAAATTTCGAATGCTGTATTTCCACTAGTATTAACAGCTAATGTTTCGATAAAGCAAATACTACACTGATAGAACTGAAACAGAACTACGATCCGGTAAGGGAAAACAATATCCAATAAGTATGACAGCCAAAATGGAGTTAGAAACTTTGAGGAATAAATTTATGGCCAGCTTAAAAGCTAACTGTATTTGATTGGACTTGCAGATTTGTCTGTTTATAGCTACAACATCGAAACAACCGAAATTTAAGTCTTAATAGGCTATGATCCTTTTGTCATACATGTACCATTTGTGAAATTTAATTTTGCTTTTTTATTTGCAGTCTACATCCTTGTAAATTACACTAGCTGATTTTTTTTAACAGTACAGCTTTTGGTACGGCTAAATGTAAATTGATGCAGAACCTGCAAGTCTTTAACATCAGGTCACAGATCATACTTGTAGTGGGTCTGATCCTACATACTTGCACAGTTTTTGTTGATGGTTCTGGGAAGTCTCATAAAGCTGTAGTGGTCTGGCATGAAGATAACAATTGGCATCATTCTGTAAAAATTATTGAAGGTTCAACCCAATTAGCAGAACTTGGCACAGCTTTACATTACTTAGAGCTTTTTTAGGAGGAACCTCTAAATTTGATTTGTGATTCTGAGTACGTAGTCAACGTCCAACACACACATCTGATTCTGAACTGTTTTGGTTTTTTTTTTAACAAAAAGGGGGGAGAAGTAGGGAAAACACCACAAACCCAATTGTCAAAAACATTGTATGCGATGAATCACTTATATCTAAGTGGTGTAGCCTAAATTTGCCCTGTGATGAAACACTTTGCAAGTATGACCCAAAACCATGCTAAATCAGAAAGAACCTACATTAGTTATGGTCAAATCGCTAGTTAATGGTAAATGGAAAATGCCACATCAGTTGATAACCTGGGGGAAAGGTTATGTTTGTGTCATTACAGGCCAAGGATCGAAGTGGATTCCTGCGAAATGGGTTAAGCCATGGCTGAATAAAGACAACAAAGACTTAACGGATGCAGACGGACAGAAGGGAGCTTAGTTGTGAGGACTGTTTCAGATGTAAACCATGGATCCTAATTCAGTGTTATAGATGCTCACAGACCTGGTGGTCTAGAAGCCTATTAGCAAGCAGGTGGTGTACCTTCTGTGGAGAATGGCAATTTGAACAAACAGCAGGAGAGCCAAAAGGGTGATATTACACTTAGATAGTCAATGCAAAAATGAGGTAAAATTATGAGACATTCCTACCATAGTATCTACTGCACTCCTCCTCCCTAGTCTAGCAGCTGGTAAAGCTTTAGGAGACATATCAAAGTTAAGCTATTGGTCTTTTAAACAGGCTAATCTAACTTCTGAGATACTAACTCAATTAATAGTAGATGTTGATGGTATTAGGCATGTTACCCTTCAAAATCGTGTTGCTAGAGATTTTTGTTGTTATCATAAGGACATGGTTGTGATGAATTTAAGAGCAAGATGTTGTATTAACTTGTTTAATCATTCTGGATCTATTCATAGTACTTTAGACAAACTAAACCAGCACGTTAATAAGATTGCCATAGTAGAATTAGGGTTTGACAAATGGTGGGTAGTTGTTTGATCTTATTATGTAAGGCTTAGCTACATTATATGTAACTGTAATCATTGTTGTTAATCATATGTTGTATGCTGCAGTGTATTTCAAAGATGATTCAGCACGTTGTAAACAAGGCCTGGCTGGTTCAGAAACAAAAAGGGTGAATAGTGGGAGATTTGAGGAATTTTCTTGAGGTTGTTGTGTGAATGGATTTCTATTAGATGGAGATTTATTTCTGAACTAGCCAAAGGAATCTCAAGGCCAGCTCCAAGGCTGAAAAACAGCACCTGCTGTGGGAGTGAGGCCTCAGGGCCTCAAAAAGATGTAAATCAACAGACCTATTAGCAGTGAGACTCGGGCGCATGGACGGCTCGTGAACATGGACAATATTCAATCAGCTAATGCATGCTTGGAGCATGGACACGTGATCAGAATATAGTTGCATATATAAGGAGGCTTGTTTCTGCAATAAATGGCTTTGCTTGAATTCCTATCGAATTGTGTGGAATCCATGAGTTTTCGCCCTCGCAAGCCTCGAGCAGGTGCTGGACACAAGCCCAGAGGGTTGAAGGCACACACCGACCGGCAGCTGAGAAGGTGGGGCGCTGCTCGGTGTTAAGGAGCATGGCCTTTTCTGGTGAATTAGTGAAGCATTTCCTTCTTGCTTTGCAGACCGCCTTTGGAATCAGATGAGCACTTGCGCTGAGCTGGGCTAGAGGCCAGAAAGAGCGTGGGGCTGGGGACTTGTCCCAAGCACTACAGTCATTTTGTTTCTTGCTGTCTTAGGTGCCATGAGTGACAAGGGCTTCAGCGTCCACCTCTGGAATGAGCAGGTGAATGGAATGCCATGGGAGTTTTGCGGAAGTGGCTGTTGTGGAAATAGTTATCACCGACGGATGCGATAATTATTGCTGGCACTGACTGGCTCTTCTTGCTGTTTTTTTGTTGCTGTTGCAGATGTTTTAAAGGAGTCTGGTGACTGCAGGAAGATGCCCACTAGACGATGCGGTGTTTCTTTTTGTTGCGGATGGATTCAGACCCATGCCTCTCTGAAAGCTAAGTGAAGGGACCAGGGCAGGGGAGGCGCTGGGAATTGCAGGGAGAGGTTTTAAAGTTGGTGTAGGGAATGGGATGGTCCAGGTACAGTCCCGTTTCGCCACATAATTAGCCTTGCAGCTACGGTATTTTACCTGTATTTTCGCCACATTTTAAGTTGTTCACGTACCTTATTTTACCTGAACATTCACCACATTTTTAGCAGTGCACATGCCTTTCTTCACCTGTATATTCGCCACATCTTTATTGATGCAGCTGCCGTATTTTACCTGTATATTTGCCACTTTTTTAGCAGTGCGTGTCCGGTGTTCCACCTGTATATTCGCCACGTTTCTAGCGGTGTAACTTTACTTTACCTGGATGTTCGCCACATTTTTAGTGCTACAGCTACCGTATTTTACCTGTATATTTGCTACATTTTCAGCAGTGCAGCTACCGTATTAAACCCGTATATTCGCCAGTTTTTTATTGGTGCAGCTGTCTTATTTTACCGGAATATTCACCACATTTTTAGCGGTGTGTATGGGGATATAGTGGAAGATTTGGCGAGGAGGTTAGTTAAATGTAAATACGCTCAAGTGACTTGCACCTGTCTGTAGAAAAAGCGCATAGGTCACACTAATTGTTTTACTGACCTTGTGTGCTTGATGAGTAGAACCTCTGTGTTAGATAACGTAGGCCTGTGAGAAACTCTAGGCACCTTATCACTATGTCTGAGATTCCTGCTTTGTTTTGAGAAAGAGCGGGAGGCTGCGCCTGCCTGAAGCCTTGAAATGCAGGCGAGCTCAGTGGCCCAGTGATCTTCCAGCAGGGCTGAATTCACCAGCACCTGCCTCCCCGCTTGTGTCACCTCTGCCTGAGAGCTTAGGTGTGGCTTCGGAGATCCCCCAGTAGAGAGGTAACTAAAATAAAACTTGCTCTTTGCAATGCATTCATGGCCTCTGGCTCTTCTTGCAACGTGCCTGCGTATGTGTACACACAGTGTGTGTACCGTATTTTACCTGTAAATTCACCACATCTTTTGCAGTGTAACTACCGCATTTTAACTGTATATTCGCCACAATTTTAGCGGTTTACGTACCCTATTTTACCTGTGTATTCGCCATATTTCCAGCGGTGCAGCTGCCATATGTTACCACTATATTCGCCAGTTTTTTATTGGTACAGCTACCGTATTTTACCTGTATGTTTGCCAATTTTTTTGTAGTGCATGTCCTATATTTTACTAGCATATTCTCCATGTTTTTATCGGTGGAAGTAGCGTATTTTAGCTGTATATTCATCACAGTTTTAGTGGTGCAGCTACCATAGTTTACCTGTATATTCGCCACTTTTTGTATTCGTGCAGCTACAGTATTTTGCCCGTACGTTCACCGCATTTTTAGTAGTGCGTGTACAGTATTTTACCTGTACAGTCGCCACGTTTTTAGCGGTGCAGCTACCGTATATTAACTGTATATTCGTCACAGCTTTAGCGGCGCAGCTACCATATTTTGCTTGTATATTCACCATATTTTTAGTGGTTCAACTACCGTATTTTTCCCATATATTCACCAAATTTTTAGCGGTGCATCTACTGTATATTTCCTGTACATATCCACATTTTTAGTGCTGACGCTACCATATTTTTCCACTATATTCATCACACTTTTAGCGGTGCAACTACCGTATTTTACCCATATATTCGTCACAATTTCAGTGGTTCATGTACTGTATTTTACCTGTATCTTCATGAAATTTTTAGCAGTGTATGTACCGTATGTGGCAGAATGCAACCCCCCCTCTCTCCCCCTCCCTCCTTCAGTATGGAAGGAGTGGGCACATCTCCCTCTTTCTCTGCTAGTTGAGGCTAACAGCTTCTTTTGTTTGGCCCCAGAGCACCCTGGCCAGGGCCATTAGGAGAAGGGAGTGCCAAGGCACACTGAGCCGCGCCCAGCGTGGGGGATGTTTGGAGGATTCAGGGGCACCCACAGACAGTGTGGGGGTGCAGAGAAGCTTCTAGAGTGCCTACAGTCAGATCTGATCAGATAAAAACAGGATTCTCGTCAAGACTCCGCCCATTGTCGTGGGTCTCTCGGAGCACGAGCAATATGCTGCCACCGAGAGCCCCTCTCCCCGGGATGGGGACTCCGCTTGCCTCGCCGCCACGGATGTGAGTAAAACTTCTCGCAGGATTGCGAGTATATTTATACTTTTCGTGCACATATGCACGTATAACTTTCCGCGCTCCATATGAGCGCGTGTAAAATTTACCCTCGCAGAATCGCGGGTGTATTTTCCTCCCGTGCACATATGCACGTGTAACTTTCCGTGCCCAATACGAGCACGTGTATAAATTATTTCCTCGCACAATCGCGAGTGGCCGCCGAGAGCCCCTCGCACAATCGCGAGTGTATTTTCCTCCCATGCTTCCACATAAGCACGTGTAGGATTCCGTGCACACTTGCACGTGTAAGTAAATTAACTCTCGCAGGATTGCGGGTGTATTATAAATTTACCCTCGCAGAATCGCGAGTGTACGCTTCCCGTGCGTGTATCTCTTTAAAAAATAATCCTGCACCGTGTTTAGGCAAGTGTGTATTTCTCCGGGACTCAGGGACGGCTCCGGCATTGTTTTGGGTGAAGCCATGTGCATGCACACTGTGGACCGCCTGTTGTATTAGTTGCTGCCTCTTAAATAATTTTCCTCAACTGATATCCGAACCTGTATTTAAGTCACTTTTGGAGTGCTAAAACCCTGTTTCTCACCGGTTTAATAAAAGTTGGTTTTGGACCTTGTTGTCCCTTAAATTGACCTACGGGGTGCCTCCGTGACACCGTACATTGCCTGTATACCTGCCACATATTTTGCGGTGCAGGTAACGTATTTTACCTGTATGTTTTCACATTTTTAGCAGTGTCTTTACCGTATATCTCCTGTATATTCGCCAAAATTTTAGCCATGCAGCTACCATGTTTTACCTGTTTGTTCTTCACATTTTAAGCCGTGCAGCTGCCATTTTTTACCTGTATATTCGCCAGTTTTTTATTGGTACAGCTACCTTATTTTACCTGTATATTTGCCGCATTTTAGTAGTGCGTTTCCTGTGTTCTGCTAGTATATTCTCCCCATTTTTATTGGTGGAAGTAGCGTATTTTAGCTGTATATTCATCACAGTTTTAGTGGTGCAGCTACCATAGTTTACCTGTATATTCCCCACTTTTTTATTGGTGCAGCTACAGTATTTTACCCTAATGTTCACGACATTTTTAGTAGTGCGTGTACAGTATTTTACCTGTATAGTCACCATGTTTTATAGCGGTGCAACTGCCATATATTACCTGTATATTTGTCACAGTTTTAGAGGTGCAGGTACCATATTTTTCCTATAAATTCACCATATATTTAGCGGTGCAGCTCCTGTATATTACCTGTATGTTTTCACATTTTCAGTGGTGAAGGTACCATATTTTTCCTGTACATTCACCACCTTTTCAGTGGTGCAGCTGCCGTATTTTACCTGTATGTTTGCCACATTTCTGGCGGTGTAGCTTCCGTGTTTTTCCTGGATGTTCGGCACATTTTTAGCGCTACAGCAACCATTATTTGCCTGTATATTTGTCACAATTTTAGTGGTTAATGTACCATATTTTTCCTGTATATTCTCCACATTTTTAGTAGTACAGCTACCGTATATTACCTGTTGTCGAGGGTTTAGATTGCGGGGTGACAATAAAACCCTGGCAGATGTATTGTTAACCTCCTCTTCCCCCCCACTTCCCCCTTTTTTGCCTCTCCCTCTCCCCCCTTCCCACTAAGGACAGGTGATTGGGAGGAAAAGGAGGACAGAGAGAAGAGAGTTGGAAAAAATTAAAAATGTTTTACTAATGCTACTAATAAGAATAGAGAAAATAATACAAAATATACAAAACCAATCTTGAAAGTCTCAGCAACTGCACAGCCTGCACCCAAAGTCCTGGATTGGACTCTGCAGCCAATCGGAGCTGGATTCAGTCTGTCACTAGGCCTCAGTTCACAGGGACAACTAGCAAGGTCCTCTCCTAATGTCAGCCATGAGGAAAAAGGGAAAAGGGCCGAGATCCTCGTGATCTCCCCCTTTTATCTCAAGTATGCATGTGAATGGAATGTTATACACAGTTGGTCAGTTTCTTGGTCACCGGTTTCTCGTTGCCCCTCTCGCGAGATGTCCGTCCATGCTTATCAATAAGTTTGCATTCCATTGCTATGTTTACCAAAATGTGTATCTGGTTCTTCAGGAAAATGCAGCCAATATGAAGGCTTTAGCTGACAGGCAAATTCACTAAAAGAGAAACTTGTTTTTTAACAAAACCAGGACATTCCACCCCTTATAATATGCCATTCACAGAAATACTTAAACCTTATCAATACAATCTATCAATACAATCTAATTAATCACTACTACTATATATATACATATGTACATATATACACAGGAGTAATTAATCTTAATCTGTGGACCATCCTTTGAAAAGTTCATTAAGTTCATTTTGTCACAACAGTCTCCCAGGGCAGGAAAAAATGTTACATCAAGTGCATCTCATGACCACTGTTTGTGGGTTAAAGACATCAACTTTGAAGAAGTTGTCAGGCGCCACTAAAAGCAGCTAGCTCTGGTTTCATCATCACTGTCTTGATCTGAAAGACACTTATTAAACACTGTTAGTACAGCAATTGACATCATGGAGTTCAGTATTGCATATTTTCACCTAAAATCAAATCCCCTTGAGGTACACACCGAACTTCTCCATCCTTAAGCGTCACCCACCAGGTGCTGCCAGGTCCCTGGGCAAAAACAATCCCAGGAGTGGGCTTGCCTTTGCCTGAGGCAGGAGTAACCCAGACTGCCTTTCCTAATATATTTTTCATGTGTACTACAGGGACTTTAGTTCATGTGTACTACAGGGACTTTATCTTCATTCAGGCCACGATAGTCTACAGTTAGTGTCCACTCGTCACTAGACTTAAGCACTGGCCAGATTGGGCTGTTAAAAGGTGAGCGAGTCTTACTGATCACACCCTGGCTTTCCAATTGACGGATCAACTTCTGGATAGGAATCAAAGAGTCTCGATTGGTGCGATATTGCCGGCGATGCACTGTCGTGGTAGCAATTGGCACCTGCTGATCATCAACCATCAGCAGTCCTACAACAGAAGGGTCATCTGAAAGACCAGGCAAATCAGACAGCTGTTCAGTTTGCTCAGTGTCCATAGCTGCTATACCAAATGCCCACCTATACCCTTTTGGGTCCTTAAAATACCCTCTCCTGAGGTAGTCTATGCCAAGGTTGCACGGAGCATCTGGACCAGTCACAATGGGATGCTTTTGCCAGTTTTTTCCAGTTAGGCTCATTTCAGCCTCTACAACAGTCAGTTCCTGGGATCCCCCAGTCACTCCAACAACATTAATGGATTGCGTTCCTTTATAAATAGAAGGAATTATTGTGCACTGAGCACCAGTGTCCACTAAAGCTTTGTACTCCTGGGGGTGTGTTGTACCAGGACATCGTATTTGTACAGTCCAATAAACTCTGTTATCCCTTTCCTCCACCTGGTTGGAGGCAGGGCACCTCTAATTTCTGTTTTGCACAGTCTCTGGGTGTGAATTAGAGGTTCCTTCAAGAGCATCAGAATCTTTTCTGCCCCTTTTGTAAACTGGAGCAGCCACCTTCCTAGGAGTTTTCCCTTTTATTTCATGTACTCGTTCTTGAAGTTCTGAGGTAGGTCTTCCATGCCACTTATTCATGATTTCTCCCTGCTCATGTAGGAAGAACCACAGTGAACCTCTTTTTGTGGGCTGCCTCTGTCCTCTCTCTCTCAATTGGAAATGCCTTCTCCTAATAGCTGAAACATAGGTTTGTACCCACAAGATAAGTCTATTAAAAGATTTTTTGTTTAATTTCTCAGTTTCATTAGAACTATGGATCTGCTAGGGATGCCTTTAAATTTCACCCTCAGACTGCCCTATTCAGTATTACAACATTGCTGCAGTGGCGGGGGTGGGGATAGAAAACCCCCCTTTCACCACTTTAAAAGCGGGCAGCCAGGTTTTTCTTCTTCTTTTTGATTTTTTTTTTTTTTCTTGCTGCAGTTTAGATACAGGCAAGGCCACGCAGATAGCGTTAATTGCTGGTTCTAAGTGGGAGCTGCCAGGGAGCTAAGTTTATCTTGCAGCTTGATACAGGCCTGAAATGTTCAAACAGTACAGCACAGGCCTGGGATATTTTGCTTTTTTATTTTCCCAATTCATTCCAGCCATAATACACTCTATATGCAATTCTAATTAGCTGAGCAATAGTTACATTCCTCAGCAATAGTTACATTCCTCAGCCCCATTTACCGTTTGCAATGTCTTACAGAGTTTAACAACTTCAATTCTTTTCTGGTCTCAAAATTATTAAATAACAATAAGAGCAATTACTCTAATGTATAAGGATGCATCCTAAGGGGGAGCAAGGTGGTATTTTAGTAGCGGAACCGGTTCCCATTTTGTAATTATCTCCCCAAACAAAATTATTTTGGTACCAAATATAAATATGCAAATTAAAATGCTGAGCTCAGATATGAAAACCAAATACCAAGTTCAAATATGCAGATAGATCACAGTTACACTTATTCAAGACAATATCTCGATTTTTGCATTGCACCTTTGGGCCGCTCACTGCTCAGCCAGGTAGAGGTGCCACTGGGTCTCCCTGACAAAACAGGTCAGTGCGCGCTGGAACCCAATTGGCACCCGCCCCCCCGCCGCCGCAGCAACGAGCTGGACTGGGCAAGGCTTTTATTAGTGTTTCATCTGGTGTGCTACAACTGTTATTCCAAAACCAGGATTCTTTACTTGATGTGCATACAAAAGAGCCAAATCCAGCACATCGAGATGAGACACAGCCTATCACAGAGTTGCGCAAGTCTGGATATTGGAATAAAGCTAGCATGCTAGAAAGAAAAGTAGCAGCTGTCACACACAAAATCTTATCATCACATTCACGCAGTAAAGAACTGAGTTACGGTCTTCTGTATAATCACAAAACGCACATTTTCAGTCCATGGATTCTCATTATTTAACAGTTTATGTACTTACTGTACCATATAACAGACAAAGACCTATTAAACTGTAATATGCTTAAACAGATACCTACAAAGAAAACAGGTTAATAAGGAAAAGTATCTCGCTGAGTTCAGCAAGTTTTCTATGACTTGTGTGTTATCAGTTAATTCTCTCCCAGCTTGTTGAAGTTCAAACCATTCTGCCTGTAAAATTGTCTGAAATGATTCAATGATCTCTTGTAGAGTTTTATTTTTGTCCTGCTCTTCTCGCTTTAGAAACAGCAAAGTGTTATACATCAAGATTCTATTCTCTGGACACTTTTCCCAATCATTGAACTTACACGGCAGCCACCATTAATTACAATATTTCACAAGATCTTCCTTCCTCATATTTCCAAGTGCTTTCCTATGTTCTAAAACACCTCCCAGTACTAATTTCTTAGGAACATGACTGAAAACAGTCGTTCCCCACCCCATCTCGTAAGTAAAAACCGTGAGAAGAGGGAGGGAGGGGGGGGAAGCACGGAGCGGCTTGCGGCACGAGTGGGAAAAGTGGGGAGAAGGCTTACAGTGCACTTATACAAACATTATCACAAAGAAACAATTGTAACAACAACCAATAAAACAATTAACTCACATTCCTGACAAGCTGCTTGATTTTCAGAAAGGCAACACACAGAAGTAGGTATTCCGTCATGTTCTGGTGGTTGTTATGGTTTGTAAGTAACTGGAAAGGTGAAAGAAAAATCGCCATTCCCCACAGCATTTTGCATCACCCCTTTGTGTTCTGCCGTCTTAGTCATGAAGGGGTTACTGTGTGCTGTATAAGCATCATTAAAATCAGGCAAAGGAGGTGCTGAGGTCAGAGTTTTAGACTCCTGACCCAGCTCCACACAAATTCCGGCCTTATCTTTACACAGCTGTGATGGCATTAATGATGGATATAAAACTGACTCTTTTTTGAGATCTACAGAGACAGACTCAAAAGGATAAGTGCTGTCAAGACTCAAAATCATTAGCAACCTGCTCATTTGTGTTTTTCTGTCCATCCTCTCAGATTAGGAAAGGAGCTACTGCTCAGGCAGTACATGTAGCAGGCAGAGAACTTGTTTACCTCTATAGCCTGACAGGGACACAGAGCAGAAGCCTCCAGCTTCGAATAAAGGTATATGGTTCAATGTGAAAAGCAATGTTTTATGCTCAGGCCTGCACTGATTTTTGCCTTACAGCAGCCACGTGAGAGAAGGTTCACCTATCAAAGGTAACTTAACTGCCAAAGAAAGTTGTTCTAAAAATGTTTGTGTGTCAATACTTAATTTTTATTTCCACCTCCTCTGCAGAAGAACTGTGAGATAATTTAAGACAGGTCACTACATAGTTGTCACTGTGCTTACAACCAACACTGTAATGAAATACTCTCTTTTGAATTGCTAACCATCAAATACCACTGGCTCTGGCTTGAATGTCTAGTTGCTTTCAGTAAGGCCTGAACTTCTCAACTCATTTAAAGCTGCACTGCTTATAAGAAACCTAGACTGACCTACATCCCATACAGAATACCAGAAAGACTGGGAGGGTGGGTGGGAGTGAGCCGCAGAACACCAAAAAAGACCACAGGGAAAAAGAAGCAGGGGAAGAAACCTGGAGAGGAGGTAGAGGCGATCAGGCTCCATGAAACGGACATCATGGCTTGACAGCCTCTGGCCCTAAGGAACAAGCTCTAGAAGAAAGTCCAAATTTCAAAGTATGGAAAAGAGGAAAAGGAGAAGAGACAAAGGTGATGAAGAGGCATGTTCATGTTGTGACTGTTCTATGACTCAGATGATACTTGACAACTCAATTGCTTCTGCAAGTGCTCAACAAAACCTTAAACAGAAAGGATATGATATTTCGTCTCAGACTCTGTCCAAGATTTGCCTCTCCTTGCTGCCTTAATGGAACTAAAAACTTTTCCAACAACGCACCGTTGAAGGAATAGCCCAAAAGAGGTCATACACGCTACCCTGTATAGGCCTAGCTCCTGCACAAAGGTACAAACCAAAACTGCCTTTCAAGATTGACAAGGGATTGACATTCAGAAGGAATCAGATTAGTAATATTACACATTAGGAATTTGAGATAGTGATGATCTGCCCCAGCAGTTTTTTATACCTGAGGACAGTGCTGGGGCACTACTGCTATTGCACTTTATTTCTCATGGACCAAGGGAATTAACCACTCAAGATGTCTTCTGTTTCTTCAGAGAGGATGTTCAACAGCCCAGCAAAACAAAGGTACCTTTTGTTGTTCCTCTCTATATTATTTTCATTAGCTGTCCAAATTAGTAAGGTACCAACAAGTGTGTTGGAATGCAGAATTTTGCATGCTGTGGAAAACTGTTTGTTTGGGAAACACAGTAATTTCTTCTCTCCCAGGTAACTAAATACCCTCTGAATGCCAATGATACTCGAGCGCTGTTTTTCACAACTGAGTCTGAGCAACTGATCTAAAGAGAAAATGGTTGATATTCCATTCTCCTATCCCATGAGCCATCTAGTCTTCTGGCATTTTGAATATACATAGCAATTACAGATTTTTTAAACTCCATTTTTCTTGGAAAACTCAAAGTACACTCAGAATAATAAATGAATGTGGACTTATGGACCATTTGTGGTGCCATATAAGTCAATGATCCCATTGGTTGCAAACTGAAACAGAATTTCTTCATGCTAATATCTGAAGAATATAAGAAATGTTTGATTTATTCAGAATCTTATTAACCTTTTATGCAGCACAGTATTTCTGTGGGCTACTGCAGAAGGTTGTAGTGAAGGAATGAAATAAGTATTTTGGAAACACTTTAAAAAAATTAGTAAAGTGTTAGCACCATGATAATTTTCCTTTTAAAAATGAATGAAATATTCATGGAAAGGGTTGACACAGTTTTGAGTGTATCAAACGAAACTAAACTCCCATCAGGCTTCAGGCACAGCTTTTCATTCTTAGCATCCATTCACATGTTCTTTCTATCCCTGTCCCCAAAGCAAAATTATGTGGGTATTTTTTACACTGGCAGCATACCTCTGGCACATAACTTTAATGATTCTGGACAATATGGGAAGAGTTTGCATGTTTCCTCATCTTTTTATTTAAATTACAAATATTTGACCAACTGCTTCTATCCTGGAGGATTTCAAAACACTTCAGATTTAAAACACAGCTCACTCTTTAAGAGAGCTGCTAACACTTAGAGGAAAAAGTTGAACATTTGCAGTTAAATAGTTTTTTATTGTTCCTTGTTCCTTTTTTATACTAAAGGTGCTTACATCAAAAGAGGATCTTTATTCCCTTACCCTCATTTATTTTTTAATTAGGTCAGTCCCCCTTCTGTTCATCAGCTCAGCCTCTAATGGCAGCGTCAGCTAGCAAGCAAATTTGGTGAAGACCGTTTGTCCACGTGCACACAGACTAATCCTCACTGAAAACCACGCAGAAACCTATCCACAAGCACTCAGGTATGTGCAGCCACCACCACGTGCACGCACACGCAGCTAGAGAAAAGCACCCACCTTTTCACACACTGATGCGTAAGCAAATGCATGGCCACAAACATGCACACATCCGCAAGCGCGCCTACTCCCACCTTTTGACAGAAAGACGTACGGGAAATGTACTGACATGCCTGAGGGTAAACATGTCCGTTGATGTATAGCGCACTGCACAAACGTATACATGGCTGCACGAGAATACACATACAGAGGGTACCTGCAGATATGTGCTTGTTTTTGGACGACCCTCTGCGTGAAATCATTTGTGCCTACCAACGTTTGTCTGTCCACATGTGTGTGCCTTGGTGCTGGCTCCATTCATGCTTAAGCTGGAGTGAGTGAGTGCACAGCTGCGCTGTTTGTTGGCGAGGTTCCGCGTGTTAAACAATGTTGCCCAGTCCTGCATTTCTCATGCGGACTGATGCAATGGAGCTCTGCTAGTAAAGGAACAAAGACAGTCGCAGGCAGTACTGAATGCTGCTCCGTGGTACCTCTCTCCTACGGTAAATGCTTCACAGTCGCCTGAGGAAAGACGCTTAGCAATCGATCTCCAAGAGAAACGAAACAGAGCATGCCATAACGCAAAAGAACAGCATGGCATCTCTTCACAAGCTTATTCCTGATCCTAAGCTGAGGGCAAACACTTGTGTGCTTGTGGGAGAGCATGTGTCTTTCCTGTAAGCGTTTGGGAGTTTTGCGCAGGTCCATGTGGTGGGTTCGATAATCAACGTCTAGGACACCTGCAGACCGGTTCCTGTTTGTGTGGAGACGTTGTGCCTGAAAGTCTGTCTTCGTTAGTGCCTGCTGTATCTATGCGTCGCTCCACACGCGTGTGAGTCCATGTCTTTCTCTCCACGAGCATGTGGGTTGATTTCGTCGCACAAGTGCATCTGCCATAATATTGAGCTCAGCGGATTGTGTCTGTTGACTCTTGGTGTGCGTTGGCTGTAACACAGTGTGTAACACAGCAGAGTCATGACTGCTCATGTGAACAGAGAAAAGGGAAACCATCTAGGTAGAGGCAACAAAGGAAAGCCGAGGCAGGACTGACGTTTGCTAGACAGAGATGAATTCGCTGAGCTGACATTTCTCAGTTATCGAACCCACCACATGGACCTGCACAAAACACCGAAACACCTTGTAAGCTTCTTGCTCAGGCTGATAAGCATTTCATTCTGAATCCTCTGCAGATCTCGGATTTTCTCCTCATGCTCTTAGCTGAGAAACTAAGCAACTGTCTCCAGTATTACAATGCGTATCTCCCACTCTCCCCAGCTTCTCTTTCAGTACAAGATCCTTCTTTGCTTAACAAGAGGCCTCCTCTTGAGGTGCAGACTCCTATCAGATGGCCCCGGGACTCTTCTGTTCACTTGATCGTACAAATGGAATGACTCAATCCAGTCCTTATAACTGCTTGAGTCCTTCTCCTTCCCTGGGCTTGTGACAAAACCTTTACTTTCAAACACATGAATTGCAGTCTCCACTTCATAAAACTCTATGTCTTCCCTGCTTTAAGCCACAGTTCAGACTACAGATGATAGAATGCATCACTTTCCAAAAGGAGTTCTAGTTCTATTATATATCCTGGTTTTCAGTGAAATGTGATGGACCCATGCCTTTTGGTTTATCGATGAGAAATTTTGATTCTACTCGTATCGATGAGTGTGGTCTCTAAATTCAGTTGCTGGCAGATGCCAAAGCTATGTCCACTTTAAAATAGTGTCATTTTCATGCGATTTTTCATCATGTTAATTACTACCTCAAGAACGGTATAAAGCAGAATTCCCACAATTTTCAGAGTTTTTATATTAATTTCTCCTCATCAACTCTCTTCATTATGATAAAGCTCTAAATAGATAACAATATAAGCAATTACTCTAATGTCTAAGGATGCATCCTAAGGGGGAGCAAGGTGGAATTTTAGCAGTGGAAACAGTTTCCATTTTGTAATTATCTCCCCAAACAAAATTCTTTTAATACCAAATAGAAATATGCAAATTAAAATGCTGAGCTCAGATATGAAAACCAAACACCAAGTTCAAATATGCAGATAGATCACAGTTACACTTATTCAAGACAATATCTCAATTTTTGCATTGCACCTTTGGGCCGATCACTGCTCAGCCAGGTAGAGGTGCCGCTGGGTCTCCCTGACAAAACAGGTCAGTGTGCGCTGGAGCCTCATCGGCACCCGCCCCCCCGCAGCAACAAGCTGGACTGGGCAAGGCTTTTATTAGTGTCTCATCTGGTGTGCTACAACTGTTATTCCAAAACCGGGATTCTTTACTTGATGTGCATACAAAAGAGCCAAATCCAGCACATCGAGATGAGACATAGCCTATCACAGAGTTGCGCAAGTCTGGATACCGGAATAAAGCTAGCATTCTAGAAAGAAATGTAACACCTACTACACACAAAAATTTTACCATCACATTCACGCAGTAAAGAACTAAATTACTCATGATCTTCCGTATTATCACAAAATGCACATTTTGAGTCAACGCATTCTCACGATTTAACAGTCTGTGAACTTATCGTACCATATAACAAAGACCTACCAAAACTGTAACATACTTAAACAGATACCTACAAAGAAAACAGGTTAATAAGGAAAGCATCCTGCAGACTTTAACAAGTTTTCTGACCTGTGTGTTATCAGTTAATTCTGTCTCAGCTTGTTGAAGTTCAAACCGTTCCACCTGTAAAACTGTCTGAAATGATTTAATGATCTCTTGTAGAGATTTATTTTGTCCTGCTCTTCTCGCCTTAAAAACAACATGAATTGCAACAAAGTGTTATACTTCAAGATTTTATTCTCTGAACACTTTTCCCAATCATTTAACTTATACAGCAGCCACCCTTAATTACAACATCTCACAAGATCTTCCTTCCTCATATTTCCAAGTGCTTTCCTATGTTTTAAAACACCTCCCAATACCGATCTCTTAGGAACACAACTGAAAACAGTTGTTTCTGACCCCATCTCATAAGTAAAAACCATGAGAAGAGGGAGGGAGGGGGGAAAAGCACAGGGCTGCTTGCAGTGTGAGTGGGAAAAGTGGGGAGAAGGTTTTTTACAGTGTACTTATACCACAAAGAAACAAGTCTAATAGCAACCCGTGAAACAATTAACTCACATTCCTAACAAGCTGCTTGATTTTCAGAGAGGCAATACACAGAAGCATGTAATATGTACTGTAAAACTCGCAAATAACATGTTGATAGCAAACATTAGCATTCTCTACTGCTAATTTCAACACCCGTGCTTCCTTAACTTCTAAGTTTTCAACCTCCTTATTGATGGCCTCTTGAAGATGGTCAATAAATTACATGTAATTCTCATTGGGACCCTGATAGTAGTTATAAACGATTTGGCTGCTTTGTTGGTTTCAGACACCTCTACTATAGCTTGATATGCGAGGTCTGTTGACTGCCTCAGGATTTCAGAAACTTATCAGTGCCTGTAGTTGTGGTGTGCCAATTAGTGTCTCTTCCTAGAGCTGTGGGATACCCACCCCTTTCAACAAATCCCCATAGTTCCGTCCTAAATGATCTATAGCTGTTACATTCCATAGGTCAAATTTTCCTTTGAGTCTCTCATGGATTTTATCTGATCTCGGGGCAACTTGCACACATACTCCTTTTAACTTTTCAAGAATATGCTGCAAACCCTCAACAGGTGGGTTCAGGGTTTGGAACAGTGCTTTTTTTTTTTACAAATCTAGTCCAGAGAAGCCACCCCCCTCCACTGTCTCTGCATGTTCCCGTTGCTCTTCTAATCCTCTCAAAGTCTCTAGCAACAAGTGCCATGTTATTAACAGTTCAGTTGCTGCTTTGGATCTTTCACTAGTGCTTTGCCCCATAGTAACTTAGTCCTTCGTAAAGTCAATTCCAGAAGGTTAATACCCTGCTTCTTCAGAAGCAACTTCCATGTAGATAATATAATACCATCTTCTTTAGATAAGTTCCACCCCCCTGTTCCTGGTAGCTCACCAACCCTTGGCATGGTGTCTTTTCAAGGATCCGGATCTTCGGCAGCTCCCCTCTGCTTCTCTATCAGCTGTACCGGGCTCCGTCTCCACAGCTCGTCTCCGGCTGTCACAGCTTCACTGCTGTCTCTTCTTCATGCGAGATCCTCTTCATGCAGGATCACGTCGGGGTCACCATATGTTGTGGTTGAGACGGACAAACGACATACACCAAGTTCTTCCAGGATGAAAGTAGTAGATGCCCTTTATTGCCACAAGTGCATTTTTATACAGTTTTACCAACTAATGTGTCTCTTCATTATTGGTTACAAGTTACAGCAGTAACATCTCACTGGCTGATTCTGTTATCATCAATGTTACTCTTCTACTCCCTTCTCTCTCACGGGTACATCCTTAACATCTCCGGATACTCCTTTACTCCCATCTTTCTCACGGGTAGGCCTTCATATCTTCAAGGCTAATTTCTGTTCCCATGCCCTCCGTCAGGGAATCCATGGACCCACCATAGTCCCCCCCACACACGTCAATCCTTCCTCTGTTTTGCTTTATTGCCTCTACCTAGATTATTTCCCTTTTCTCTGTTCACTTGAGCAGTCATGGCTGTGCTGTGTTACACACAGGCACAGCCAATGCACACCAAGTGTCAACAGACACAGTCCGCTGAGCTCAACACTAGCGCAGATGCACATGTGCGATGAAATCAACCCACATGCTCGTGGAGAGAATGACATGGACTCACACGTGTGTGGAGCGACTCATAGATACAGCAGGCGCTAACGAACACAGATTTTCAGGCACTCTTTCTCCACGCAAACAGGGACCGGTCTGCAGGTATCCTAGACGTTGATTATAGAACCCACCACATGGACCTGCGCAAAACTCACAAGATTTACTTGCTAAGTAAATAAGAGGTGCAGATTTATCAAGTCCAATGCATTGAAGCCTTGTGCCAGCTGCCTGTTAAATTTGCATTTTCTTTAATTACACTTGAAAAATGTAGTATTCAGTTTTAACGCTCATTTTCTGAGAAAGAGTTAAGCTAGTCCCCAGAAGTCTTCTTTCAGTGGCATAGAAAACACTTTCTTCTTTGAAAACAGAGAGGAAGGATTCAAGACAGCTTTTTGATTTCTTAGGGTAGAGGAAAGGAAAGGAAAAAACTCTGAAACTGCTTTTAGGTCAATAAGGCTGAAAATTCTTTTCCCTTGAGGTTTCTGGTCATGTAGAGCAAATTCCAGGCTTGGAAGAGCCTGCTGGCAACTGCTAAGGGTGTTGTTACCTTTTTAAGACACCAACAGTAAAACATTCCATCCTTCCATGCTTCATCCACAACCAGAAAAGCCCTTTAAATATAAAAATTCTGATAACTGTATTGCTTCTGGAAACTGGCTCACTTCCTCTCTTGGGATCTCAGCACTATTATAATCTTTCCTTGGTCAGCCACTGACTTAGCTCCATGCTCCATGGCAACATTCTGCTATCTCATCACAAAAGTTAGATACAGATATCTAACCTGTCTGGCTGCTGCCACATATCTCCTTCCTCAAAAATTTAGTGTAAGCCTTCCAGTTTCATATATACCACTGATGGATAAACACACATGTAGAAGGAACTTCATAGTAAGTGTGAGTTACCATCTACTAGAACATGAGTACTGAACACAGGCACTTCCAGGTTTTCTAACTATTCCACTCTGTAGATGGCACAATGTATATTCAAGACAAAAACATACAAACAAAAAAGCAACACCCCCCCCTACATCCATAACATACTTCTCCGCTGCCCCCCTTTCTCTACACTAATATCAAGCTTAGGAAGACTTAGCTAAGCTCAAAGAAAGAAATTCGAGACCTACCCTCTTCTTTCTAAGCATGCCTTTCCTCCCTAAGGTAGAGTTGTCTTTCATGCCTACTTTAGGATGCTTCTCTTTGTTGTTCTCTAAAACAACAAACAAAATACTACCTCATAAGCTCTTTTTTTTTTTTTTTACTTTGTCAAGTGTTGTCTCAGTCAGCTTCACTCAATCATGTAAGCCTTTAGCCAAACACTACTGTTTGCTTAACTCCATTTGAGCAGACTTACTCCTTCATATACAGCTGTGCACGTCAATATTTAATAATACTCCATTTACCTTCTCCAAGCACTTAAATACCAACAGCTATTCCCAGCCAAGTCAGATGTCCACTTGACATAGATTCTTACCTTGGAGACATCAGCAGCATATGTTTACCAAAGATCACATAAGTAGCCATGCAGTCAGAGATAGTTTCCCAGAATATGCACCCAGCAGTTTATAGCTTGGGGACTTTGAAAAGAAGAGGAAATGTCTTTGTGCACAATAGATGTGGATGGAATAATATTACCTTATGTCCCATCTTTCTAAAACTGGACTTGATTTGTCCTTGTCTCTATCATCCCGAATAACAGCACGTTAAGCATACTACTGGCTCACTAAGTTTTTTAATGTAACACTGATATAAAGGACAAGAAAGAGAAGTAAGAAGTCCTTTCTATTCACAATGGATTTTACAGCCTGCAGCAAATAATTTTTTGCTATTGAAGAGAGCTTCCATTCTGTTGCAGGCTGCTCAAAATAGCATACCAAGCTCGTGTCCAATCTAATAGACTTTGCTTCTTGTCCTGGTTTTGCTAAAAACAAGTTTCTCTTTTAGTGAATTTTTCCTGTCAGCTAAAGCCTTCATATTAACTGCATTTTCCTGGAGAACCAGACACATGTTTTGGTAAACCTAGCAATGGAATGCAAACTTATTGATAAGCATGGATGGACATCTCGCGAGAGGGGCGACGAGAAACAAGTGAGCAAGAAACTGACAACTGTGTATAACATTCCATTCACGTGAATACTTAATATAAAGTGGGAGATCACGAGGATCTCATCCCTTTTTGCCTTTTCCCTTCTGCTTATGGCCGACATTAGGAGAGGACCTTGCTAGTCGTCCCTGCGAACTGAGGCCTAGTGAGAGACTGAATCCAGCTCCGATTGGCTGCAGAGTCTAATCCAGGACTTTGGTTGCCGGCTCTGCAGTTGCTGAGACTTTCAAGATTGGTTTTGTATATTTTGTATTATTTTCTCTATTCTTATTAGTAGCATTAGTAAAACATCTTTAATTTTTTCCAACTCTCTTCACTCTGTCCTTCTTTTCCTCCCAATCGCCTCTCCTTAGTGGAAAAGGGGGGAGAGGGAGGGGGAAGTGGCGGGGGGAGAAGAGGGGGTTAACAATACATCTGCCAGGGTTTTATTGTCATCTTAACCCTCGACAGATAATTGGCCCCCAACGTGGGGCACAAGAAAGGGGTAAATTTGAAGATTTTTGGCTTTTCTACTGCTCTGACGTACCTTTCAGTTTTCTTGGCACGGTGCCAACTCATAGAGTTGTGATACTCGCGCGTCCGTTTGCTTTGGATATTATTTAGTTGTATTAAGGCAAAGTGAATTACACTGATTTAAAGATGTTATGGCATAAGTTGTATCAGTTATTTTCTACATTGTGCTCACTGATTCCATATCTGTGTTGGGCTTTCTTTTTAAATCGAGGTATTCATTATATAACAACAAGGAACTGGACAATGGTCATGATGATACTGTGTGGTTTGTCACTGGTTTATTTTATTATACTGCAGCCGCTAATGAATTTTAACTCGCTTCTGCTTTACCTTGAAAAGCCTCCAGGAGAGATTAAAGAGCAGTATGGCTCTGTGTTTGCTAACTGGTCAAGCGAATCTTTAGAAAGGCTGACAAACAATACTTTCGTTTTTTCGCTGGGACAGTTCGCAAATGTTTTAGAGAACTTTGAATATCCTTGGAGTTTTGATAGAACTGTGATGGTGTTATCTGGTTTGCTGAATGTGTGTCAGTTTGTGCTTCTGTTAAGAGAAATGGCGTTCAACAGGAGGTTTGCGTCTCTTTGTTGTCCTGAGATTTGCAGTGCGTCTTCGGAAGCTTTAGCAAAAAGCACTCCGAGCCGCTCAAGAAAGAGCAAAACAGCAAAAGCTGCCGCTGCAGCCACTGCCCCCCCAACGGCGGCTTCACAGGCTGAAGCTACAGCTCCTCCGCAGAGTTCCTCTGCCAAGATCGCTGCAGATAACATTACCTCTCCAGCCTCAAAGGCTAACAAGGCAGCCCCCCATTCTTCACACACTGGGCACTGTTGCTGCTTTAGCCACTGTGACAGTCATTCAGACTCTGGAAATAAATCAAATGATGGTGAACCCATATCAGCATCAGTTGCTCGTTGTAAGAAAGTCACTAGAAAGACTACCCGTGCAGCAGATGATGGCACAGGGCCAACATCAAACCAAGGGGCACCATCAGCACAGGGAGGAGATGAAGTGACCACCACTCGGTCCTTTTCTCCAGGTGAGCTGAGAGATCTGCGAAAAGACTTTAGTCGTCGTGAAGGCGATAATATTTTAACCTGGCTGCTCCGATGCTGGGACAATGGGGCAGAAACAATGGAATTGGAAGGTGGTGAAGCCAGGCAGCTGGGATCTCTGTCAAGAGATTCCACCATTGATAGGGCAATTTCAAGAGAGTCTAATGCCACTACTCTCTGGACCCGACTCCTGGCAGCTATGAAAGTAAGATTTCCCTACAAGGAAGATTGTATATCCAAGTTAGGGAAATGGAATACTATGGAGAGAGGTATCCAGTTCCTGAGAGAATTAGCTGTGCGAGAGATCATCTATTTTGGATCAGACAACCAAGAGGGGACAGACCCTGATAGAATCAATTGTACACGATCTCTGTGGCGCAGATTTATACAAAGTGCACCCCCTGCATATGCTAAGTCATTGGCAGGAATGGTCTGGTCAGCTGGAGGTGTACAAAATATTACTGAAGTGATTGAGCAGCTCCAGAACTTCGAGGACAGCCTTGCTGGTTCTCTACGGGCTTGTGTCTCTGCTGTAGAGAAACTGTGTGAAAAATCTGATGACCGGTTTGAAAAGCTGTTGCAAGAAATCAAAGAACTCAGAGAAGACACATACCATTCACGACCTGCACAAACCTATGTTTCAGCTATTAGGAAAAGGCGTCTCCAATCTCGAGAGAGAGGACAGAGGCAGCCCACAAAAAGAGGTTCACTGTGGTTCTTCCTACATGAGCAGGGAGAAAACATGAATAAGTGGCATGGAAGACCTACCTCAGAACTTCAAGAACGAGTACGTGAGATAAAAGGAAAAACTCCTAGGAAGGTGGCTGCTCCAGTTTACAAAAGGAGCAGAAGAGATTCTGATGCTCTTGAAGGAACCTCTAATTCACACCCAGAGATTGTGCAAAACAGAAATTAGAGCTGCCCTGCCTCCAACCAGGTGGAGGAAAGGGATAACAGAGTATATTGGACTGTACAAATACGATGGCCTGGTACAACACACCCCCAGGAGTACAAAGCTTTAGTGGACACTGGTGCTCAGTGCACAATAATTCCTTCTAATTATAAAGGAACGCAATCCATCAATATTGTTGGAGTGACTGGGGGATCCCAGGAACTGACTGTTGTAGAGGCTGAAATGAGCCTAACTGGAAAAAACTGGCAAAAGCATCCCATTGTGACTGGTCCAGATGCTCCGTGCATCCTTGGCATAGACTACCTCAGGAGAGGGTATTTTAAGGACCCAAAAGGGTATAGGTGGGCATTTCGTATAGCAGCTGTGGACACTGAGCAAACTGAACAGCTGTCTGATTTGCCTGGTCTTTCAGATGATCCTTCTGTTGTAGGACTGCTGATGGTTGACGATCAGCAGGTGCCAATTGCTACCACCACAGTGCATCGTCGGCAATATCGCACCAACCGAGACTCTTTGATTCCTATCCAGAAGTTGATCTGTCAATTGGAAAGCCAGGGTGTGATCAGTAAGACTCGCTCACCTTTTAACAGCCCAATCTGGCCAGTGCGTAAGTCTAGTGACGAGTGGAGACTAACTGTAGACTATCGTGGCCTGAATGAAGATACACCACCACTGCGTGCTGCTGTGCCTGACATGCTAGAACTGCAATTTGAACTGGAGTCAAAGGCAGCTAAGTGGTATGCTACAACTGACATTGCTAATGCATTTTTCTCTATTCCTGTAGCAGCAGAGTGCAGGCCGCAGTTTGCTTTCACCTGGAGAGGCATCCAGTACACGTGGAATCGATTGCCCCAGGGGTGGAAACACAGTCCTACCATCTGCCATGGACTGATCCAGACCACGCTGGAGCAAGGTAAAGCTCCAGAACACTTGCAATATATTGATGACATCATCGTATGGGGTGACACAGCGAAAGAAGTCTTCGAGAAAGGTGAGAGAATAATTCAGATTCTTTTGGATGCTGGTTTTGCCATAAAACGAAGCAAGGTCAAGGGACCTGCACGAGAGATCCAGTTTTTAGGAATAAAATGGCAAGATGGCCGTCGTCAGATCCCAATGGATGTGATCAACAAAATTGCAGCAATGTCTCCACCTACTAATAAAAAGGAGACACAGACTTTCTTGGGCCTTGTAGGTTTTTGGAGAATGCATATTCCTGACTACAACCAGATTGTGAGCCCTCTCTATCGAGTGACTCGTAAAAAGAACCAATTTGAGTGGGGCCCTGAACAACGACAAGCCTTTGAACAAATTAAGTGTGAGATAACTCATGTGGTGGCCCTTGGGCCAGTTCGGACTGGACTAGATGTTAAAAATGTGCTCTACACCGCAGCCAGAGATAATGGTCTTACCTGGAACCTCTGGCAGAAAGCACCAGGAGAAACCCGAGGTTGACCCTTAGGTTTTTGGAGTCGAGGATACAAAGGATCTGAGGCCAACTATACTCCAACTGAAAAAGAGATACTAGCAGCATACGAAGGAGTTTGAGCTGCTTCAGAAGGGATCGGTACTGAAGCACAGCCCCTCCTGGCACCTTGACTGCCGGTGCTGAGCTGGATGTTCAAAGGCACGGTTCCCTCTCCACATCATGCAACCGAAGTTACGTGGAGTAAATGGATTGCATTGATCACGCAACGAGCTCGAATTGGAAATCCCAATCGCCCAGGGATCTTAGAAGTGATTACAGACTGGCCAGAAAGCAAAGACTTTGGGATGTCTCCAGATGAGGAGGAAGTAAAACGTGCTGAAGAAGCACCACCGTATAATACGCTTTCAGAGGCTGATAAGCAGTATGCGCTGTTCACAGATGGATCCTGTCGTCTTGTAGGAAAACATCGAAGGTGGAAAGCTGCTGTGTGGAGTCCCACACGACAAGTTACAGAAGCCACTGAAGGACAAGGTGAATCTAGTCAATTTGCAGAAGTGAAAGCCATCCAGCTGGCTTTGGACATTGCTGAACAAGAGAAGTGGCCAATACTTTATACTGACTCATGGATGGTAGCAAATGCCTTGTGGGGGTGGCTACAGCAATGGAAGAAAAGCAGCTGGCAGCGCAGCGGTAAACCTGTTTGGGCTGCCACACTGTGGCAAGACATTGCTGCTCGGCTAGAGAGCCTGCCTGTGAAAGTTCGTCATGTAGATGCTCATGTGCCTAAAAGTCGAGCCACTGAGGAACATCTAAACAACCAACAAGCAGATCAAGCTGCTAAGATTAAAGTAGCTGAGGTGGACTTGGACTGGCAACATAAAGGTGAACTTTTCCTATCCCGGTGGGCCCATGATGCTTCAGGGCATCAAGGTAGAGATGATTAATGGGCTCGCGATCCAGGGGTGGATTTAACTATGGACACTATTTCACAGGTTATTCATGAATGTGAGACTTGAGCCAAAATCAAACTAGCGAAACGGTTAAAGCCTGTATGGTATGGGGGGCGATGGTTAAAGTATAAGTATGGAGAAGCTTGGCAGATTGATTATATTACACTTCCACAAACACGTCAAGGTAAGCGTTATGTACTTACAATGGTGGAAGCAACCACTGGATGGTTGGAAACATATGCCGTACCTCATGCTACAGCCCGAAATACTATCTTGGGCCTTGAAAAGCAAATCCTTTGGCGACATGGTACGCCAGAAAGAATTGAATCAGACAACGGAACTCATTTCAAAAACAGTATTATAGACAATTGGGCCAAAGAACATGGTATTGAGTGGGTATATCATATTCCATATCATGCACCATCCTCTGGGAAAACTGAAAGGTACAATGGTTTGCTAAAACTACACTAAAGGCACTTGGTGGTGGAACCTTTAAAAACTGGGATTCACATTTAGCAAAAGCCACTTGGTTGGTCAACACCAGGGGATCAACCAATCGAGCCAGGCCTGCCCAATCAGAAATTCTACGGACTGTAGAAGGAGATAAAGTCCCTGTAGTACACATGAAAAACATGTTAGGAAAGGCAGTCTGGGTTACTCCTGCCTCAGGCAAAGACAAGCCCATTCGTGGGATTGTTTTTGCCCAGGGACCTGGCAGCACCTGGTGGGTGATGCTTAAGGATGGAGAAGTTCGGTGTGTACCCCAAGGGGATTTGAGTTTAGGTGAAAATATTCAATACTGAACTGCATGATGTGAATTGCCGTGACAAAATGAACTTAATGAACTTTTCAAAGGATGGTCCACTGATTAATTACTCCTGTGTATATATGTACATATGCATATATATATAATAGTAGTGATTAATTAGATTGTATTGATAGATTGTATTGATAAGGTTTAAGCATTCAGTGAATGGCATATTATAAGGGGTGGAATGTCCTGGTTTTGCTAAAAACAAGTTTCTCTTTTAGTGAATTTTTCCTGTCAGCTAAAGCCTTCATATTAACTGCATTTTCCTGGAGAACCAGACACATGTTTTGGTAAACCTAGCAATGGAATGCAAACTTATTGATAAGCATGGATGGACATCTCATGAGAGGGGCGACGAGAAACAAGTGAGCAAGAAACTGACCAACTGTGTATAACATTCCATTCACGTGAATACTTCATATAAAGTGGGAGATCACGAGGATCTCATCCCTTTTTGCCATTTCCCTTCTGCTTATGGCCGACATTAGGAGAGGACCTTGCTAGTCATCCCTGCGAACTGAGGCCTAGTGAGAGACTGAATCCAGCTCCGATTGGCTGCAGAGTCTAATCCAGGACTTTGGCTGCCGGCTCTGGAGTTGCTGAGACTTTCAAGATTGGTTTTGTATATTTTGTATTATTTTCTCTATTCTTATTAGTAGCATTAGGAAAACATCTTTAATTTTTTCCAACTCTCTTCTTTTCCTCCCAATCGCCTCTCCTTAGTGGAAAAGGGGGGAGAGGGAGGGGGAAGTGGCCGGGGTGGGGGGAAGAGGGGGTTAACAATACATCTGCCAGGGTTTTATTGTCACCCCGCAATCTTAACCCTCGACACTTCTGTAGCCAGTCAAAGCTGACACTGTACAACAGTGATTTGCTCTTGGAGAGCAGATTTATTAACAGACCACCAGGACCACAAACCCAGAAATCCTTTGCTGCATTCTCAGTGTTCACCTTTCCATTATGCCCCTAATTATCTCCAAAGGAGTTTATTCCTTGTAAGCTTCTTGCTCAGGCGGATAAGCATTTCATTCTGAATCCTCTGCAGATCTCGGATTTTCTCCTCATGCTCTTAGCTGAGAAACTAAGCAACTGTCTCCAGTATTATAATGCGTATCTCCCACTCTCCCCAGCTTCTCTTTCAGTACAAGATCCTTCTTTGCTTAACAAGAGGCCTCCTCTTGAGGTGCAGACTCCTATCAGATGGCCCCAGGACTCTTCTGTTCACTTGATCGTACAAATGGAATGACTCAATCCAGTCCTTATAACTACTTGAGTCCTTCTCCTTCCCTGGGCTTGTGACAAAACCTTTACTTTCAAACACATGAATTGCAGTCTCCACTTCATAAAACTCTATGTCTTCCCTGCTTTAAGCCACAGTTCAGACTACAGATGATAGAATGCATCACTTTCCAAAAGGAGTTCTAGTTCTATTATATATCCTGGTTTTCAGTGAAATGTGATGGACCCATGCCTTTTGGTTTATCGATGAGAAATTTTGATTCTACTCGTATTGATGAGTGTGGTCTCTAAATTCAGTTGCTGGCAGATGCCAAAGCTATGTCCACTATAAAATAGTGTCATTTTCATGCGATTTTTCATCATGTTAATTACTACCTCAAGAACGGTATAAAGCGGAAGAATTCCCACTATTTTCAGCGTTTTTATATTAATTTCTCCTCATCAACTCTCTTCATTATGATAAAGCTCTAAATAGTTAAGAGTCTATATCACCTTTGGACTCAGATGGAAGGTTATATTATTTTAATCAAGACTAACCTGCTCCTTCATGTTCAAATAGGATGCTAATCCAGTAAATTATTTCTTAAGCATTGATCTAAGGCAGTTAATGTAAAAATAATTTTCCAAAGTAATAACATCTCAAATAAGCATATACTGCAAAGGATATTTTCTCACATAAGAACTTTTCTTGAAGAATAATGTTTTACATTGCTCCTTAGACTACACTGAGGGCTATTTCAATGTAGGTATTCAAAAAAGATAAATGTAGTCATGTGATTCACTTTTTCTGTTGAGAAACCGTTCCGCCTTCTACATTATGCACGATTGGAAATAAAATCTTCTGCTCTGCAAAAACAAACAAATAAACAAAAAAACATAAAATAACCAAACCCTCAGAAGTTAACAGAAAACTTCTTCGACGGTGCTCACAGTGCAATCTTCCTCTGGAAGAAGCTACTCCAATGGCTTCTCTACCCAAACACGGGCATGTTTCATTAAATTTTAAAGACAAATACACATCGTAAGCCACATGCTGATGTACCCTGTCTTTCCACAAATGTTCTGGATTGTGGGTCCAGATTTATAGACTTTAAAGAATAGAGGAAACATATCATGATATCCTAACCTGACCTTCCAGAGCTGGCAATGGTATCATTTTGGCATCGTGCCTCTGAATCCTATTTCAGCTAAACCATAGTCTCTCTCGGAGATGAACTTTCAGGCTTGGTTTAGAAATCTCAAGAGATAAAGAGTCAAATAGCACACCTAGGTAATATAGATCTGTAATTTAGTTTAAGAGGTATCTAAATACCTTTGTTGAATTCAACACAACATCACAAACAGGAAGACTTAGAGCGTGGGTCTCATGTGAATATCACAAAAGCAGGTTTATATCACATAAAATGGAACTAATATTCCTGTACATGCTCTTCTGTGGCAAGGCAGGTGGATAATAAATACACTAATAAAGACATGCATAATTACATATGCAAATGAATTTCAAATTCCTTTGAAGGAAATTACACATTTGAATGAGGCAAACACTGAAGGAGACTGTCAGTTTGCTCGTGAGGTTGCATAAGCCTGAACCATGCTTCCTGTTTTTAAGAAAGCTGGTGGAAAAAAAAAGGCTGGAGACCTTAAAGACTGGTGGCAGCTGTAGAGATAGATTCATGCTGCCAGGTCCAAAACAAAAGAGCATCCAAGGTTTGCCAACATAACTTGATTGACTGTTGGATAAAGGGTGGGGAGTATTCCTAGAAACAACAAAAACAGGTGTTATCTTTTCAGTATTATAAACTTGTGAACAAATCAGCAGTAAAAACACACTGGTAGAGCACTAGCATTCCAAGGTTTATTAATGAAGACTAAGGATTGGTGTTAGTTTTGTGCTTAATATATTTACTGTGCTGAAGGCTTATTTTACAATGCGCCGCTTCCCTTCTGAAGTATGCACTAATTAATTGCAGTTTAAGGAATCCTTTCCGGAGAATTAATCTTGCCTTAAAAACTCACACAGGTGGAAGCATGTTTAATGCTAATTTAACATTCATCAGTCTTTTAATGGGTTTCTTTATCTAAGGGTCATTAGTATGTAATATTATTTATCTCACCATTCAGTTGGAGAGGGGGGAAAACGCTAATTTTATCTCATCTTGACAAATTTGCAGAAAGAACAGGAAGCAAATAATTTTGTGCTCCAGATGATCATTTTAAATCCGGTAGCGACCAAAGTAATTAATCTGCTTGTATGAATGATGAGTCGATACCATAGATGGCATGTCCAGCTAGACATGTATCTATATTGCGCACCTCACGTTCCTTTTCCGTAGGAGAAACTGGTCGAAGTATGGTATCTTCCTGTTAGCCTTTGTGAGAGATTCTCTAAACAAAATACATTAGAACAAGGAGTAACCAAACATAGTACTTCTGCTACCTATTCTTATGCTGTTAGGAGGACAAACACCTATTTCTAGCCCCAAATTGTTAAATCTGTCCCCTGCCCCCAAAGGTAAGTACAAGATTATATCTTCTCCTTTGAGTTGCAGTAGTATTGAATTGCAGAAATTAATCCAGGAAAGTTTAGAATGTCTGGGGGGCTTCTGTTTGTTTGGTTATTCTTTTTGGTTTGCTTCCTCCTCTCCATCCCCCTCCAATTACAGTATAACGAGCCCTGCAAAGAGAAAACCTGACAAGTGACCAAAAGTTTATTTGTTCCTGTGTTTTTTCTCTTGGTAGAGAAAGTCGTCAATAATAGATTTAAAAAGGAGAAAAGGCACAAGTAACTATGTCTTTAGAAAGTCTTTTACTTGCCTGTATTTTGTTGTTGAATATAGTTTACAGCACTGTAAAATATACTAAGAGGAGACGAGTAACTCCATCCCTAAACTCAGAAAAGTAAAAACATCATCCAGATGGAGCAAATTACTGAAGGTAGGTGTTTACTTGGGTGCAACTCCAAGTTTGACCCTGTTTCCAAATAGAAGTGAAAGAACAGCAGAACAGGAATATATAATTAATACTAGAGAGATTCAGGTATTAGATAGTCAAAACACTCTCACCTTTATAATGATTAAATATAGTACTTCTGCCACTTACACTTCCCAGCTTGGAACAATAAAACGAGAATCGTCCTTCTCATGAAACCTTTGGCTATATGATGAACTCTTTCACAGAGGAGCGCATTAGTCTAAGAATAGCTTCAATATGGTTTCTTATGAACAAACTACCATGGCTCTGGCTTTTCCCCATCGGAGATAGACTATGACAGAAAACCCTGATGAAATTTGAGCTTATCCCATTAGAATCATAATGTACTATTTCCAGGGGCCTAAATTTGCTTAGGACTGCTTTTTTTCAAAGATATAACAAATTTTTTTAAAATATGCAATTTGATTGCAATAGAGTAAGAATGCCCCTGAACACAGTGCTACAGGTTCTTTGGAAGAAATATGTAATACATAAAAAATAATAATCTGCTTTTGCTACATTTGACAGTAAATTACTTGAATGATAATTAAAATTAGAGTATAGAATACAAGAGACTATTTCAGAACAGACTATAATTAGTCTAATAGACTTCTCTTTCTGTTTATTTCTCACTCTCCATCAACAACCAGCACCGTCATGGGTTGCATCTGCTATTATACATAAAGGGACAGCAGCGTAGTTATCTGAGGAGGCGAATTTTTTTCTTCGCACAGGTATTCAGCTTTTCTTCTATTGCTGCTGTTGCCAAAGTAGTAAATATTTAATGTATTCAGTTATAAATGTAAACAGCAAACTGGCAACAGCTGTAAGGGTAGTACAAGAACACGTGGGAAAGAGCTGCGAGTTGTATATCTGTAAAGCTAAGATATATAATCAAAATCGCGCGTATTTTGTACTTGGAAAGTAAGATTAACTTGAAATGGACATTGGAAAAACATAGAGAACTCAGAGTGGCACCTGTATGTCTCTGATCATGCCTTTACTATGGTTTTATAGGGTAAATGAAAACTGCTGTTGTTTCTCAGATACAACTAGTTTTGTCTAACAAACAAATAGCTCCTATGGCAAAGACAAAAACCAAAACAACCTGAAGTCAGACATATGTTTGTATACATTCCCCTGAAATACAACCAGGTGTTTAAGTCAGAGTTGTGGAAAATAAATTTAAAAATAAACTCAGTTGTGTTCAGCTAGGAATACATATAAATATTGTTTTCTTAATCTCCTCACACCTATGCAATTTCCTAAATCATGTTTAAGAAAGAACTATAGATAGTGAGGTTTAACACATTGGTACGTTGTATTAGAAATCCCAGTTTCATGCCTTTTGTTTTGCTAGAATATTTTTAAAGTCCTAGAGAAGTGGGACTGCTCAAATACTGTATATGTTAAACCTGAGACTGAAAAGGGAAACAACTTTTTTTTCAAACCTTTACATTTTTCCAGATAATAATTCCAATTTAATTCAGAATCGGAAACACAAAAATAATACTTGTCATCAAAAATTTGTTTTCCTCCTGCACTTCAATTAAGGGCTGAAAATATTAAAAAAAAAAGTAAAACTAAGAGTTCTCCTTCTGCCTGGAAACACCAGGGGAAAAAATGGATTCCTCAATCAGAAAAATAAATGACAGCATTCAGGATCCAGAAAAAGGTATATACTTAGATCAGAACTTTATTTTAGGTATTGACTCTCTTTCAAACGAATCACAGGGTTGTAGTTTCTATCTCAGTTACACGTGCTTCACTTCTCTTATGCAACAATACTGGCTTTGCTCCCTGAAAAAAAAAAATAAAATAAAATAAATAAAGAGAGTTTGTAGGAGAAGAAGGAAGGAGGACAAGGATGACCCTTATTATTTAGGCACTAACTTGAGACTTAAAATCTCTTGCCTTTGCAACAGACATCTCGTAGTTTTGGACACGTTGCATAGTTGCATAGGATGCAAATGCCGAGTGACTAATTGTAGACTAACCACGTTCCAAGCACTGATGGTTCTTGACGTGGCCTGACAACATCTTCTCAAGGTATGATGTCCCTTTCTTTTAACTCCTTCTCTGAAAAATCAGAATGATATGTAGCTGCTTCATGGAGGTGTCATCCCTCCTCAAGAATGTCTGTACCTTGTAAAAAAGTGCCTCTCAACATGAAAAGTAGTATTGCTGTGATGGACAACCCTCAAACACCTTTGGGAGAACTCTAGGAGAAAAGAAAGGACTGGAAATTGGTTGTTTAGTATAAAAGGAAGGATAAATGGCCACTGGAAGTGCAATGTGATAAAAACAGCTAAAAGCCTGTCAGAAAGTTACATCTCTGTTTTGTCCCTTTTAAAAGAGAGTTCTGACGTGAAGGAAACCTGCATCATAGAATTCAATGTGATTTGTGATTTTTTTTCTACCAAGGATTATCTTCTCGTTTCAACATCATAAATACATCTCTGGCTTGAAATAAAACAAAAGTAAAAGAGCTTTTGCAACCCCAGCATAATTAGGGAACAAAGCCCGTAAAGGGGCTGTCCCCAAGATGAGCTGGAGCCAGTGAACCAGGGAAAAAAATCTCTGTCTTCTCAGCAGGAGCACATCCATTGCCTCCGCCACCTGTGGCTGGCAACACGGGAACATGTATTCCTGTATTCTTTTACCTCAGCTTTCCTTTACGGACCAAACAAAACATCAGCCCCCTGAAGGAATCCAGCTACAGCAAAACCAAAGAAGTGTGTTAAGAACCTGCTCTAATCTCATTCTGAGAGTACCATCTAGTCTCTCCCCTTGACTGCTCTGTTCCAGCTAGACCTTTTAATGCAATATTAGTGGAATTCCTTAGTTTTGGGGGCCGGGCTTTATTTAAAACTCTCTGAATCTAGAAAAATATAAAACATGCCTCTAGGGAAGGTGAAAAATCTAGCTTCAAGCTCCTTTCACTCATGTATTTGGCTCAGCATTTCCTCTGTAAAGGAAGGGTTTTCACAAGCCATTTGCAGCAACGCCAATCACTTTGGCCACTAGACTGTCACAAATAGGCTATTTTCTTCAGCATGGTTTGTGATGGAAAATCTGTATGAGTTAGGTTAATCGAAGAATTAATTAAATGGCAAAATTCACTTGGTGCAGGGAGAGTTCCTTCCTGTATTTCTATCATGGCTCCAAGGAGAGGCGAGCTCAGTGCAAAAGGAGGCTTTCTTTGTTTAAGTTGACACACCTTTTCCCAAGTGATTCTTCAGGAGCTGTTCAGGTTTTTCTCTGTAGTAGTTCACTGATTCCCAGCCACTTCTCCTCCTTTGCCACTACAACATCTACTTTCTCAGGAAGGAGAGCAAGGATATGAGTACAAGTGGTTTTAATAGGAAATGCAAGAAAAGACATAACCAGCCTTTGAAATCTGTTGCAGAGATTCTTAAATCCTGATGGTCTTAGCTATTATTCAGAGACATTTCCAGTGAAGTTGTTTTGACTGAATTAATCTTCAGAACTACATTCACGAACTCCAGAATTGAGCCCAAAATTTACTGTAAATAATAAGTTAAAGACAATTACAAAAATAATTTCAAAGCTATTGACTTTTTTCTTTATCGATTTCTGACTTTTACTGCATCTTACAGGTAAACCAATAGTCCAACCTTTGGCCGAATTCCTATGAAATAGTAGTTCTGTTAACAGCTTATTGACATTGCTCTCTTATTATTTAGCATCTGGGTTTGATATTAATTATTTAGCTTGTATAGCAATGGCTGTCACAGAGTAAACAACAAAATAGTAGCTTCAATTACAGAAAGCAAAAATCAGCCCACCACAAAGAATACAGTAAAATTGTTGACAACACAAACTATGGAATTCTTTTCTCTCGGTTGCAGAAATGGACTGCCATTTTTCTGTCTGGGGAGTTTTGGCCTTTCTGAGTTTGGCTCTTGTTGTTTCGTTGATACTGAACATTTCACACTATATGAAAAAGAAGCAAGGTAAGTAATGTCTCTGTAAGGAATGGAGTTTGAGGGGTTAAAGTGTTTGCAGAGAAAGCCATCACTGCTTGGAGATTTCAAGCCAACAAATGGATTAATTATCTTTCGGCAAGAATGATTCTAGTAGAGAGCATGCAACTTTTAAACATGTTTAGGGGAGCCAGGTATGATTATACAATGGTTGCTAGCTGCCCAGTCCACTGCCAAACACAGCTACCAGAGTCCATTCTCTGAAGAAAAACCAACAGAACACGTACAAGTTGAGGAATTAAGTTTTGGCTAAATTTGTATTTTTAATGTACATTTTTAACACCTGTAACTTCCTTTATTAAGGTGTACTTTTCATGTAACTGGTTATTATTCGTACTTTAGTTTAAAAATAAGTTTAAGTAGCTGCACTGATACAAAATACATTTGAGAAAATTTTATCTTCCCAAAATTCCTGAATGCTTATTTGAATTTCAGATTTCATACACTTTTTATGCTTAATTAGTTTGTTTTGAAAAAATCCAAACTGCTTTTCATTGTGGGATGCTAATGTAGCTCTTAAATCAATGTGTCACTCACAATAAGGAACTGGTTTGTTTAATTCACGTTAGAGGGTGACTACAGTCATACTCTTGTTTCGGTTAAAATTAACTATGACTTTCAACAGATTTGATGATGCCATTGCAACCTCTCTTATGCATGCAATTCTGTAGATTTCAGTTGCACATCCTCACCACGCCCATTCAGAGAAAAAGTGCGTTTCCACAGGGAAAACTGCACCTGTGCTATATGCACATGGGTGCTCAGGCAAACACTAGCGGGTTCAATCACGTTAAACACACATACGTACATAACCTACATAAACAGGCCTATGTTTATAAACTGAACTCACCAAGTACAAGAGAATTAGAATATGACAGGATATTAAAAGAGCTGCTAGAGAGCCGTGGGATGAGGGAGTGCCTTTTTGGTTTGTCTTTTAGTGCTGCTAGGCAGAGATTTCTACGATGAAAAATCACAGTCATTTATAAAACTAATGCTGAGCAAGGTTTTGGTAAGGTTGGCTGATGTTGCATTGCTCATGTAATCGGAGCTTACTGTGCTAAATTCGGGAGTTCTGGAGCAGAAGATAGAAAGTCAAGCGTTCCTGAGTTATTAATCAAGCTCTAGTAACAAATCTCTTTGGAGCCAATGCCTCTCTGCCTCAGTTTCTTTTTCTGCATGGTCACAGGATATATACCCCTCTTTCAGAGATATAAGCAGCAGAACTAGCAAAATAAAGAAACCCTTCGCCTTGTAATATAAACACATGATGCACCTCCCTAGGCGGAGAAAAAGATGAAGTAGAAGCAGAAGGAGGAGGAAATAAGAAATTAATCACAGGTGTTACGATACATTTTGGGGGACTTGTAAACTAATGTGGACTTTGCAGCCACAGGACAGGGTAGCACACCAACATTTCTTGTATTAGTCACAAGTATTTGAGAAAAGCAAGGGGACAAATGAAGGTCCTCAGAGCCAAGAGCATTCCATTTTACTGTCTACGGTGAAATCAAAAGCATGTCAGTTGGACAATTATCTGAAGTGTTCTAGAAATAGCGTGTTTAATTTGCTCTTTAGTTTTTTTTAGCAAATTTTCCAGCTAAAAAGTATAAGGACTATGAAGACAACAGTCCAAGGTAAGACTGATAAAATATTTCTTTCTGGAAAGGTTGAAATAAGCAATAAATAATGAGAGACGGCTTTGGAGGGACAGCATAGGGAAAAATCCAGTAGATGTCATGAAGCCCGCCTGGAAACACCAGAGAGCACGCTCGTTATGGAAAAGAAAAATCCGAAGAAAACAGGAAAAAAATGATGTGGAAGTGATGTACTCCAGTCATTTCATCAAAAATGAAATAATTGCATGTTAATATGATAATTTTGTATACTGAAGTGCAAGATATAGAGCTAAAACAATATTTACTATCACTCAAACTCAATAAGTCTATAATAATTTAAGATAAATATCAGAAAACAATAAGTTACAATATATAAAAACATGTATTTACATTTCATACCCTTATTTTATACATGATGTTCAAAAGCAATTAAATGGAGTCTGTATACAGCTGCTGGATACCTAATGATCTGTTACAAGTCTGTTTCTCTTATCCCAAACTAAAAAAAAATAGGCCAAACTCTAAAAAACAGAGATGGAAAGGGTCTCATGTCAACCAAAATATAAAAGGCCCTTGAAACAAAAATACAAAAGCCTTCACCTGTTTCCCCAAACCAATCCTCACTTACAAATTTACCTGAAGTTGGGAAGTCTCTGTCTACTGCTGCCTGTTCAGTTGAAAAATATCACGGTAAAAGTGGTGTTAGATTCCATTATTTCATTCCCTTGACAAGGCACAGTACATGGATGCGAAAGGAACAAGGTTGCTCAGTGCTTCCCACTAACAATTCCCATTTTACAAACATGGTTAAAAATATTTTCAAGCGACACGGGCTGATAAAACACAGAAAACCATTCAAAATTTAAAGCTGAACTTTGCCTTGGTCTTCTCTAGTTGGGTCAATGTAAATATTTTAGTTGAATCAAGACTGGAGTTTTTAAGAACATTGCCCCAAGAGACCCATTTAGTGCTTTAGTTTGTATTGCAAAGCGGGCTCAGAGGACATGAAGTGGGTTCATTTCAGTGATCAGTAATACCTCTAGAACTACATCAAACGGTAGCTTAGTGGTCTTGAGATTAGCTTTATACTTAAGTAAGTTCCAGGAAAGAAGAGTTCTATTCTTGGCTAGATAACAAATCTCTCTTCAGAACATGCACATAGCCATTTCTGTGCTGTGTCCCCACACTTGTTTCCCCCCCCACCCCGATATTTTTGGTCTTGTTTTTCAGATCACATGCAATCTGCTTGCTACTGCCACATGCGTGTAAAATGTTTAAAGTCTAATAGTGAAGTCCTAAATCAAGCATATTAGGTGAATTAAAAGTATTTTTCCGTTGCCCTTCTAGCTATGATGGCTACTACACAGAAGATGACCCAGTTTATGGCAATCTCAATCAAGATATTTTAGGTAAGCTTCACTTTGAGAACATGTGTCTGTTCAGAGGCTGTGATAAATGTGTAGTTAAAAACTGACTGACCAACACTTTCTGTGTTTCTCAACACAGAATACCAGCTTGGGATAGAACTGCAAACCATCATACTGCACTACTCTTTTTAAGACCAGGTCTCATACTGAATTGGATTTTTTGCAGTCCAAATGATCCTGTTCAGCCAAATATCTCAAAACCAAGAGCTGTTCTTCATGTAAAGCTGCACCAGTTGAAATAACAGCTTCATCCATGCAGTTACAGCAATCTAAGACACATATTACTCCCTGCCCAAAGTCAATGCTCCCACACAAGCTGGTAGAAACAGACACAGACCTGTTCTCTGTTGTGGCTGTCCACAGATCATCAGCAATGTTGACAAATATGCTGGAACAAGTCTGAAAACTGTGAGGAAATAATCTGTTTTACTGATGGCTAAAATGAGATACGTGATGAAAAAATGACTTACACCAGATTTTTCAGAAAACTGGAAGTAGAGTCAGGAATACAATTTAATCACCAGCTGCTGCAACTCACAGCCTTTTTCGTGGCCCAGTATAAGTTTGCCCGTGCTGAAAAATACATTAATATGTGGTTACGCTCTAATTGCAAGATGTACCCCTAGCAGTCTAAAATGACGCCCACTTAGTGAATAATGAGAAACTTTCCATCCATATGAACAGAAAATGCTTTTCATTTTCACAGTATGCATGTCTGAATTTCTTAGCTATTCGCACTTCTGTTAATAGAGAAAGAGATCTGTGTGTGAATTCAAACCAAAACAAACTTCTACCAAAGTAAACTGGGCAAAGTTGGTTCTGTAACAGGGAGGAGCTGTTAATTTGATCTTTTAAGACTCAGTAGTGTGCCTTAATAACTAAAACATTTTTCTACTTTGATAAACTGTAGAGGAATGTTGTTACGAGCAGATGAAGTCCCAGCCTCAAAGGCCAGTTAACCAGCTACAGGTATCTCTATGTTTAATTCTGGATTTCTGAATTAGGGCAATGTGGTCTGTCTCAGAATTTTTGTGTGTATCCCATGACAATATATAACAAAAATTTTCACACTGCTCATCACGAAAATTACCATGCACTAGTGTCATAGTTCATCAAGGAATTTAAGCACGGACTCGACCCTTTGTTCCATCTGGGACATTAATGAGGGAGCAGGAGAATTATAGACAGCTCATTTCCATCCATATGGCATAATAAAGCTCGGTCACAGGCATGCAGATCAGGCTGAATTGAGCCTACATCTAATGCCATGGCTTACGTAAAGAATTACTTGTATTTATCTTGGACATCATTGAAGTGAAAACACAAGCGGCATCACATGATAATCATGAGTTTGACTGGCTCTCTCTTGCCCAACACAAAATCTATATGCCTTAAATAAATGCCTGGTTTTGTATCAATTTATATTTTGTTGAGATACCTGGATGCCTAAAAGCATGCAACCTTCAGCTGAAATTTGTCTGTAATTGAAGAATTTCTAGCATCGATTTCCTGAGTTGATTTCCAGCTTCTCTCTCAGGATACTTCCAGGTGGTGGAAAATTTATTTTTTTTTTTCTCTTTTAAATTTAGACATTTTCTTTATTAACTTCACAGAAACAGACTAACCTATGAAAATTCCAATATGAAAAATGTTTGATAATTTGGCTTGAAAAACACAGAGAAAAACAGGGGAAAGACACACGAGGCATACATTTCGCACTGCAAATGAGATCATATTTACAGACGAGAATCACCCATCTTTAGTTTTCTGCACAGACCAAGCCTATGAAAACTGTTACTAGTAACTGGATGATAATTAAAAAAAAAAAACCAAACAAACAAAAACAGTAAGAAGAAAAAGAGATCAAATAATGTCTTGCATCCCAAAGAACTTGGACCAATTATATAAAGTACCCTCAGTCCCACCGTGAGTCTTTCCAATAATAGCTGCCACTACCCTGTGGAGGGGTTTTGATGGATAAAGATTTGTTGCTGAATTAGTCTGGCTCAACGGAATCTCAAGGCCGCTTTGAGAAGCTGAGAACAGAATCTGCTGTGAGAAAGAGGTGTGTTCCTCAATCAGCGGGGTCCCAACATGGCGTGAATCATCTCCCCCCCCACTGCAGCGATGTAATACTGAATGGAGCAGTCTGATGGTGAAGTTTAAAGGCATTCCTAGCAGACCCGTAGTTCTAATGAAACTGGAAAACCAAACCAAAAATTTGTTAATAGACTTATTCTGTGGTAATTAGTTGTAAGAGACTTCTCAGTAAATTCACCATGCTAGTTTTTGAGGTCATAGGAGAGAACGAAAGAAAGGCCGTTTTTTGAGACCAATGGAATGCCAAATTTGGAACAAAGTTTTAATACATGAATTCTTATAGTTTCCAGAAAGTCCTATACCTCTCTTAGGTTAAGATTTGTTAAGTAAATTGTAAGGTCAAATAACATTTTCTGAAAATTCTGTTTAGTTGCATGGCCTACAAGATGCTGCTTGGATGGCGCAGATCTGCTTGCTGCAAGTGAGAAATCTCCAAGGAAATTTCGAATGCTGCATTTCCACTAGTATTAACAGCCAATGTTTCGATAAAGCAAATACTACACTGATAGATCTGAAACAGGACTTCAATCCGGTAAGGGAAAACAATATCCAATAAATATGACAGCTAAAATGGAGTTAGAAATGTTGAGGAATAAATTTATGACAATCTTACAGGCTGACTGCATTCGATTGGACTTGCAGATTTGTCTATGAAACATCCTGTGGCTATTGTGGGACAGTATGATGACATTGCTACCAGACTGATATACCGACTGTTATATATCAACTGTCACTCTGATCAAGAAAATGCAGGGAATGAATTTAAGTCTTAATAGGCCATGATCCTTTTGTCATATATGTAACATTTGTGAAATTTAATTCTGATTTTTTTTTTATTTGTAATTTATGTCTTTGTAAATTGCACTAGCTGTTTTTTTTTTTTTTAACAGCACAGCTTTTGGCATGCATAAATGTAAATTGCTGCAGAACCTGCAAGTCTTTAACATCAGGTCTGTCACGGAGGCAACCCACAGGTCAATTTAAGGGACAACAAAGTCCAAAAACAACTTTTATTAGACCGGCGAGGAACAGGGTTTTAGCACTCCAAAAGTGACTTAAATACAGGTTCGGATATCAGTTGAGGAAATTATTGAGAGGGGCGGTCCACAGAGTGCATGCATGTGGCTTCACTCAAAACAATGCCGGAGCCGTCCCTGAGTCCCGGAGGAATACACACTTGCCTGAACACAGTGCGGGATTATTTTTAAAGAGATACACGTACTCGTAGTGAGTACGGAAAGTGTGCACTCGCGATTCCGCGGGAGTAAATTTATAATACGCTCGCAGTCCTGCGAGAGTTATTTTACACGTGCAAATGTGCACGGAATCCTACACGTGCTTATGTGGAAGCACGGGAGGAAAATACACTCGCGATTGTGCGAGGGGCTCTCGGCGGCCACTCACGATTGTGCGAGGAAATAAAGTACTTGTGCAAATGTGCACGGAAAGAAAATACACCCGCGATTCTGCGAGGATTAATTTTACACGCGCTCATATGGAGCACGGAAAGTTATACGTGCATATGTGCACGAAAAGTATAAATATACTCGCAATCCTGCGAGAAGTTTACTTACACACGTGGCGACAAGGCAAGCAGAGTCTCCATCCCAGGGAGGGGGCTCTCCTGGCGGCAGTGGCTAAGCTCGTACTCCGAGAGACCCCCACACAAAATGGGGCTGGGTCTCGACGAGAGGCCCATTTTTATCTGATCAGATCTGACTGTAGGCACTCTAGAAGCTTCTCTGCACCCCCCACACTGGCTGTGGGTGCCCCTGAAGCCTCCAAACATCCCCCACACTGGGCGCGGCTCAGTGTGCCTTGGCACTCCCTTCTTCTAATGTCCCAGGAGCCAGGGTGCTCTGGGCCAAACAAAAGAAGCTGTTAGCCTCAAGTAGCAGAGGAAGAGGGAGATGTGCCATACTGAACGAGGGAGGGGGGTTGCAATCTGCCACAAGGTCATAGGCCATACTTGTATTTGGTCTGATCCTACATACTTGCAAAGTTTTTGTTGATGGTTCTGGGAAGTCTCATAAAGCTGTAGTGGTTTGGTGTGAAGATAATGACTGGCATCATTCTGTAAAAATTACTGAAGGTTCAACCCAATTAGCAGAATTTGGCACAGCTTTAAATTACTTAGAGCTTTTTAAGGCGGAACCTGTAAATTTGATTTGTGATTCTGAGTATGTAGTCAAGATCTAACGCATATTGCTAGTTTAAACTGGGTTTTTAAACTAACGAAGTCATGGGCTTTGAAAAAATGCAAACTATCTATCTACACAGACTCTTTTTTATAAAGGCATTTTAAAGAGAATATTTCAATTTAAACTTCTCTGATTTGTCTGTCTAACTGTAATTATATGAAGTGAATTACCTATTCAGGAGGAGTGTTGTGTTGTATTAAAAAAAATTATGCATGTAATGAAATTCCTAGCCATTTTTTGTTAAGCTAAATTTTAAAGTAGCTGACATGGTAATTTTCCACACTTTGATCTAAAATCATTTAGCAGAAACCTGTGTAATTAAGAAGCAAATATCTTTACTGCTTAATGTAAACACTCTGGCACATCATATCAAAAAACATTTACCTACAGTAACTCCACATGTGTTTGGGACTAGTCATAAGATTCTATCTCGTTTTTTGTAAGTTGATTAACATAAATTTCCTTTAACTACTTAAGCATCATTTGATACACAGCTGTTTGAGATAAATGCATTATGGTCACCATTTTCTATTGGTGTCATTCTTCTGAATTCATCAGCTGTTCATCAAGCGTGTCAGCGAAAACAAGTGGCACATGAAAAAAAAACTCTCAAGTGTGACTCCCCAAAGTCTTGTTCTAACCAACGAGAAGCTGCAACTTGTTGTTGGGGAGGTGCTTTGAAGTCATGAAGGTATATTGTAAGTTGACCTGATTATCGGAATGCTTCTTGCTAGTTTAATAGGCATCAGAAAAGGAAAAAGAAAGTCTAATGTTAGCTCATGTTACATTATAACCCTTAGCAAATACGAGCGGTGAAGGGGCAGAGCTGAGCCGCTGATCCTGAGGGCTGCCAGAGCCCACAGGAATGCTTTTGCTTCAAAGCCCCACCTGGGAGAGAAAAAAACAGTCTAGCACTTGCTCTCAAGAAGTGTCTTTGTCAACAAGATTGATGCAGATGCCAGCTGTGAGTGTCTGGAGAAGCTGGGCTGCGTATATCATCATCACAGGGGGGGTAGGTTTTATTTAAGGTAGATGTGTACTGAGAATGGCTAATGATTTTGTCACCATATTCACCTTGAGAAGAACCACAGGTTTCAAACTCACTCTGTGCAGCTGGGTGAGCTTTGCCAGTCAATGGGGTAACTGGTAGTTTCCAAAAAGAAGTACAGAGCAGCACTCAGAAAAGACAGGCCATTCTCAGGTCACACAAGACAAATGACAGCTGCTGTTTCCTTAACATCAACATTTTAACATTATAGTTTTTCCTTGTTTCATTTCTTTTGCTTGTTTACAGTTTGATGCACTATTTTGCTTTGCAGTCTGCATAAATGCATACTCTGGGCAAAAGCATTAGCTAACGTTCATTGACTTTGTGATTCCTAAGGTCATGGAGTTTGAAATTTTTGGTTATACCCTATCAAATATACCAGTTACTACTGCTATAGGATAGTTTTCATGTGCAACTGCTGAATGCCACTCTCATTTTCTCACAGGGGTGGTGTAAGAAATTATTTGCAATTGAGGGCTCCTGTCAGTCTAGTGAAGTGTTGCAGGAATTCCAAACAGCCAAAAGTAACAACTGGGTAGACTGGCTGAAAGACTGATCTTCTCCCAATGAAACTGAAATAACAGGAACACACCCTTATTTTTCCAGGTTAGTGATTACCTCAAATACAAAATGTCTGAGGCTACTTCTATTTCTAGTTTAAAATTACATATTAAGAAATTAGAAGATGGTTGTAAACTGAGTGACTCCTAAGCTAGGGAATGACAAAGGAAAGTAATTAATCTCATCCTGTGTGTGCAATGTATTGGTGGCTTTACAGGGAAATGAAATGTTCTACCAGTTTTTATTATCACTGAAGTGATGATTACGTTTCGTAAGTTACTTTATCAATTCTTGTAAAGTAGAACTTACCACACCTACACGTGATGTACTACCACAGTACCAAGCCTTATCTAATCATTGCACCAAATATGATTTACCATTTAAAGGCTTTTACAGACTGGGAAAATTGCATTTCATAGCATTTTGTATACGTTGTCCATCAAGAGAAGGAGAGGGTGGCATACAGCAGCACTGTAATTCACAACCATTGATTTGTAAAGGCTGGCTTATACTTTTGGTTTACTAACCTCTATTCAGTATGGAATTAATATGGATCTCAGTCCTGTCAAGCCTTAACTGTGGCTTTAACTAACGTGAGATACCATGTAGTCAGCATGCATTTATGTCGAGGGTTAAGATTGCGGGGTGACAATAAAACCCTGGCAGATGTATTGTTAACCCCCTTTCCCCCCCCCACTTCCCCCTTTTTGCCCCTCCCACTCCCCCCTTCCCACTCAGGACAGGCAATCGGGAGAGAAAGAAGGACAGAGAGAAGAGAGTTGGAAAAATTAACAATGTTTTACTAATGCTACTAATAAGAATAGAGAAAATAATACAAAATATACAAAACCAATTCTGACAGTCTCAGCAACTGCAGAGCCGGCAACCAAAGTCCTGGATTAGGCTGTGCAGCCAACCGGAGCTGGATTCAGTCTGTCACTAGGCCTCAGTTCGCAGGGACAACTAGCAAGGTCCTCTCCTAATGTCGGCCGTAAGCAGAAGGGAAAAAGCAAAGGCAAAAGGGACGAGATCCTAGTGATCTCCCACTTTTATATGAAGTATGCATGTGAATGGAATGTTATACACAGTTGGTCAGTTTCTTGGTCACCGGTTTCTCGTTGCCCCTCTCGCGAGATGTCCATCCATGCTTATCAATAAGTTTGCATTCCATTTCTATGTTTACCAAAACATGTGTCTGGTTCTCCAGGAAAATGCAGTTAATATGAAGGCTTTAGCTGACAGGAAAAATTCACTGAAAGAGAAACTTGTTTTTAACAAAACCAGGACATTCCACCTCTTATAATATGCTATTCACTGAATACTTAAACCTTATAAATACAATCTATCAATACAATCTAATTAATCACTACTACTATATATATATATACATATGTACATATATACACAGGAGTAATTAATCAGTGGACCATCCTTTAAAAAGTTCATTAAGTTCATTTTGTCACAACAGTCTCCCAGGGCAGGAAAAATGGTACAAGTGCATCTCATGACCACTGTTTGTGGGTTAAAGACATCAACTTCGAAGAAGTTGTCAGGCGGCACTCGAAGAAGCTAGCTTTGGTTTCATCATCACTGTCTTGATCTGAAATACACTTATTAAACACTGTTAGTATGGCAATTCACATCCTGCAGTTCAGTATTGCATATTTTCACCTAAAATCAAATCAAATTGAGGTACACACCGAACTTCTCCATCCTTAAGCATCACCCACCAGGTGCTGCCAGGTCCCTGGGCAAAAACAATCCCACGAATGGGCTTGCCTTTGCCTGAGGCAGGAGTAACACAGACTGCCTTTCCTAACATGTTTTTCATGTGTACTACAGGGACTTTATCTCCTTCTACAGTCCGTAGAATTTCTGATTGGGCAGGCCTGGCTCGATTGGTTGATCCCCTGGTGTTGACCAACCAAGTGGCTTTTGCTAAATGTGAATCCCAGTTTTTAAAGGTTCCACCACCAAGTGCCTTTAGTGTAGTTTTTAGCAAACCATTGTACCTTTCAGTTTTCCCAGAGGCTGGTGCATGATATGGAATATGATATACCCACTCAATACCATGTTCTTTGGCCCAATTGTCTATAATACTGTTTTTGAAATGAGTACCGTTGTCTGATTCAATTCTTTCTGGCATACCGTGTCGCCAAAGGATTTGCTTTTCAAGGCCCAAGATAGTATTTTGGGCTGTAGCATGAGGTACGGCATATGTTTCCAACCATCCAGTGGTTGCTTCCACCATTGTAAGTACATAACGCTTACCTTGACGTGTTTGTGGAAGTGTAATATAATCAATCTGCCAAGCTTCTCCATACTTATACTTTAACCATCGCCCCCCATACCATACAGGCTTTAACCGTTTCGCTTGTTTGATTTTGGCTCAAGTCTCACATTCATGAATAACCTGTGAAAGAGTGTCCATAGTTAAATCCACCCCTCGATCGTGAGCCCATTTACATGTTGAATCTCTACCTTGATGCCCTGAAGCATCATGGGCCCACCGAGCTAGGAAAAGTTCACCTTTATGTTGCCAGTCCAAGTCTACCTCAGCTACTTTAATCTTAGCAGCTTGATCTGCTTGTTGGTTGTTTAGATATTCCTCAGTGGCTCGACTTTCAGGCACATGAGCATCTACATGGCGAACTTTCACAGGCAGGCTCTCTAGCTGAGCAGCAATGTCTTGCCACAGTGTGGCAGCCCAAAATGGGTTTACCTCTGCACTGCCAGTTGGTTTTCTTCCATTGCTGTAGCCACCACAAGGCATTTGCTACCATCCATGAATCAGTATAAAGTATTGGCCACTTCTCTCGTTCAGCAATGTCCAAAGCCAGCTGGATGGCTTTCACTTCTGCAAATTGACTAGATTCACCTTGTCCTTCAGTGGCTTCTGTAACTTGTGGTGTGGGACTCCACACAGCAGCTTTCCACCTTCGATGTTTTCCTACAAGACGACAGGATCCATCTGTGAACAGTGCATACTGCTTATCAGCCACTGAAAGCGTATTATACGGTGGTGCTTCTTCAGCACGTTTTACTTCCTCCTCATCTGGAGACATCCCAAAGTCTTTGCTTTCTGGCCAGTCTGTAATCACTTCTAAGATCCCTGGGCGATTGGGATTTCCAATTCGAGCTCGTTGCGTGATCAATGCAATCCATTTACTCCACGTAACTTCGGTTGCATGATGTGGAGAGGGAATCGTGCCTTTGAACATCCAGCTCAGCACTGGCAGTCAAGGTGCCAGGAGGAGCTGTGCTTCAGTGCCGATCCCTTCTGAAGCAGCTCGAACTCCTTTGTATGCTGCTAGTATCGCTTTTTCAGTTGGAGTATAGTTGGCCTCAGATCCTTTGTATCCTTGACTCCAGAAACCTAAGGGTCGACCTCGGGTTTCTCCTGGTGCTTTCTGCCAGAGGCTCCAGGTAAGTCCATTATCTCCGGCTGTGGTGTAGAGCACATTTTTAACATCTAGTCCAGTCCAAACTGGTCCAAGGGCCACCACATGAGTTATCTCACGCTTAATTTGTTCAAAGGCTTGTCGTTGTTCTGGGCCCCACTCAAATTGGTTCTTTTTACGAGTCACTCGATAGAGAGGGCTCACAATCTGGCTGCAGTCAGGAATATGCATTCTCCAAAAACCTACAACGCCCAAGAAAGTCTGTGTCTCCTTTTTATTAGTAGGTGAAGACATTGCTACAATTTTGTTGATCGCATCCATTGGGATCTGACGACGGCCATCTTGCCATTTTATTCCTAAAAACTGGATCTCTCGTGCAGGTCCCTTGACCTTGCTTCATTTTATGGCAAAACCAGCATCCAAAAGAATCTGAATTATTCTCTCACCTTTCTCAAAGACTTCTTTCTCTGTGTCGCCCCATACGATGATGTCATCAATATATTGCAAGTGTTCTGGAGCTTTACCTTGTTCCAGCGTGGTCTGGATCAGTCCATGGCAGATGGTAGGACTGTGTTTCCACCCCTGGGGCAAGCGATTCCACGTGTACTGAATGCCTCTCCAGGTGAAAGCAAACTGCGGCCTGCACTCTGCTGCTACAGGAATAGAGAAAAATGCATTAGCAATGTCAGTTGTGGCATACCACTTAGCTGCCTTTGACTCCGGTTCAAATTGCAATTCTAACATGTCAGGCACAGCAGCACTCAGTGGTGGTGTAACTTCATTCAGGCCATGATAGTCTACAGTTAGTCTCCACTCGTTACTAGACTTATGCACTGGCCAGATTGGGCTGTTAAAAGGTGAGCGAGTCTTACTGATCACACCCTGGCTTTCCAATTGACGGATCAACTTCTGGATAGGAATCAAAGAGTCTTGATTGGTGCGATATTGCCGGCGATGCACTGTGGTGGTAGCAATTGGCACCTGCTGATCGTCAACCATCAGCAGTCCTACAACAGAAGGGTCATCTGAAAGACTAGGCAAATCAGACAGCTGTTCAGTTTTTTCAGTGTCCACAGCTGCTATACCAAATGCCCACCTATACCCTTTTGGGTCCTTAAAATACCCTCTCCTGAGGTAGTCTATGCCAAGGATGCACGGAGCATCTGGACCAGTCACAATGGGATGCTTTTGCCATTTTTTTCCAGTTAGGCTCATTTCAGCCTCTACAACAGTCAGTTCCTGGGATCCCCCAGTCACTCCAACAATATTGATGGATTGCGTTCCTTTATAATTAGAAGGAATTATTGTGCACTGAGAACCAGTGTCCACTAAAGCTTTCTACTCCTGGGGGTGTGTTGTACCAGGCCATTGTATTTGTACAGTCCAATAAACTCTCTTATGCCTTTCCTCCACCTGGTTGGAGGCAGGGCAGCTCTAATTTCTGTTTTGCAGAGTCTCTGGGTGTGAATTAGAGGTTCCTTCAAGAGCATCAGAATCTTTTCTGCCCCTTTTGTAAACTGGAGCAGCCACCTTCCTAGGAGTTTTTCCTTTTATTTCATGTACTCGTTCTTGAAGTTCTGAGGTAGGTCTTCCATGCCACTTATTCATGATTTCTCCCTGCTCATGTAGGAAGAACCACAGTGAACCTCTTTTTGTGGGCTGCCTCTGTCCTCTCTCTCTCAATTGGAAATGCCTTCTCCTAATAGCTGAAACATAGGTTTGTACAGGTTGTGAATGGTATGTGTCTTCTCTGAGTTCTTTGATTTCTTGCAACAGCTTTTCAAACCGGTCATCAGATTTTTCACACAGTTTCTCCACAGCAGAGACACAAGCCCGTAGAGAACCAGCAAGGCTGTCCTCAAAGTTCCGGAGCTGCTCAATCACTTCAGTAATATTTTGTACACCTCCAGCTGACCAGACCATTCCTGCCAATGACTTAGCATATGCAGGTGGTGCACTTTGTACAAATCTGCGCCACAGAGGTCGTGTACAATTGATTCTATCAGGGTCTGTCCCCTCTTGGCTGTTTGGTCCAAAATAGATGATCTTTCGCACAGCTAATTCTCTCAGGAACTGGATACCTCTCTCCATAGTATTCCATTTCCCTAACTTGGATATACAGTCTTCCTTGAAGGGAAATCTTACTTTCATAGCTGCCAGGAGTCGGGTCCAGAGGGTAGTGGCATTAGACTCTCTTGAAATTGCCCTATCAATGGTGGAATCTTTTGATAGAGATCCCAGCTGCCTGGCTTCACCACCTTCCAATTCAATTGTTTCTGCCCCATTGTCCCAGCATCGGAGCAGACAGGTTAAAACATTCTCGCCTTCATGACGACTAAAGTCTTCTCGCAGATCTCTCAGCTCACCTGGAGAAAAGGACCGAGTGGTGGTCACTTCATCTCCTCCCTGTGCTGATGATGACCCTTGGGTTGATGTTGGTCCTGTGCCATCACCTGTTGCACGGGTAGTCTTTCTAGTGACTTTCTTACAACCGGCAACTGATGCTGATATGGGTTCACCATCATTTGATTCATTTCCAGAGTCTGAATGACTGTCACAGTGATTGCTGTGGTTACAGCAGCAACAGTGAACAATGTGTGAAGAAGAGGGGGCTGCCTTCTTAGCCTTTGAGGCTGGAGAAGTAATGTTATCTGCAGCGACCTTGGCAGAGGAACGCTGCGGAGGAGCTGTAGCTTCAGCCTGCGAAGCCGCCGTTGGGGGGGCAGTGGCTGCAGCGGCAGCTTTCTGTGTTTTGCTCTTTCTCGAGCGGCTAGGAGTGCTTTTTGCTAAAGCTTCCGAAGACGCACCACAAATCTCAGGACAAAAAAGAGACGCAAACCTCCTGTTGAACCCCATTTCTCTTAACAGTAACAGAAACTGACACACATTCAGCAAACCAGATAACACCATCACAGTTCTATCAAAACTCCAAGGATATTCAAAGCTCTCTAAAACATTTGCGAACTGTCCCAGCGAAAAAACGAAAGTATTGTTAGTCAGCCTTTCTAAAGATTCGCTTGACCAATTAGCAAACACAGAGCCATACTGCTCTTTAATCTCTCCCAGAGGCTTTTCAAGGTAAAGCAGAAATTAGTAGAAATACATTAGCGGATGCAGTATAATGAAATAGACCAGTGACAAACCAAACAGTATCATCATGACCGTTGTCCAGTTCCTTGTTATATGATGAATACTTTGATTTAAAAAGAAGGCCCAACACAGATATGGAATCAGTGAGCACAATGTAGAAAATAACTGATACAACTTATGCCATAACATCTTTAAATCAGTGTAATTCACTTTGCCTTAATACAACTAAATAATATCCAAAGCAAACACATCCGCGAGTATCACAACTCTATGAGTTGGCACCGTGCCAAGAAAATTGAAAGGTACGTCAGAGCAGTAGAAAAGACAAAAATCTTCAAATTTACCCCTTTCTCTTGCTCCACGTTGGGCGCCAATTATCTGTCGAAGGTTAAGATTGCGGGGTGACAATAAAACCCTGGCAGATGTATTGTTAACCTCCTCTCCCCCTGCCACTTCCCCCTTTTTGCCCCTCCCACTCCCCCCTTCCCACTCAGGACAGGTAATCGGGAGGGAAAGAAGGACAGAGAGAAGAGAGTTGGAAAAATTAACAATGTTTTACTAATGCTACTAATAAGAATAGAGAAAATAATACAAAATATACAAAACCAATCTTGAAAGTCTCAGCAACGGCAGAGCCGGCAACCGAAGTCCTGAATCACACTCTGCAGCCAACTGGAGCTGGATTCAGTCTGTCACTAGGCCTCAGTTCGCAGGGACGACTAGCAAAGTCCTCTCCTAATGTCGGCCGTAAGCAGTAGGGAAAAAAGCAAAGGCAAAAGGGACGAGATCCTCGTGATCTCTCACTTTTATATGAAGTATTCACGTGAATGGATTGTTATACACAGTTGGTCAGTTTCTTGGTCACCGGTTTCTCGTTGCCCCTCTCGTGAGATGTCCATCCATGCTTATCAATAAGTTTGCATTCCATTGCTAGGTTTACCAAAACATGTGTCTGGTTCTCCAGGAAAATGCAGTTAATATGAAGGCTTTAGCAGACAGGCAAAATTCACTGAAAGAGAAACTTGTTTTTAACAAAACCAGGACAATTCAATAAAATTTTAAGAAAATGGCAGGAGGAAGTACTTGAGGTAGCTATTAATGTAGTCCTATTATGCAGTTTGTAGTAATGTTTCTTTTTCCTTCATATATAATATCCATAGGAATAAATTCAAATCTTGCTGTGCCATATCATATTTGCAAGAGGTATTAATCAATTAATTCAACATCTGCCTTAAATTAGGGGTTTAGGATAAATTGGTTAAGACTGTCAGAAGAGACAGACTAAAATAGATGACCATTTACCAGTGGTAAGCACCACTAGTAAACCTGGAAAAAATAAATATGTTTTTTTTTTTTTTACATCCTGGCTGATGGGGATGTGTACTTTTGGATCTCATCAGAATATTGTCATTGAAGTTAACAAGCACTGAATCAATTTATCTTGGTTCAGGGGTAATCAGCTCTTCAATTCCAGAGGGCTTACTGGTTTCATCATTAGATTTTTTTTCTTTTTTCCTGCAAAATAATGCTACAGTAATTAAAGTATCTTTGCAGTCTCAGCACTTGCTGTCTTTGCCAGACTAAAGCCATTACTGTTGTGTGATCTGTATTTTTTTATTCTGAGTACTTACATTGAACAAGCAGTTACTTCTTTTTCTATTTCCTGAACTCCCTCATAAGAACTCAACAGTGAATTTATTCTAAATCTCAGTGTTTCTGCCGTAACTGCCAAAAGTCACCTTGTTGCTACATTCCTAATATCTGCCTAAAAAGCTAAGTTATGTGGTGTGCCTTGGTAGTTAACACAGAAGCTGTTTTGAACCCCACAGAGTGAGGGGACAAGGGGTAAAATTCAGTCTTGGGAAACAAGAGAGTAGCTAATGGAGAGAGCAAAGGGGCTGTATTTCCCTTTCCTTTTCCACTCCTGGGTAATACCTTGTGCATCATCTACTAATCCTTGCTGCACAACTTTACAGACTAAATACATTAAGGTCTGTAAGAGGAATTATCTGTCTTAGCCTGGGCCAAGGTAGCTAAAGCTTACATCGTTGTAGCGATTTTAACAGCAATAGTATGACAAGAAGTAAGTGATCAGGTAACTTTTAACATGTATAGTATTTGTGGCTTTTCTGATCAGGCCGTGGGAAACCTGATGGAAACGGAATTATTATTTAGGAAGTGCCTAGTTGTGAGATGTACCAAAGTAAACAAAGACATCCATTAATTACTATTCCAATATTCTTCTGATGTTTCTTCTTTTCCTGTTTCTAATTGCAGTGTAACAGAGGAAGTGAAAGGAATGCAGGTAAAGTGTTTAAGAAAATAAGTGCCATAGATTATCTTATCCAAAGAGTCTTGACTTAATAGAAGACATCCTGCTTTTATGCCAAACTCTCTAGGATACTCACTGTTTTTTGTGGGGGGAACCACACAAAAACAATAATGTTCATAATTAAAAGCTTCAGTAAATACATTATAATTGATATTGGTGTCATTACAAGTTGTTTAAAATAATAGCTTGTTGTTGTATATGTCAGTTTCGGCAGATGTTCATTGAATCTGAAAATTCCAGCCCTAAGTTACGTGGATGTTCAGGTGGAGAGATTTGGAAGTTGCTAACTTTTTGAAATAATTAGATAAGCAGGCATATCAAAAAATGAGTGTTAAAAGAATCTCATTAAGTTGCATGATGAACTATCAAATTTAGCAGATTATTCTGTATACTGAATGAATCAGGCTGCCTGCAGGAAAAGGTTCATTAGAGACCAAGTATCACGATGAAAGTCAAATCAAGACTGCACAGCTAAGTGTAATTCTGATACTACTTAGGGTGATGTATGCCATATGAAGATTTTCTCATTGTTCTGAAAAGGTCCTGTATGTTCCAATAAAATACAAGTTTTTACTGGAATAAATGATTGGGGGGGGAAGCTGATGTGTAGTACAGCACAGATATGTTGGGCTTTATATTCTTAAGGCTTTGCAGTCTTTTTTTTTCTTTGGTGTTGCTTATTTCATGACATTCATCTAAGAAACCCTTAGCTGAACATCTGAGGACAAAACACAATCTAGTGTCTCTGTCTCTCTATAATCCTACCAAAAAGGTTTTCCACACAGGCTTCAGGTATACTTTGAATCAGCATATAATTAAAACGTTGAGCTGGGAAGGGTCTGATATAAAAAGATTCAGGTGGTCCAGGCCTTTGCCTCCAGCTTTTAGAAAATATATGCCGAAGGGTCTGAAAACTACAAAAAATGACTGGTTACAATCTGTGCTACAAGTCGTAAAGTAAGCATCCAGCAGTGAACCCTTTGTTTAGTGACAGTCTTGAGTAGGGTAAACATAGCTGCTTAGCACATGTACTATTTTTATTATTTAACTCACATGCATTCAGTCATGCTGTATTTGACTAGAACATTGTTCTGTCACTTATCTGCTCTTTGTATCAGTCCTATGTAAGTTCTCCATTTGCAAAATGTCAATGTTAAATATTTTTCCAAGTAAGAGTATATACAAATGATCAATTAATGAGTTTGGGTATAATATTGGTCTGTGTCTTATCAAATTGAAATAGAATTATTTTGTTCCTCCTGTGCATGCTAAGAAATGTCAAAGCAAGATAACAGTGATTTTGAGGATGGACATTCAACGGGACATCAGGTATGGGCACCGCATTCCGTCTACTGTTACAAACCCTCTTTAGGAAAAGTATTTATGTACTCAAAAGTTGAGAAAATAATCATGAACAGGTGATCCTGTACTATACCTACAGATTTTTAAAGGCCTGCTCATTGCTAAATTGAATCACTTTGTTCTCCTTAAGTAAGAACTTCTGAAAAAAAAAAAAAAAAAAAAATGAGGTCTTAAAGTATTTTGCTGCAGTTCCACTGCAGCTCTTCAAATTTTTAGATACCTTATTAAACAATTGTTTTGTAGTTCCCCGCATGTAGTTGCATTATTTTAGGAAACATGTGTCTTTACTTGCTAGGTGCGCAGAATCATAGAATCATTTTGGTTGGAAAAGGCCCTCGAGATCATTGTGTCCAACCATTAACCTAACTCTGTCACTAAACCATGTCCTTAAGAAGTTGATCTACACATCTTTTGAATGCTTCCGGGAATGGTGACTCCACCACTTCCCTGGGCAGCCTGACAACCCTTTCTGTGAAGAATTTTTTCCTAATATCCAACCTAAACCTCCCCTGGGACAACTTGAGGCCATTTCCTCTTGTCCTATCACTTGTTACCTGGGAGAAGAGACCAACACACTCCATGCAACAGCCTCCTTTCAGGGTTGTAGAGAGTGATAAGGTCTCCCCTCAGCCTCCTTTTCTCCAGGCTAAACAGCCCCAGTTCCCTCAGCCGCTCCTCATCAGACTTGTGCTCCAGACCCCTCGCCAGCTTCGTCACCCTCCTCTGCACTCTCTCCAGCACCTCAATGTTTTTCTTGTAGTGAGGGGCCCAAAACTGAGCACAGTATTCAAGGTGGGGCCTCACCAGCGCTGAATACAACAGACTGGTTAATATAGCTTATGCTACCAGGTCTTAAAATTCCTTTAATGTTCTTTTAAGGAATCTCCTGAGACCTCTGGTGTGAATGCATCTGATACAGGTGGGTGTTTTCATTTACTTTTTAGATATTTTTTTTTGCTTTTTGAAACTTGTATTACTCATGATCTGATATACTCATACTCTGGTATATATTAGGTGCTTCACACGCATAGCTGTCACCAAGGCAGATAATTGCTTCCTTCTTGAGGGAAAACAGAAAATAGCAATCATCTGAAATTTGTCCTCCTGTCATTTGAGAGTGTAATTTCAAATATGTATTTGAATGATAAAATAATTTCTGCAAAGTTAGAAAATGTAACCTTGTGTTTTCTCAACCCGTGTAGTGAAATACAGGAAACGAATTTCAGAGGCGTCTGTAGCTTAGCTTCTTTAAGTGTCCTTTGTGTCTTTTGCACTCATGGGATAAATGAGTGATGCAGTTCAGACTCTGGTAGCTTCATAGCAGTGTGCGATAATATGATTATCCACTCCTCCTCCTCCTCCTCCTCCTCTTGTAAATGTTCTATGAAGAGACTGGAGAGGATTTATTTTTGTGTGTGTGTGTTTGGGTTTTTTTAATATACAAAAGGTTAGCAATAGGACATGCCAACTCTTAAGAAAAAAGAGTATTTCTAGCTGCTTTAGCTAAAATTTTAGTTTTAGCAGGTTTTTTCCATCTTTAGTAGTCATTCAGAGACACTTCTTAGCGAAGGCAGTGTTTCTTCCAGGTTTTATACAGTACTTTTGTTCTGAAAGTATGCAAAGCCTATCAACAGCAGGTACAAATAAACCAAACAGCTCTCACCTGTACATGAAAGTATTGGTCTTCCCTTAATTGGGAAAATTATTAGGTCTACCTCCTTTGGTTTCACAGGCAGTAGCACAGAAGATTGTATCAAAGTCAAAACTTAATAATTACAGTTACCTCCCTACTAATATGTTCAACTCTTCTGTAAGATATCTCTTTTAGGTAGTGATATATCCTTTAGATAACATTGTATTGAGTGCATTTCCAGTGAAATAACTTCCTGTATTATTGGTCAAATTTTTCAGAGAGAAAGGTGGAAGTTTTCATTTTTCCTCTCTCTCCTGCACTTGAGCAACAAAGGTGTTCCTGAATTTCCTGTTTGGCCCTTAAAAACACTTCAGGGATCCCTGGAGCAGATACTTGATTTTTTTTTCTGTTTTGTGCCGTGCCGTGATCCTCTGCTAATAACGTTCTAGTGATTTGAAGTATGATTGACAATACATTGAAAACATATTTAAAATTACACTTTTGTGATGTTTCACACCTAGAAGGATATTCAGTTTGTATGCAGATCAGCTTGTTGTATGATACAACCTATTTCTAAGAACTTGTAATTGACATGATGGAGTCAACCATTCTTGGACACTTGAGTTACCTTTATAAAAGAACCTCTCATTTCTATAGCAGTCTAGTAATTTCTGACCGTTTAGGGAGCAGTGTGCCAGATTTGTGCCCAGTTCTACTGGATAAAGAATACTGAATGGCAGAAAGCGAGTATCAGCTGTTAGAGCAGCAATTGGAGGCTGAAACTTTTCCAGATGATAACATTAACATTTTCACTGCTTCCTCCACTATTGATGCTTGGTAACTGGTTTCCTGTGGATAAAGTGATAACTTTTTTTTCTTTTAGTCATGTGGGAAGAAACTTTGATAATCTGACAAGTATGGGTTTCAGTTCTAATAAAACAATTCTGCTGGGGTCAGGTAAACTGTCAAAGACGACCCTCCGTTTGCTCAACATTTTCACCAGATGATGTGAAATTGTGTTGTTTCCCACAAAGATACAGTTTCTTTCATATGTGTCTTTATTTTAGCTCTATGGCAGCAGGTGTCCACAAAGCTTTAGGTGACGACTGCAGTGACAGGGGACAAAAACGGAAGATGGGATAAGTTGGAATATATTTTCATTCGCTTTTTAATAATTTAGGGATAGTGTCAAGAGGCAGCGATGTCGTAGGTATCATAACCAGATCTTTCACTCTTTTTTTCCATTTTCAGGGGTATTCTCCTTTCCCCTTTCCCTCCCTGTGATGAACACGATCATGGGACAACGATATAACAGCCAGGGAATTTCAGAAATGAGAACTTAGAATGCAGCTACATGTTTTCTGATCATGAAAGACTAAGGCTTTAGCTAGTGATGAATTGGAAGGTCTGATACACCTAGCAAAGAAATGCTTTATTGTGTTTCATTCACAAACATACCACATAGAATACCTAAAAATTAAGTTGGAAGATTTGGACTTTCTTTTTAATATTATTAAGTCTGTCTTATTTCTTGCCTTGGCAGTTCTAAGGCAGTCTTGACGAGAAGCAACTAGGAAAAGGAAGCATAGTAGAAGGTCCTCACTGTCTTTGTTGGGAAATTTAGGAATGTAGTAGGAAATAAGTGGGAACGATACCTTAATTAATAGTGAATCTTGCCGTTCAGTACTTAGAAAATATTTCCCATCTGAAATTGTTAGCGTAAATCTTGAAGAACTGGTTGCAAACAAGTTATCTCCACTCTTTGTTCCACTCATGCCACTTAGGACTCTGTAAGCCATGCTTTTAAATTTGACTTGAAATGGAAAGGTAATACAGATAAACAGTTTTAGTGTAGAAAAGAGTTTTCTAAAATGAAACCTGTTAGCAAATGAGTCATACAGGGTGTGTTTAAAAACATTTCTGGTTTGGTTTTGAGTTCAACTAGGTTTTATTTAGTATTTATTTTCAAATTGTAGGTGAAGAAAGTGATACCGATACAGTTTCAGTAAGAAGAAAATTTCGAGACGTTCACTTACAGGTAAAAATTTCTGATGTCTAACGCAACGGAATAATTTTATGTTCAATAGACGTGATTGAATTATTTGAATAGCTTACATATGCCTGTGGTGTTGATGCAGTCAGCAGAAGACTCCATGTAGCCTGCATTTTAATGCGTTTTTTCAGCAAGTATAACAAGAGAGAGGTTCAATAAATAATGTCATGAAGGCCAATATGAAGTAATATTTTGTCTTGGTATTATTAGTATACCAGAGAAAGCAATACAATGTATTGCATAGAACAGGCAACTCTGAGAAAGGCTACGATAGGTATGGAAAAAGAATAACCAGACGAATCACAAAATGAGAAAACTTATAAAAATATGGTCATTCACCTGAGAGCCTAACATAAACAGGTAACATGGTGTTTTGTTTTAAAAAAATAAATAAATAAATCTGAGATAATGGCTACCATAACAAAAGCAGACTGGAATATCCTGCTGTTGTTTCCCAAACTAGACTATGGGCTACCCAGAGTAGTTACACTGATGCGGAAAAGTACAACACACATTGTGTGTGTGCAGCCATACTAATCCTGTGTTCTGCTTGCTCAAATACCAATTACGAAAACTGAATTTACTGTCCTTGCTTGTTCAGCGTAGTGCTAGGCATTGTCATGTCTCTGACAGCAACTAATACAAACCGCTTCAGAAAGCAAGAGTTTCACTAATAGAAAACATTTGCCGTTTATCACCAAATGCTTTTAGATTTTACATAGAGGTGAATTACAGAGTAGGCCTTAATTTGTATATGAACTCAGGGAATATTAATAATATATACATAAAGATTTGCAGCTGTAATTACCAGTGATTTGTAACCTAACACTAGGACTCTTTTTTTTTTTGTTGTTTGGGGTTTTGGGGGTTTGTATTTATCAGTAGGTCTTCTGAGGCAGTGTGTGCTTTTTGCTGCATCAAGAAACTAGCTATTTATCTCTTTTTTTTTTAATATGTCTTCACATAAGGTTCCCTCTTGGGCTATTTTTAGCATAAAATGTCTTCATTAAAATAAGTTTATGCAGGTTGGGTATCCTCATCTGAATAACAGTAGTTTGAAACAAATCTAAGTAATGTTGTTTGGGTTTGTCAGTGTCAGTATCTTCTGTGTTTTGAATTTAACTTTTTTGTTTTTTCTCCTCCCCCACTAGGAATCTGCATGTACGTGATGGGAAAATACAAGAGAAAGTAAAAGTGGACGTGATAGTTCAAGACAATGTTAGAAAAATTCCCGCATGGATTATGGTAACATATTTCACCTGTTCTAAGTTATTAGCTAAGTAGAATAAAGTAAGAGCTCTCTAACTGTGCAGCACCATGAATTCTAATACAACTTCTCTGCTGTTGTATCATTGTTCCTCTCTTGCTTGCTAATTACATAAATATCACAGCATCTAAGGTCTCTGACAGCAATGACTTGTAAGAAACAGTGCAGACTATATCCATTTTTTTTTCTTTTTTTTTCTACTTTGTTCTTTGAACCCTGAGGTGTGAGTTGATCCTCACTTCAGTAAGTTTTCTGAAAAGCCTAAATTTGAAGGTTGTAGAGAAAAAGAGAGTTTTAGCTTTATTTTGGTTTTGGGGATAAGGGAGATTAGGGGCACGAAGGATTCTATTACATGGTATGGCTTCTGTTTCCTACTCAAGTTGCCAGGGATGTATAAATTATCCAGGTGTATATATACATATATGTATATATCTCCATGTATGGATTCTCGTATTTGGGAAAGGGATTAAAGTATGACACATAACGTAGAAGTTGCAAAAATAAATAGCCTTTCCAAGATTAAACTGCTAACTCTTAAAAATTGTTACTGAAGTCTGACTAGACATTTTCTTCCTTGTCTGAAACTTACGAAGGCCCTTAGGACCATAACTATACAGGACCTATTATAGTAAGGAGAGAGTAGGAGAAGTCACACATAAGGTTTGGTTGTTACTTCTAATGTGCAAAAAATTGAGGATATTAGATTGTGTCTTCTGTTTGTTTTTCAGAGAGAATGTCAAGGCTCGTCGAAAGGTCTGCATTTAGCTTCACCAGTGCAAGAACTGATTGGTACAGCTAAATCTTTTGGAGGTTGGTCAAATATTTTAGTTACAAAACATGTTTCTATTAAAATTTATTAGAAATATTTAATGTATTGAAAACACAGAGGCACTGTTTATCCAGCAGTAAAGTTCAACGGACTGGATTCTTGAAGAGAAGACAGACATGATTTTGCTTATGGCAAAATGTGTTTGAAAAAATAGAAAATAAATAACTTGTATACATAAAAGCAGCTTTTCTTAAATAGCCCCAGGAAAAAAGAAAATGCATAGTTACAAAATTCAGAAGCATTACGCTCCATTAAATGAAAGCGTAGTTTTTTGTTTCTGGAATGTCATGAATGGCTTTGGGTTGGCTGGTAACTGGTACTCCAAGTGGTACTTTACTAGTAAACTTCCTTTTTTCAGAAGTTCTCCAGACTTGATGCAAACCTAAAATAGAATTTTGGTGTAAATACTTCAAGCCTAACAACTACAAAAAGCATTATGTTAATCATGCTTTATGGCAAGCAAAGCTGCGCTGGTACTAGCCAACTACAATGCTTTAAAGTAATATAAAAATAGAGTAACAAAACCTGTTGGATAAGGCTGTTCCTTCTGATCAGAAATCACGAAGAGCAAAGCAGTCTTCCTCTACAATGAAAACATTTTAGATCTCTGTCTATCTATCTATCAAGCTATTTTAAGATGGGGGGAGGGGCTCCAACACATCTCTTTTTTTCTGTCTTCTGTAGTCTGTGAAATCAATATGGTTAGGAAAAACCTTTTATTTTTTTCTTCCTAATAGATTGTATGTTAATAATCCATTTAGCCTGGCAAAAAAGCTTAATGAAATATGCTATTACAGTAAGGCTTGTTTCTAAGTCATATACATTAGTGGAAGTGCCCTAATAGATTTGGGGCTTTTTTTCTTCTTCTTGTTTTGTTTTGTCATTAATTTGGTTGGGTTTTTTTAATAGGCAACCAAGCTGCTGTTTGCAGAAGGAAAGTAGAATTGTCAAATGAATGTTCTTCATCCAGACCTCCACAGTTAGGATTTTCTGATGTTCCCATATCAACAAAGACAATCACCATACCCAGGCATCAGACTTCCCCAGAACTGAATAAAACTTGGTGTGATAGTATCTTGGAAGAATACCAGTCTGCAGATGAGGGATGCTCCTGGAGCAATGTAACTCTTGCAGACTTGTATCCAGGGATGTTAGAGTTACTTGCAAGGCTCATGACAAAGCAGACTCGGAGAAAAGAGTCAAAATACGTTTGGACAATTAAGGCACAGAAGACACCCTTCTGGAAGACCAAAGCTCAATGTCACCTTAGTCAAAATAAGAGGGTTCAGACCTCCTAAACTGAAGCGAGCACAGCCTAGCATATGCAGCAGTAGACATGAAGACATCCAGAATCAAACTTTTGGAAATGAGAATAGAGAACTTTGTGATGACAAGAGGTCCATTAATAATTTGTCTGGTGTGGTACCTTATTCTTACATTGATACAAATGAAATCAAAATGGACTGCTCTGACTCAAGTTTATTACCTAGAAAAGGCCCAAAATTCTCCAAACGGACTGTTTTTCCTGATGTTATAACTACAATGGGAGAGACGTTTCTAGTTGAAGATGAGTTACAGACTACTATCTCACTTAATCCAAAATGCAAAGAAAGTGAAAAATTAGCTTACCAGTGTCCTTCAGAATACTGTTTTGTAACGTCTGCTGCCAGTTCAGGGTCAACAGGACTTCATCCGGTAAAAGAGAGTAAAACTCAAAAAAATTACTTTTCTTGTGGTGATACCTCAGAGTTGTGTTCATCTACTTGCAGTTCCTATGACAATAGTCATGCTTTTACACCTGTTGCAAACTGTTCTCTTGCAAGAGCATCAAATACTTTACTCATAAATCCTGAAAAAATAACCTCTGAAAGACAAATTCCTTTCGAGCACAAGCACTTATTTTCCTTGTTGTCTACAAAGCAGAGTCCTTCAAAGATGCCCCAGAAATACAATGATGCATTTGAAAAGCTCTACTACAAGCTGTGTCCCCAAGAAATCCAAAAGCCTTTCACATTGACAAGATCTCTTGCAAATTCACAGAACCTTGAAGATAAAGGAAGATTAGTGAAGAGTAATTTAAGTCATTCTGTGAGGTCCCATACACAGTGTGATAGAGAATTTGACAGGATCTATGAGCAATTGTGTAGTGGGGGTGTTCCAAAACTTCCTGGGTTTCAGAGAGCTTCAAATTTAAAGAAGTATGGAGGAGTACAGATGTCTGAAACTGTAAATGCTCTGGTTAACTCGCCTGTTCAAACTTTATCTGCATCTCCCAGAGTTAAAAGACTGGGGAATTTCCAAAATGATCCTCTTTGTTCACCAGTAAAGCGACTGAGAGGTATACCGGAACGTTATCTATCTTCAACAAAATGTGAACAGATTGCTCACAGAAGAAACTCTGAACTTCAGACTGACGGCATGAGGTTTTTGAACCCATAAATTGTCAGTAACTCCAGCATTTTTGAGAGTCACAACTGCCAGAGTCAGGTACTAAAGGACCTTGTAAAACTATAATATTGTGCAGTCTTTGATATTTGGAAAAGGGCTTAAAAATAGATTAGAGCTGGAAGCTTTTTAAGCAAGTGGCAGCTTACTTCTTGTGCTATTTGGTCAGTAGAGTTGTTTTACATCTTTGGGGTTTGGGGGGTTTTGATTTGCTAAAATATAAGTCGTATCAGGTCTCCTGGATCATGTGAGGAAGTTCACTATATTTAATAACCTTGAAAGTGGTTATACAATGCTCAATAATAGATTGTGTTTTAATGGACTGTGTCACTGGTTTAAATAATCTCAGACAGTGAGCCTGTTAATTAAGGTGGTGTCCTTCTGAAATGATAACACTTTGTAGGTGAACGAATTGAGACGAACCAATTAAACTTTACCGGGTTCCACTGAAATCATTAGACTTGTTGATTTAAATATTAAATCCAGCCCTTATTTCCAGGTTCCCAGTCATTTCTTCTGAGGCAAGCTGTGACATAATACATGAGTTTTTCCATCGATGTAATCTGTTAATGCTTTATTCTCAGGGCTCTGGATTTCATGCTGCGTCAGATAAAACTTTTCTTGGTGTTCCTGGTACTTCCTTGCAAGGTTAGTGTCAGAGACTTTATGAATTACTGCTTTAGCAATCACAAGCACTTCTTCAAGGGTAGATCTACAAATCTCAATAGACCGCTGTCTAGGTGACAGCTCTTCTTCCTCAGTAACAGTTGGGTATGTTCAAGTGTTCCTTTAAGGAATCTATACAGAAAAGGGTTTTCTGAATCACATGTAAACAGCAATTTAAGAAGCTTTTCTTTAGGTTAACTGGGACTTTTCCTACTAAAGTGTTGCTTATACCCATTGGTTTTCTCCCTTCCTTTTTTCTATTTTATTTAAAATTTGCTGTTGCTTTTACTTTACATATCTACCTGTTCAGCAGGAAATGCATACTTTATTAATCCTACACTTGAGTAACCACATGCTTTTGTTTGGATTCTTCATCTTTACAAAAACTTGCAATTGAGTTGTTGCATGCTACTGTCACTTGCTTAGGTGAATTAGATTGTTAGCCTGGATAAAAAGGCTTTTGCTAATTCAGGACAGTAGAATTTTAGAATTTTCAAAACACACCACCAAAACTAGCTTAGTTTAAGATTCAAAAATGCTAATCTTCTGATTTTCTTTTTAAAATCTAATTTTGGTTTAAAGCATGTCTGTAACATGACATGAACTTTTTTTCCTACTAAGTAAAATGTTTGTTTTATTTTTATGAACCTTGTCATCAAGATAACAACTAACATGTATAGGAAAATACTGAAGAAGATGCCTTGAAATATTGTCAACTGGTATACAAGAAGAAAATAGCAGAAGAAATGTACTTCTTTGCATGTTTCTTGCCTTGTTGCATTTTCATTGCTGGTTAATTGTAAATAATTTGTTTATTTGAGGTGGACATCTGTTTATTTTGCCTTCCTCAAATTTTAACTAATACTTTATGTATTATGTTTTTTTTTTTCTGGTATCAGCAGTTCCTTCTACGTTTTTCTAATGGCATAAGCATTTTTGCAGAAATATAGCTTATACTTAAGTACAGTGTGCAAAATGTATTGGAAATTAAGTTTTGCCAGCACCTTTTGCATTAGAATATTTTTGTAAGGAAACTTGCTCATTGAAGTATGCCAGTGAAGTATTACCCATGTCTTAACAGGCTAACATTTTAACAACATACAGTAGTGTCCATGCTACTCAGCATTGTTCTTACCCTTTTCATACTACTGTTTTCTACCACCAGAATCTGGGATTGCAGGTACCAACTCTGGTTGGCCTAGTGCAGTGAAGAATTACAGCAGTCCCAGAAATGCACAGTACTGTCGCAAAAGGTAAGTTCTTCCTCAAAAAGAAAATCCAAAAGAAATTCTTGGTGCTTTACATCTATATTAAAGGTGTGGAGGCTGTTGCTTACATGTGTCCTTCTAGAATGAAAATCAGATCGGATGCTTGGGAAAGCCCAAGCTAATCAGACCTGCAGACTCAAACACTGGGAGGTAAGTGTCTGGACAAAACTAGCCAGACTTCAGCATGGCTGGCCAGTGAACGTAAGGTAGTAAGATGGCCTGACTGAATAGCTACTCTAGTCCTTCTTTCTGTTCCTTGTAGATGCATTTATTATTTTAGATATAACTCAGATGGACTGTCAGCTGACAAGCTTCCTTGGGCCTGTAGTGTGTAGTTCTTGTATATGGTTCCAAGGAGTGAAGCTCTTGTTTAATGGCTACAGAGCCTGCAGAAGTTTTATGCTTAAGCCACGTGGCAAAATGCTGCATTTGTAATGAATGGTGGTGGAAAGAAACCTGTATTGTCTTCCTGTCTCAAACTTGATAGCTTTTCTGGAGAAGGTGATTATGAGAGATGTATTTCAGAAAAAGCAATGTTCATAACTAAAACTTTTCTTGAGCTCTGTGTGACTGCTGTTGTACAGCTATAGTGCTATACTGAATTGTCAGATGTAAACCAAAATGGTTCAAAATATGCCATTTCTTAAGTAATATGCAAGGAAATAATTACATTCTCACTTGTATCTTTCCCTTTTAGCTATTGGTGAATACATTCCGAGCTTACATCGGGAAGTTTAAGAGATACTTATATAATTTAGGTTAAGAGAGTAGCATTACGGAGACATTAAAATGACATAGGATGAAAAGTTTTCTCTCTAGCTGAGAGCACATAGGAATGTGGACAAGGAGTCCTGCTGCTGTTTACAGTCAAGATGTTCAGATATCTTGCTTTGATGATTTGTTTCAATTTCATTCTATTCATCAGAGTTTTGGCAGGCATAGTATTTTTGTGTAACTTACTTTGTAATCTTAACCATTCTTTTCTATAGGGTATCCAGAAAACTAAGCTACACTGTGGGTAAAGATGACAAATCCCAGCAATCGCTTGGGTGACTTCCTGGTTGAAACCCACCAAGGAGCATTCATGGACTGCTACAGAAAAAACTTTGCTTTATAAAGTTTGGGTTTGTTTTGTTTTTCTTTCTTCTTCCAAGAATCAGGGATGTATTTTATGTACGTGTCATGCAGTTAGTCCTGTTTTATGCTGACCTGTAATGTAAGTCTTCAGGACTGGTTCATCCCTTCTGACAGGGCGCTTAGTCCTTTGGCTTCATCAGGTATTGCAGGGAATCAGGGTTCCGTTCTATGGCAAAGTTTAAATTTTGTAGTTAGTAGTGTTTGTTCTAACAGTGTGATCAGTATTTTCTTGTTATCTGCTAATAAGCTTTGATTCTTAACATATTAGTCGTAAGATGAGAATCAAGCTCTTTTTGCTGGATTCCTGCCTGTTTGTGCTTTATAAGGGTATTGACACTACATGAAAAATTCTAAACTGGGATGGATGATTGAAGTGCAGTATTAGGCGCTATGACTTGTTATATGCCTGCTATGTTAAATTTTCTACATAGCTCACAGAGTGGATTGTTCAATAAAACTTTATATGTTTCAGTGAATTTGACAGTTATATTCTGTGTTCTGACAAAATATATGTTCTAAATAAAAACACGTTCTCAACAGCTATCTGCTTTCAACATTTTATTTCAGGTATGTGAATGCTCATGAGGAGTTTGTATCCCTACAGCAAATACATCAGAGTGATGTGGCTGGGTCCCACAGGTTTTCATTGCTGCATTGTTTCCCAGATAAACAGTGCCTCTGTGTTTTCAATAAATTAAATATTTCTAATGAATTTTAATAGAAACATGTTTTGTAACTAAAATATTTGACCAACCTACATAAGATTTAGCTGTACCAATCAGTTCTTGCATTGGTGAAGCTAAATGCAGACCTTTTGACGAACCTTGAAAAACAAACAGAAAAACAAACAGAAGACACAATTTTTTGCTCTTTTTTCCTCAATTTTTTGCACATTAGAAGTAACAACCGAACCTTATTTGTGACTTCTACTCTCTCCTTAACTATACAGGACCTATTATAGTATGGTACTAAGGGCCTTTGTAAGTTTCAGACAAGGAAGAAAATGTCTAGTCAGACTTCAGTAACAATTTTTAAGAGTTAGCAGTTTAATCTTGGAAAGGCTATTTATTTTTGCAACTTCTATGTTATGTGTCATAGTTTAATCCCTTTCCCAAATATCAGAATCCATACATGGACATATATCCATATATGTATATATACACATGGATAATTTATACATCCCTGGCAACTTGAGTAGGAAGCAGAAGCCGTACCATTTAACAGAATCCTTCGTGCCCCTAATCTCCCTTATCCCCAAACCCAAAATAAAGCTTAAACTCTCTTTTTACTAACATTGTTTTGAACTATCACATCCACTTTTACTTTCTCTTGTATTTTCCCATCACGTACATGCAGATTCTTAGTGGGGGAGGAGAAAAAACAAAAAAGTTAAATTCAAAACACAGAAGATACTGACACTGACAAACCCAAACAACATTACTTAGATTTGTTTCAAACTACTGTTATTCAGATGAGGATACCCAACCTGCATGAACTTATTTTTAATGAAGACATTTTATGCTAAAAATAGCCCAAGAGGGAACCTTATGTGAAGACATATTAAAAAAAAAAAAAAAAGAGATAAATAGCTGGTTTCTTGATGCAGCAAAAAGCACACATTGCCTCAGAAGACCTACTGATAAATACAAAACCCCAAACAACAAAGAAAAAAACAAGAGGCCTAGTGTTAGGTTACAAATCACTGGTAATTACAGCTGCAAATCTTTATGTATATATTATTAATATTCCCTGAGTTCATATACAAATTAAGGCCTACTCTGTAATTCACCTCTATGTAAAATCTAAAAGCATTTGGTGATAAACGGCAAATGTTTTCCATTAGTGAAACTCTTGCTTTCTGAAGTGGTTTGTATTAGTTGTTGTCAGAGGCATGACAATGCCTAGCACTATGCTGAACAAGCAAGGACAGTAAATTCAATTTTCGTAATTGGTATTTGAGCAAGCAGAACACAGGATTAGTATGGCTGCACACACACAATGTGTGTTGTACTTTTCCGCATCAGTGTAACTACTCTGGGTAGCCCATAGTCTAGTTTGGGAAACAACAGCAGGATATCCCAGTCTGCTTTTGTTATGGTAGCCATTATCTCAGATTTATTTATTTTTTTTTAAAACAAAACACCATGTTACCTGTTTATGTTAGGCTCTCAGGTGAATGACCATATTTTTATAAGTTTTTTCATTTTGTGATTCTTCTGGTTATTCTTTTTCCATACCTATCGTAGCCTTTCTCAGAGTTGCCTGTTCTATGCAATACATTGTATTGCTTTCTCTGGTATACTAATAATACCAAGACAAAATATTACTTCATATTGGCCTTCATGACATTATTTATTGAACCTCTCTCTTGTTATACTTGCTGAAAAATACGCATTAAAATGCAGGCTACATGGAGTCTTCTGCTGACTGCATCAACACCACAGGCATATGTAAGCTATTCAAATAATTCAATCACGTCTATTGAACATAAAATTATTCCGTTGCGTTAGACATCAGAAATTTTTACCTGTAAGTGAACGTCTCGAAATTTTCTTCTTACTGAAACTGTATCGGTATCACTTTCTTCACCTACAATTTGAAAATAAATACTAAATAAAACCTAGTTGAACTCAAAACCAAACCAGAAATGTTTTTAAACACACCCTGTATGACTCATTTGCTAACAGGTTTCATTTTAGAAAACTCTTTTCTACACTAAAACTGTTTATCTGTATTACCTTTCCATTTCAAGTCAAATTTAAAAGCATGGCTTACAGAGTCCTAAGTGGCATGAGTGGAACAAAGAGTGGAGATAACTTGTTTGCAACCAGTTCTTCAAGATTTACGCTAACAATTTCAGATGGGAAATATTTTCTAAGTACTGAACGGCAAGATTCACTATTAATTAAGGTATCGTTCCCACTTATTTCCTACTACATTCCTAAATTTCCCAACAAAGACAGTGAGGACCTTCTACTATGCTTCCTTTTCCTAGTTGCTTCTCGTCAAGACTGCCTTAGAACTGCCAAGGCAAGAAATAAGACAGACTTAATAATATTAAAAAGCAAGTCCAAATCTTCCAACTTAATTTTTAGGTATTCTATGTGGTATGTTTGTGAATGAAACACAATAAAGCATTTCTTTGCTAGGTGTATCAGACCTTCCAATTCATCACTAGCTAAAGCCTTAGTCTTTCATGATCAGAAAACATGTAGCTGCATTCTAAGTTCTCATTTCTGAAATTCCCTGGCTGTTATATCGTTGTCCCATGATCGTGTTCATCACAGGGAGGGAAAGGGGAAAGGAGAATACCCCTGAAAATGGAAAAAAAGAGTGAAAGATCTGGTTATGATACCTACGACATCACTGCCTCTTGACACTATCCCTAAATTATTAAAAAGCGAATGAAAATATATTCCAACTTATCCCATCTTCCGTTTTTGTCCCCTGTCACTGCAGTCGTCACCTAAAGCTTTGTGGACACCTGCTGCCATAGAGCTAAAATAAAGACACATATGAAAGAAACTGTATCTTTGTGGGAAACAACACAATTACACATCATCTGGTGAAAATGTTGAGCAAACGGAAGGTCGTCTTTGACAGTTTACCTGACCCCAGCAGAATTGTTTTATTAGAACTGAAACCCATACTTGTCAGATTATCAAAGTTTCTTCCCACATGACTAAAAGAAAAAAAAGTTATCACTTTATCCACAGGAAACCAGTTACCAAGCATCAATAGTGGAGGAAGCAGTGAAAATGTTAATGTTATCATCTGGAAAAGTTTCAGCCTCCAATTGCTGCTCTAACAGCTGATACTCGCTTTCTGCCATTCAGTATTCTTTATCCAGTAGAACTGGCCACAAATCTGGCACACAAATCTGGAAATTCAGGAACACCTTTGTTGCTCAAGTGCAGGAGAGAGAGGAAAAATGAAAACTTCCACCTTTCTCTCTGAAAAATTTGACCAATAATACAGGAAGTTATTTCACTGGAAATGCACTCAATACAATGTTATTTAAAGGATATATCACTACCTAAAAG